>NW_005187412.1:25503-28169 GCF_000239375.1 Pundamilia nyererei
CACACACACACACACACACACACACACACACACACACACACACACACACACACACTAGTCGTGAGGAGTCCCCTGTAAGTCAAACAATTGGTTAATTGTAATTTCTTGCCACTGTAATTATTTGACTGTGTGGTGATAATTACAGGGAGCAGATTCTGTCAGCGTACTGTAATTATTTTTCACATATTGTATGTGGAGTATTATTACTGAAAAAAAAGGATAAACAACATCAATTTTCCTTCCTATTGTATATTTCTCCCTGTGACAGTGCTTCTGTCTGATAGGTGGTCCAACACTTGGCCCAGACTGAAATAGCTCAACAACTGCTGGATCGATCGTTGTGAAATTTGGTACGGGCATTAATGATTCCCTAAAGATGGATCCCATTGGCTTTGGTGACTTAATGTCTCCTCTCAGGATATTAAAACATGGATAATTGGGTGACATGTTTTGGATACACTACAACTGTTACTTCAAAGATTAGAGTTTCACTCAGGATTAACTGTAACAATTTTGGTCAGTGTTCAACTTTTTATGTAACCGCAACAATTAAATAACCTGATTTGACATGTTTTCTTTAGCTCTACTTTTTGTTAAGCTACAAAAGACGATAAAAGTAGAGTAGGACGTTACAGAGAAGGTATTGTGTGCGCAGTCTCTTTATCTTATTACATTACTCAATGCTCAGCAGCAGTCCATCTTCCTTCTCCCGTATCTCCTCTACTCTCGTCTCCTCTGCTCTCCTCTCCCTTGTAACAGCTGTGCTTGCCTGCAGCGTTGAGCTAACGCATCTCTGGCCTGTCATCCAGAGGTACATTAGCACACTCATCGAGCAAGCCACAGAACACACAATGTGCATGCAAAACCTACAAGAACTTCTTATGCTTATAGGGTGACTTTTTCTTTCAATCTTATATGAAATATCACAGACTCCTTAAAAATTAAAGAATATGAGAACTCATCTGTGAAGGAAGACAAGTAGCACTTTGTGAGGGACTGCACTTTTTTGCATACAGATATGCATGTGTTTGCAAAACGGTAGACTTTGGTATGCTCTCTGATACAATTGATAGTGACAGATACACGGCTAATTAGTGCAGCTATGGCTGGGCTGTCCTCACCTCTCACCAGCCCGCTGTGAAATTGGATTAATTTAACTTACCCGATTGCACCGCATTGGCTGTGGAATTTGACCAAAAGCAAGTTTGTTTCACAGAGCACAGATTTCTTTATAGACGCGTTTTAAAATTTTCTCTGCATATTTCAGTGACGTTACCTGTCGTGCTAATGCTTGCTCCACATCTCACACACATACATGAGCATGCACACAGGAAGCTAAGCATGTTGACTTCAAGGCAGGGGTTCCTTATAGTCCAATTAGGCTGGTTCGTCTTTACGGTGTGCTAAGGTTCTTACAGAGACAATCTGTTTCTAGGGAGCTCCTTAGGAGCAGATCAGTCCTTAAAACAAGCACCAGGCAACCTTTACTAAGCTTTTTCTGACTCCATCTGTTTCTATTTTTATGCTGATATTCAACTAAGTCTCTCCAGAAGTTTTTCCTTTGAAAATCATCTGCCATGCTTTGCCCCTAAATCCCAAGTTGATACCCATAATCTCTGGTGTCCATATTCTGAGCATGAGTAAAGCACATGGTCACAACATTATTGATATAATTGGCTTCCCATCCTATTTTTGCCATCTGATAATACAAGACTACAACAACTGACAGCTCTGATCACTGGAGCTGTATAGTAGTATTAACAGCCCCGCTGAGCCAAGGAAGGAATAACCAAGTCTCTTTTGGGGACTCTCCAAAACTTGTAGGTGAAAGTAGCAGTATACATGAAACAAGCTCAGTTTAACAATTCTCATCATAAGAGCATTCTGGATAATTGAACAACCCTCAAATCTGCTCATTCATTATTAACAAATTTTCCCCACATAGTCTCATATTCCCCAATCTCTTCACCAGCTATCTTTTTATTTCTGTGTTGTAACATGGCAGCTCCTCCAGTAACACCCCAACCCAATACCACACCTGTTTGTAAGAGCCCCGGCATAGAAAAGCGCGGTGCAGACAATGAAAGAGTTTCACAAGCTCTGCAATAACTGACTCTATCTCTAAAACACTAAAAAGATCTCCAAATTCAAACACCTTTACTGACGTTAATTGAACAAATGATCTGCAACAGCATGTAGAGAAATCTTTAATGTAACAGTGACACCAGGGAAAATCGTGTGCTATGAACTTACCCAGAATCTCATACATCTGAAACAGAAATTTCTTCACAAAAAGTGAAAAAGATGCTGCATAACATCAAAATGGCGAACGTCCCAGCAACATTTCTTTTAAACAGGAATAAAACCAGAATACAACCAGTTGGCATCCAGATGAGTCAAATGGTCTATTGCAACGAGATATAACGCAGAGGAGTTTCACTCACTGGTGCAGACTCATTCAGATTGATTGCTACATTGACAGTCTGTCTGAATTTATAAATCAGATGGTGATCATTTGCAAACCTACACCAGAGAGTCAGTCAGTTAGTCAGTCAGTCTTCCTGGAAGGCGATCGGGCCTGTTGCCTTGCAACTGAAAGTGGTTGCTTAGAGGTTAAAGGTACTGCATGCTTAACTTCTGGGTGACCACCTGGTTGCTTGCTAGTC
>NW_005187412.1:28928-29795 GCF_000239375.1 Pundamilia nyererei
TTTTGGTCCCCGGCCATCTTTCGAAGATTTTGGGTGAATGGTGATGATGATGGGGTCTCCAGACAGAGATGACAACAGGTCAGCACAGTTCAGTTTAGCATGTCACAGGAGGCTGGCACACATACACACATCAGGGACAGAGTTATGCATGGGCAGAGCTACTGGATATACACAGGCGAGTTTTTCTTGACTGAGCTGCAATGACATGAGATTGCTACAATTGCTGTCTGTTACACATGGGCTGTCTCTACGACAGCATTTGCCATCACTATACTTTATGACAAAATAATCATGCAAAGAGGTTCAGTTTAGCAGATTTTGCAACGTGGCACATCAGCTGTAATGCTCATCCATTAATGATGCTGTCATTACTACATTATTATACTAGTACTCAGTACTCGTGAGTACCGATCTTTAAAGTAATCCTTCATTTTCATATCAAACTGCTGTATAGTTTTGTGAATCCACCTTGCAGAGCGTGACGCTGCCATGCTGACCGCCTCTGTCGTAAATAGACTTTTAGATACAACACAATTAAAACAGCTGCCGTGGCAGCTTTTGCTATGGCAGGTCTCTGCTGGACAAATGTGGCTGCTATCATAATGAACTCACACACATAATGCAAAGCAATGAAAACAATGGCAGGTGCCAGCACGGTTAGAGCATAGTGCTAAAAGAATGAAGGAGAATGCAGTTTTATTATTTGGGTATACAGGGAGTGCAGAATTATTAGGCAAGTTGTATTTTTGAGGAATAATTTTATTATTGAACAACAACCATGTTCAAAAACTCATTAATATCAAAGCTGAATGTTTTTGGAAGTAGTTTTTAGTTTGTTTTTAGTTTTAGCTATTTTAGGGGGATATC
>NW_005187412.1:31118-34773 GCF_000239375.1 Pundamilia nyererei
AAATACTCATTTGCCTAATAATTCTGCACTCCCTGTAATGATCGCTTTAACATTTTTTAAAAAAGAAAACAGTCCTTTGAGGTTTCAGTTGTCATTTGTTGAAGGAAACTGGTTAATCTGATCTGATTTAAATATTGCTGGGACATTATTAACATTTACTTTGACTGATAACTAATGGCCTCAAGTTAGTATAGTGTCTGCTCACTTGGGGAAATAGTTCTATTTTCTGCAAAAAATATTTTAGCTTGGGTCACATTTTTACTCTACATTCTACCCTACAGTCCAATCTCTATGTGCAATATCTGTGAATAAGTCCATCCATCCTTCCATCTATCCATCCATCCATCCATCCAACCCTAACTTATCCCAGTGAGAGGTGGGGTATATCCTAGACAGGTTGCTAGTCTGTTGCAGGGATAACACATGAAGATAAACAACCATTCATGTCCACATTCAGGCATAACTGTGATAACATGAATACGCCAGAGATCAGTGTGCAAATGTGAAGAATCACCTTCATGAAGTCGGCATGCCAGGAATCCACTTGGCTGACTCCTGGGTTGTATAGACCTAGAAGTCCTACATACATGTTTTATTGCCGGCCGCAATGGCAACAGAGCCACAGGCACTTAAAGCAGAATTTGAAATGATAACATGAGGGGAAGACGATGAGGCTTTCAGAGTTCAGCAGGTCAGGTGTGTATGTTATGCCAGTGTGTGTGCATGTGAGAGAGAGTGTGCATGTATTTTCATGTTTAATTGTGCTTATTTTTGTATGCAGCTGTATGTGCGTGTTTACCAGCTAGCATAGGAAGGCTGATCCAAAACTGTGACAGATGTCTGTGTGTGTTTGTGTGTGTTTGTGTGCTACTGTGCGCGAGGCAACGGAATCACTCCAGCCAAAATTAGCATAGAGGTAATTGGGCCACGAGAACAGAAAATGTGCAGTGGTGATTTTACTCTCCATGACATAAGAGACTCTGAGGAGTTGAATAAAATACATTGTGTGCGTCTGTGTGTGCGTGTGTAAGTCGAGGACAGCCGGGCGCTCTGTTGTCTTGTGCAGATAGTAATAACAACACAGTATGGCGTCACATCCCTTTCTCGTGCTTTCCCCACATGTCGTGTCCACATGTTTCTGTGGCAACATAAGTGGACATATGCTGACCATATGCTTTGGTTTACTTGTTGTAGCTCGTGTGTATCTCTGACTCTCTTTCTTAGTTCTTCCTATCTCACTCACCTTTTATTCTCACGCACCATGTGTTTAGATACTACTCTGTATTTAATCATTAGTTAATATTAATCTCTGGCTCTCTTCCACAGTGTGGGTGTATCCTGTCTTCCTCCCCTCAGTCCCAAGAGGTCGTGGCTGATGGCCAGCTGGAGGTTTCTTCCTGTCAAAACGGAATTTTTCTTTCCCACTGAGGTCAAAGCACTTGCTCATAGGTCACATAACTGTTGGGGTTTTCTGTAAGGTACTGTAAGGTCTTTATCTAACAGTATTAGTAATTTTATGAAATCCTCCCTCTCTGAAGCCTCCTTTTCACTTAAGATCTTTTATGTTTCTACCTGTCCTCGCACTGATGATTGAAATGAACGTGTCCATGTGTAAAAAAATTAGCTTTCTGTAGGTTCTGTGTCACTAATTCACATTAAACAAGCACAGAGATTCTCGTTTAATGTGCATTAAATGAGAGGGATGAACTATTTTCATATGCATGCTCAAATGCAACTCTTAAACATTACAGAAGTAGGCCTGTTTGTTTCAGCTGAAGCTGCTTACCCAGCGCACATACAGATCATTGTCTTTCTGCTGCACTGATTGGATGCTCTCCCAGAATAATCTCTTTTGAATGCATATTGGCAATAATTGGTTTGACTGTGAAAATGACATTTTTTAATGTCACAATCTTAGTTTAAACAGTTAATGCTACACTACGCCTGCCCCATAAATAAACTCTGCTTCTAAGAACTTGAAATTTGTATGAAAAATATTTGGACCCTAGCAGGACTGGTTGGGGTTGAAGGCCGACACGCTAAAGCACACTTGTAGTGGATCTTGCAACATAGATGCAAACCAAGGAACAGGAAAACAATTTTCATTCAAGCAACTGGACAGCATCTTTAGTACCCTCTTCTTACAATGTGCCAGCTTCCAACTGTAGCTTATCTCTGACTTAACCACCATATGAATATGCTAAAAATTACGCTCATAAAGATGCCGGCATTGTCAATACAAGCATACTTCCAAAATAAAAGTGTGACTTTAATAACTTTACACCACTCATGTCTCCCATTTTTGTGGACACTTTTAATTAATACTATTCATCATTTTCTTTGATTTCTCCTCATCTCTCCTTTTAGCTATCAAACTCTCTCCTCTCCTCTCCTCTCCTCTCCGGCTTGTAAGTGTCTGCGTGAAAATCAAAGTGCATTAAACATTAAATATGCTGTCAAGAGGCAGAAGACTCTCCATGCTGCCGATGATGGTGAAAGTAGGGCAGTGAGGAAAGAGGTATAGATGGAGTGGAGAAAGCAAAGGAGAAGAAGGGGGATGAGAATGGATAGAGACAAGAAAAGATGGAGGACAGAAAAAAAAGGAATGAGAGAGGTAAGGAGACAGTCTCTAAAAGCTTTGCACACAAATCATCACACATATTGAACTGGGAACATCTGAATTGATGCATCTGACTTGGGTTGTTTGTGGTAAGGTGTGAGGCAGACAAACGGTGCCTAGACGCAGAGTATTCTGATGTGCAATGCGTGTTTGAAACCAAATACCTGCACAGCTCCGAGAACCACACACTGAATGGATTAAGCCTGTAAACCAGTAGCACCCTATGACGTTGGTCAATATCTCTAAGTAGGTGATTTTCCATTGTAGGAATTCAGGCCACCGGACTTGTGGGGTGACGATAGCTTTAAGAAAGGTTTCAACCATGATGCATCTCAAAACAGTGCATGATTGTAACCATAGATCTGTTAGACCACAACAACATCAGCAAACAAGACAATGGAGCCAAGTTTTCAGTCATTGATGGCAGTTTTTATCATCTAGCTTCTGATAGATTGCTTGTTTTCAAAAATGGCACTTTTTCCAAGTTGAACCAATCAATGTTGAGCCCTGCTGAGAACTCATCCAATCGTACTAAGACATACCTCTCCTAGACTGGTTATGTTTTTCTCCACAGATAATAGTTCATTCTGCTAGTTTGTTTATGAGTTGGTTAATAATAAATACACATTCAAACCACTGAGATTTACTGTGTACTGCCAGGCTCTCAGTCTCTCTCTCTGTCAGTCGCTCTCCTCAATTTATCTCAGACAAAGAGATGCTGTTTGCTTCAGAAGCGATCCTAGTTTTAGTTGTTAGAACGACTAGCGACTTAAAATGTACGACACGCATTAAAGAGAAAGGGACTGACTCAGCTGAAAGGTTAAAGCAGGCCTCCCTCTCTGTCCTCTGTTACTATGCAGACTAGCGAGAGATAGAGCAGCCTCCCCCTGCCACAGGCCATACGCTCTGAAACTCAAAGTCAAATTTGCTTTAATGGCATACCACAAAGAAACTAGTGTTGCCAGAGCAGTACAATATATTTGCCACAGTCCCCACAGTCCAATATGTTCACATTAAAATCCCTTCCACCTTGTG
>NW_005187412.1:34793-36095 GCF_000239375.1 Pundamilia nyererei
GTGTGTGTGTGTGTGTGTGTGTGTGTGTGTGTGTGTGTGTTCAGTGGAGAGTGTATAGTGTAGATTACTACTTAACAGAAGATCCTGAATCCAAACCAGTCAGGGTATGTGAGCCTTACAGAGGTGAACTGCACTTAACTGCAATTCTCACAGCATTATTTAATAAGTCTGGTCTGCCAGCATTCACACATTATTCCATTATTTACCCCGAATGCTTGTACTTGTATCAAATATGTAAGTATTAATTTGGAATTTGTTATTTTTTTAAAACAGATTTTGTTAAATAGTCCATTAACTGAAAATACTGTATAGATGTTGTCTGTTCTTAATATCACTTTTCTGACCAGTTATATTAGTTCTTAATAACTGATTAAGTCTGATGTTGTGTGCTGGGCAGGTGATTTACATTGACAGTATTAAAGAGTTTCAGTGCCTTTTGCTTCACCTGCTGTACTGTAAATGGGGCTAATCAGAGTAAGACTGTTGTACCATACAGAATTATTTAACAGCAATATCTGAAAAATTAGATACAAGAGGTCCAGAAGCTGCTCAGCTGGCTGTGGAAGCTGTGAGAGATTTCACACGGACATTTGAGTTATTTTTTTAATGTGAAAATTTGATTGGGGAAGCTTTGATGAGTGATAAACAATATACCTGAAGTACACTATCATTATGCTAGAAAGATAATACTGTCTCAGGGAGGATTCACACAAAAGCATTTTGGGCTTTGACTTTTTTTGCTTCTCATTCACTTTAAAAGGGGGGGGGGGTGTCTCACAATGCTGAAGTGAATTAAGGATCCGTCGCTTTGCTTGAAATTGTTGAAAACTGTTGAAGCACCATTGCAGGCATCAGCCAATCACATCTTGTTTATTGTGATATATATCCACAGAGAGCGTCATTGGTTGGCTGATAACACCGTTTGGCATCAAAATGTAGAAGAAGGTGATCACTGAGGGAAATAATCAACCTGCTGTATATAGAGATGTCACCATAGCCAATGCTTACAGTACCGTTTAATAGAAAAATGCAACAGTAACTGTATTTTTTTTAATATCAGGCAGCATATGTATCAAGGCAGCAGTTCTTCCAGTACTAAAAGAGTGTTCTATCCTTACATACTGAAGAAGAAAAAGATTAAAGCCCACAAGTACCAAAGAAAGTAGAAGACAACTACTGCAGAAAGGCAGAGTTAGATATGGGATATTCAATTCAATTCAATTCAATTTTATTTATATAGCGCCAAATCACAACAAAAGTCGCCTCAAGGCGCTTCATAGGTACAGAGAAAAACCCAACAAT
>NW_005187412.1:36955-44422 GCF_000239375.1 Pundamilia nyererei
ATATGTGCATTGAAGGACATGTCCTGGTCAAAAATGACTCCAAGGTTCCTCACAGCGTTACTGGAGGCCAAGGTAATGCCATCCAGAGTAAGAATCTGGATATGGAAGTGTGTTTTGCTTGGGGGGTTACCAAGGAATGATAACTGATTTGTAAAAGGCAATATACAAACAATGTGTTAGTGTTTTTTGGACTAAGACAGGCAATACTTCTTCAGCTACTCGACCAGTATATTTTTGATATTTCGATGACCCTTGTTGTATAATTACTATGCTATTGCTAACTGGTAATTAAAGGTAGTCTATATTCTGTCAACAGAATATAGTTGCTGAACGATCATGCCACTAAAGACCCTTACCCTGCCACCCCCCAAAAAGGTGTATTAAAAAAACGTGTGACAAGAGTAAGATGTATAGAATAAAAATGTATAGGAAAGGGGACTTAATTTATATTGGCTTCTCACATGACATCATGTGCACATTTTTCAAAAGCTGTCTGGCATATTAGATCAGATACAACCACTGATCATGGGGGCAAAATGGGGTTCCTGGAGGCTGCTGGCTGTCACTAGGTGAAATCAATTGCAAAGAGGGTTCTGCACCATGAATTGCCTTGTCCTTTGTAGCAGATTGCTGTAGTCACCTATAAATTCCTATGGAAGACACCAATTTGTCTGCAAACACTTAGTAACTACCAGCCAAAGATTATTAAAGCTTTAAAAAATGAGACACAACCCAGAAATAAGAGAATTTGCCTTCAAAGTAAAAGTTGTGTGTTAGCGCTGCAACCAGTGCGTTCCGTCTCTTGTTTGTGTTGGAGTTTTCAGTTTCACTCAGACTTGGAAATTATCTGCCAAGTGATTGCAGTGTCTTCCATACAAACTACAAGTGACTACATCAATCTGCTACTGACGAAAGCAGTCACAAAGAGGTGTGTGTGTGTGTTTATTTGTTTGTATCTGAGTTTCACTGAGTATCACTGAGCCTTGGGCTGCCAGTGAGATACTTAAATCTGGCACCCTGAGTCCCAGGAAAGTACAGACAGCCGTTACTCCAATCTGACATCCTGATGGCCAACAGTAAAAATATCCCTCAGCCTTAAACCGTGTTCCCATATAAAGTGATATCCCTTTTGCTGCTGACATCTAGTTGCTACTGGATATTCCAGGCGTGGGTGCTTACGTAACCCTCTGGTATATTTCGCAGCCTGTCACATGTCAGTCAACAGTAGTTCTCACGCCTAGTTTTGCTCACCTCAAAGTTAAATAAGTGATAAGTGCCCATTTCCCATCACTAGCTATTGTTTGTCCTGTTATTGCTACAAATCCTCAAATTTCACAACAATCTGTTATCGCTGGTTGTCACATCTCCACTGATTTCCTCCTCTATGATATTCATACATTTGCCATGAGGTTCCCCTGCATGATTGGCTTATCCCTCATTCCATATGTACAGAGAAGGAGTATCATAAGCGCATTATCAGAGCAGCGGGACTTTCAGTCCTCTATCAGTGCGGAAAAGCAGCACTGAGCTGTAGGTCACCTGCTTTTCGTTACACATTATCAAACAAAAGAAAGTTGTACATTAACACCATGTGCTAGTGCCAACAGATGACAACAAGTACAGACTGTTTAATTATGTTTTGATCAGTGTCTCACACAACGCAGGTGGTCTGAACGCCGTCTGAAGACTGCCCACTGCTATGTTCAGGATCAATCCAAGTTAGCACCATATTGACTCCCTGGAATCTTGATACGCTCCACCATCAGGTGGGGAAACTGTTGTCAGCGACACTGAATCTCCGTCTGTGTTTAAACAGTGACTTTTACATCCTTGGGGTTATTGCTTCTGTTTATCAGCACACAGGAAGATAATAGCCCTTTTGATAGCTGAATAAAAATAGCAACATTTTTGGTGTTCATCCAATGAGCATTCACCAAAGAGAAGTCAGACTCTCCCTGCAACCAATCTGAAGTCAAAGAGCATTTTGTCAGTTGTCTTCAAAATGTGCCACATTAACTCTATCCCCACCACTCACAGGATATTCCAGCACTAAGTGTTTTTGCATTAAAAGACACCGTAAAAAGCAAAGTTTTCTTTCTGTATCCATATTAGAAGGTGCTTTCAGCTGCTTCCTTATTTCCCAAGGGTTAACCACAGCAAATGAGTCTGCACGTTTAATTTGGCGCATATTTTGCCCTTCCTGATCCATCCACCCATCCATCCATTCGCTTCCGCTTATCCTTTTCAGGGTCGCGGGGGGCGCTGGAGCCTATCCCAGCTGTCATAGGGCGAGAGGCAGGGTACACCCTGGACAGTCTGTCGCAGGGCCCCTTCCTGATCCAACCCTCCCATTTATCCAGGCTTAGGACCAGCACTAAGAGTAGCTTGACACCCAGAGGGTAGATTTGTGTCTCCTCCCAGTTCTGAACCGGGGGGAGTTTTCAGACCATGGAACCACTTCTTTGCATAATCTCTGCATAACAAGAATATGATCATAAATGATGCCAGTGAAAGGTAAGTTCAAAACAATACTCTTGTGGGAAATTAAATATCTAAGGATCAGAAAGGGGAAAATGTTTTATAGTGTATATAACTGGGCAAGATATCTTTAACATTTTAATTGTGTGATAGATTTGTAGGCATGTAACACTGTACGAAGGACAGTTAAAGAAAAAATAGAATACGGCATGGCATCATTCTCCTGTTTTGCCAAAGTTGTCCACATTGCACTGGAATTCTCAAACAACAACAATTCAAATGGGGAAGAGGAGCTCAAGTTATATTTTTATTATGTGTATGCACATATGAGCAGCAATTTAGTTTTTTCTCTTGGACGCCTAAAATCGCAGCATGTAAAAAGTTGATGTCAACATCTCAGGTTGTCAGATTTAAAGAACATTAAAGGGCCAGAAAGGGTAAAACAGCATTTCACAATAGAGAATTTCTAGTTGACAGCATGAGTGCAAAGACTTTTCAAAACTCTGACGGTGGTGCATGTTTAAAAAACAACAACTTGTGTTTGATGTCTTGACTAGATAGGGGGATAAAAAAAAAGCCCAATCCACTAAACAAATCAGTCTTCTGTGCCCAACAAGTATGTGACAGGTTTCTGGGTTTAGTGCTGCTTGTGTCAGGTCTGAAGTTTCCATTATGGAGAGATGAGTTTACTGTTTACTGCATGTGGCACAACTGAACATATTTTCTGTCTTGCTGAATGTGAGACAACCAACCCTTATTAACAAAAACAACACAGCAGAACAGATTCCCATGTAATACAGACATGGCCGCCGTACCACACGCTCAGTGATGTGTGTTGAGGGGGTTATATCTGAAGAGGGGTGCTTATGTTCCTACAATCAGACCCCCACCCACCCCCAAGAAGCTCTTATTGTCCCCACACTATGATAACATGCAGCAGTGATGAGTCCCAGCGTACAGAACTGCCCTAAAATCTCTGAAACGAACCTCCAAAATCTCAAGACCTATACTGACGGCACTGCAGAGAACATAAATAATATGTAGCTGCTGCACAGAACGCTCTGTTACAGTCAATTGCAGGCTCTCTCATCGCTGCCAATCAGGCGGGGTTCCTTTCTGTTTTCTGTTTCTTTTTCTTGTGAGATCCGCGGAAGCTGGAAATGAATGCGATGCCTAAACATTTAGGCGCGATCGCTCCACATTTACCCTGCAACATGGACATCTGGATTCATTATTGATGCTGTGTTGGTGCTGCTGCATGTGGAAAGGGTGGGTTTGGCGCACGGGGAGTCGTCTACGAAAAACCCATCTCTCTCTCTTTCTAACACACACACACACAGATAGAAAAGCACAGACAAACACACACGTATCCCCCCCCCCCTTTTTTTTTTAAATTAACAGATACTCGAACCTTAACTTCATGCAGACTGGCCTGTTCACACCCTCTCTAAGAGAAGGAGGCCTTGTTGGGGGGCCGGGAAACACGGCCTGAACATGCTTCAGGTGTGCGCTTCCCGCAGTAGCGAGACTGCGATGCTGAGCCAATGCAGCGGCAACACACGCCCCTCCGCTCCGCTTCTCGCTGCCTGCTTGTCAACAGACACACACACAGATTCCCCTCCACGTCGAAGGACACACACACACACACACACACACATACGCGCGCATCCGAGTCTCCAACGCCACATAAATGTGCAGTCAACACATCTTGCGTTGTGAAACATGCATCTGGATGGGCAAATGTGCAAACGCACTCGTGTGACACATTTCAATGAAGGTGGGGGTGCGAGCGCGGCCAAGTCTACGACGGGCGCGCGTGCAGCTGTGTTAAAAAAATTTATATATATATATATATATATTTATTTTATTTTATGTTTTTGAGGAAGGGACACTAAGAAGCATTAGGGGGCACATGAGGGATGTTAATGTATGGAAACCAAAGCCAAAACGCTCAGGTTTAAATCATGGAGCGATTTCTCCCCATAATATGGGGGTATGCACATGTGTTCGTCTACTTACGCACAGCCTCCTTTTTGGGGTCTAGGGCACTGGCAGTCTGCTGTATCTGGCCTATTTTATTCTGAAGGACCCAGACCCGTTGGTTGGTGCTAATGATGTCGTTTTCCAGCTCCTGAAATAAGGAGCAGGCGTGTCGGGCCAGGTCGGAGAGCTGTCGCAAGGTCCGGGAAAGAACCACATTACTGATGGCACACAGGTCCTCGAAAAGCAGACCATCATCATTGGGGATCGGGTGTCTGCACAGAAGCTGCGGCTCCACAATCCTTTTGGCGAATGGCATTTTGCACGCCAAAGATGATAAGGGTTGTAAGCCAAGCGTAAAATCCCGCTGCCTAGAAGTAAAAGGTAAAAGGGTAAAACGGACAACATCCAAATATATAAATCCACGAGAAGCCCGATGAGGTTCAGGCCGTCTGCGCGTTATCCCCGGGCGTCAATCCAAAGTTCCCAGATTCTCCTTGAGATCCTCCATCCTGCTGCTGGTTTCTGGGGATCATTCACACTCCCGCTCACACACGCACACACATGCACACACATGCAGGACACAGCTAAGCCCAGGTCAGTGGTGTGAGGATGCGTGTTGAGTCTGCGATCATGGGTTGCCTCCGTCCAGCGTCAAATCAGCCAGAGCGAAAAGGAAATGCCGCTGAAAGGTTTCAAAATAAGAATCTGGGACAACGACGGTAATAGAAAATCACTGAAGAGGTGTCGTCAAAATTGATGGTAATTACACAGGATACAGAGGTGGATACGACAAAAAGTGAAAACATGTCTTGCAAAGCCCTGTATTTAAATACACAAAGGTTACTTCATAACCGATCTCCGCGTTTGGAGCTTTTATTTTTTAGGCCTTCCCTTGTTTTTCCGCCCATATTGCGGTAATTCTTCTGGTATTTGATGCAACCTGGCTCCGTGGCCTGAAGTATGTGCAGGCAGAGAAGATGAGGGAGAAGACTGAGGTAAAACCCGGAGATGCAGATATGAGTATGGGGAATGGTCGTGACAGTCGTGCATGTCAGCAGACACTGAAAGAGGATAATTCTGAAAAATATTAATGTCTTACTTGGCCTAAATGCAGGTGATCAGGTAAGTCTGGGGAAAACAGATCGTTTTCAGCATCCAAAACTTCTTGAAGGGGATGTTCGGAGCTGGGGACACAAGCTGATATAATTTCTAAACTCATTTTAATTAATAGAATTTCCGGTGTACTGACACAATTCTAATTATTCATGAAAACAGCTTTTTCTAATTTTATGAGAATATCTTACAAACTTAAATAACTAATTAAGTATCTATACTACTGAGCAAACAGTTTCATTTACATACAGTGTCATTAAACGGGCCAAAAGCAATTCAATAAGGAGAGATCACTTGGAAGAATTGAACTCGATTTATTGAGATAGAGAAATTAATGTATTTGGCAATTAGACTCAGATGACCCATCATGGCAGAGAAGAATCTCAGTGGTGATAGGATTTAGGAACTGACACTGGAGGTGGTGGTAAAATTGAAGCTTGGATGGAGCTCCTCTGACTGAGGTGTGTTCAGCACTTTAGCTGCGTTTGATTTTTAACACAATGTTTCTCACAACTCTCTAAACCCCAAATATAGCTGGAATATAATTGTCTCTTGGTGCCATTAGGTAGTGAACTCCAGCTCACACTGGGGCAGTTGGCAGCTGAGTGTGGAGCGGCTGGGGGGAGAATTAGCACCAGTTCTGAGGCTCTGCCACGTTTGCCTGTGGCCACTGGTGTTAGATGTTGGCAGAAAGAATAAGATTGTGGATGCAAGCTGCGGAAATGAGCTTCCTGTTTGTGAAGAGGCGCTAGAGCTGCTATTCCTGCGGAGCCGGCAGACGTGGTGCATGCGCCTCTGAATTGAGGTGTTTTGGGATATCCTATCACAAGAAGACCTCTGTGCAGAGGTTATACCTCTCAGCTAGTGTGGGACCAGCTTCGTGTCCCCCCAGAATAGCCAAAGGAGGTGGGTGCACCTAGAGAGGTCTGGGTGTCTCTTTGTAGACTGCTAGCTTGTGTCTTAAATTAGTATCAAACTATATTTCCCATTGAACAAAGAGCATGGTGTTTTGTTATGTCATTGTAATCTGGAGTTGTTGTTTAAACAAGTTACAGTTAAGCTTTGTTTTTCTGATACCCGCCCCCCAAGAAAAAAATGCATGCAAAGACTGAAAACCACAATTATAGATGATGTGGACATAGTAGGTAATGAATATAAACTCACAAACTACAAAATTAAATTGTGTGACCATGTTTGCAATGCACACGTCACTGCACAGTATCTTCTCATGATGCACTGAGGCTCCAAATTCATAAACTGTTAACCCTGTACACCTCACCAAAAAGTTTAACTACAGCAGATCCTCTGTCAACCTATTTTTTTTTCCTTTTTCTTTTTTTGCTGAATTTCTGTTTCCAGGATGCTAAGCCTGCCCGTTGTCTGTTTCATTCACAGTGATTAGCCTATAGCCTCTAGGCTCAGTCTGTATATGGACGTGTGCAGTAAACTTGCTGTTGCTGCAAATTTGAGGCAGTGCAGATTAACAGGAACCTGTCACGGGCCTCTCTCTCCGAACTGCCAAGAAGACAAGAATGCTACAATTGTTCCCTATACAGTTATGCATTATATCCTTTATTATTATTTATAATGAGACAGGATTTGTCATGGCGACCAATTCAATCAATTAGACATTTGAGAAGTATTAAGACAGGGATATGTGTGAGCAACACGTTCTCACTCCCAACTCGTCAAATGTGTGACGCATGGTCAGGCTCCCTCTGCTTCACTTATCGACGCGCAGGGTCCTCTCATTGAATACTATAGAGCTCCCTTAACGTTGCTTATTGACGACAAGAGATTGCCGCAGAAGAGCCTGTTGTCTGTATATTTATATATTTCCGAAATCACATTGTAGTGACGTATACTGAACACAATAAATTATATAATGTAAAC
>NW_005187412.1:57081-58326 GCF_000239375.1 Pundamilia nyererei
AGATGCACTGAAGCTAATCGAGATATTTGCTGTCAGTCTGTGGCTGCGATTAAACACTTTACTGAAAACTTTATTAACTAGTAAGCGCCGATAAGTGAAGCAGAGGGAGCCTGACCATGCGTCACACATTTGACGAGTTGGGAGTGAGAACGTGTTGGTGTGAGAGTGAACTCACACATCTGCAGTCAGCTAGTTTATCAGTTGAAGTCACTTAACTCTGTCATAAAATTGATAACTCGATCAGATGATATCTGACCATAACAAGTCTTTCTTATGATTTGATTATCACCTGGAATAGGGTAGTTTTACTGTGTCCGAACATAAACCCTATGCACAGTCCGTGGTCTGAATTTTTGTGTCATCACGGAGAAATGCTTTCCTGGAGATATCTAAAATGTTGAGAACTAGCACAAAAAGCATGTTCAAGAACTTTGGCAGGTTTGTCCACATGATGGTTATGCAGCTACCCGAGATACAGTTACAGAAATTTACAGGTTTCCACAAGTATTTTTTCCCCGTCATTAAAAAAAGTTCCTGGTTTTAAACATAAATATCGTTTTTTTCTTTGTGTGTGTGTGTGTGTGAAAACAGTGTCAAAGTGAACTGCAAATCTTTACATCCTGCACAGCATTGGTTTGTAGCTTTATTGTCCCAAATTCCCATTTTGTACTTGCACAGACTGCGTGTCCTAAATAAATAAATAAGGTTTGGTGGCGTAACAATGAAACAAACGGTTCACATCGTCCTGGCTGTGCTTTTTACACGGAACAAAATATTTTTATGTCTAAATTGTTGATAGAATAGATTCCCTCCGAGTGTAGACAGTAGGAAGTACCAATAAAGCCTCTGATTTTTAGGGTTCATGAGGATCTAAATATTTTTTAACCGCGAGACGGAAAGAAGTGCTGAAAGTGCTGTAATGCCGCTAGTTTCCATAGGAGGGCACTGTTGCACCAGTGTTTCAAATTACTGCTAAGGAAGAAACATTTATTTGGAAACTGCCACTTTAATAGCAGAAGTAAATAACAAATGTGACATTCAAAATCAAGCTTTCCTCAGAATAGCCCAAGTCTCAACCAGAAAGTCTTTCGAAAGTCGAATTTGCTGCTGTCGATGCAGTAACGGCTTTTATCTTGTTATTTCAAGGTTCAAGGTTCTTTATTTGTCACATGCATAGTTATACAAGTATAACACACAGTGAAATGTAACCTGACACGCTCCTCGACATGTGCAAAAAATTGGGGG
>NW_005187412.1:60038-93947 GCF_000239375.1 Pundamilia nyererei
GTATATACACTGGGTGAATGTGCAGTAGTAGCAGCAAGCAGGTGAATTCTGTACATTAATATGAATAGACATCTGACTATTTTACCGATGTTTTAGTCAATTATTGATTGGTTTGTAGCAGAGAAAGCCAGAAAATATTAAATAATCTTTGGAGTTAGTAATAAACATAAATATGGCATAAACTTTGTCCTTATGGCTGATTACTTATCTGTATTTAAGGCCTAACAGCGCATGACTTGCAATTTTATCTAGTGCTCGGAAATTCGTCACCAACTGATAAAGTGGTTTCAGGCTCATCTAAAGCTACTGTGTTCTGTTTTTCTGCTTTACATGTAAAATTACCTCAGAAAATGATTGCATTTTGGGGTTCTGAGATTAAAAGAGCACATAAAGCAACAAGAATCCCATACGGAAAAGATATATATAAATCTTATAAAGTTTGTATCTCTCTTGTGTTGAACTTGTATGAAAAGCACACAAGAGTGAAAGCAGATATAAGATCCCTTGAAAAATTATATAAATGAAACTTGTATGTTTTGGATACTTCCTACAACAATATATAAAAGTAATGAGAAAGTGGCCACTTTCATGAGTAAATCATATAAGCCTTATATGATTTATATATGAAGCAAGCTAAAGCTGATGCAAGTCTTTTATAAGTTTTTTCTATTTCTTTTCCAAATGGGAAGTAAAATAAACAACATGAGCTTAATAAACTTATTAAAGACACAAGAAAAAAGCCAAAAAGGAGAAGTAATAAAGTGAAGTAATAATAAATAATGAAGTAAAACAAAATGAAGTATACAAAATTAAGATAAGACTGATGTCTTGTTCATAACAACAACCCTTTCACTTCCAGCCAAAGTATATAAAACCTTTGAGGAAGTGGCCCCATCAAAACAGCACATTTTGTGCACATGTAACTAATTGTACAGCTTACAAAAGATCTTGATAATTATCAAAGCAAAACTAAGACTTCCCCTCTTGTGAAGACGGCCCACTGATGTTTGCTGCTTCTCTGAAACATTGTATCTGTAAATGAAAACTCAGATACACCCTCCGTTATGGCTCTACTGTCCAAAGGCCAAGGCAGCACAGAAGGTTAATGAAACTGTATAACAGAGTCCTTCCCTCTCAGTGAGAGTTTGTCTGCGTGGAGCTGAAGCAGCCAGCATGTCTCCGAGGATCCTTGTAACGCTCCTGGCCGTGTCCTGTGCTGTTTCTGCTCAGTCAGACGTGGAGAGCCAGGCGAGGGAGTTCCTGGACAGGTTTGACAAGGAGGCGAGTGACCTTATGTACCAGTACTCGCTGGCATCATGGGCCTACAACACCAACATCACACAGGAGAACGCAGACAAAGAGGTCAGCACTTGGAAAACACTTACTTTAAAATGTGGTTATTTTGTTACTGAGTTATAAAACCTGAAGTCATTCTCCACAGGCAGAACAGGGAGCGATCTGGGGCACGTTTTACAACAGAATGTCTGAAGAGTCCCAGAAATACCCCATCGACCAGGTCAACGACCTGGAAATCAAATTACAGCTCATTTCCCTACAAGACAAAGGCTCTGGTGCTTTGTCCGCAGATAAAGCTGCACATGTAAGATTATTTAAATATTAAATTCAACTTTGGCAAATTTTCATTTGGACAAACTGCACAGATATAGTAGTCTTCCACACCAAATGAAACATTTTATCGCTGTGTATTCTTTCATATCTTCCTGTAGCTGAATAAAGTCATGAGTGAGATGAGTACAATCTACAGCACAGCCACAGTGTGTATGCTTGACAACCCGCTTAACTGTCTGACTTTGGAGCCAGGTAAGCTCTCCTTATTAGGACCTGTTGTAGTGAAGTGGCTGCCTGCTGCTGTCAAAGACAGGCAGAGCAGTTTATTCGCTAAGAAGATGAAAATGTGTCTGTTTGGGACAAAAGTTTGTATTTGTTGCAGTAAAGCTACTTTCGTCACAAGGGACCGCAGCAGCGGGCAGCTCCACGTGTGATTAGTAAATGAAATCATCATAAAATAATAAAATAGCACTAATTCATTGCTATCTCCTCACAGTCAGAAGGCTCTGGGTTTGAATGTTGTGGCCTGGTGAGGGCCTTTCTGTTTGCCCTGCACAGCTTTTATCCGGGTTCTTGACTTTCTTCCCGTGATCCAATAGAATTCCCTGTTAGATGCATTTGCGATTTTAAATTTGACGTAGGGGTAAATGTGAGTGTGGATGGTTGTCTGTCTTTTTTAAGCCTGTAATGGACTGCCTACTTGCCCAAGGCGCACACCTGTTCTTGATCAGTGTCAGAATGGATACAGGAACAAACCCAACTTTACTTTTTTTTCTTTTTTTTTAGTTTAGTTTTTTGGGGGGAGAATATGGGCATTTTTCTGTTTTCTCACTTCAGTGTGAGCCTGCCCTGACACCGCTCTGTGTCTTTACTTGTTTACAGGACTGGACGAAATAATGGCCACTAGTCGAAACTATGACGAACGTCTCCATGTGTGGGAGGGCTGGAGGAAAGAAGTAGGAAAGAGGATGAGACCTCTCTACGAAGACTACGTGGATCTGAAGAATGAAGCTGCCAAGCTAAATGGTGAGGAACTAATATGAAAAAATAATGAATAACAGACAAGCTTCATTGCGGTGTGTCCTGATGCAGACTCTAACTTTATCAGGGACCTGTAGAGATATAAACTGATTCTCAGTGAAGATAGTGAGACAAGAGCTGATAGTGTTCAGCGATCATGACCACTCCTCCACCACTGAGGTCTAATTTTGCTTTGGCAGCATCTCGCTCATGTAACACTAGTAGTGTCATATCTTACATTATGCTTTATAAGTGTGATTACCATCAATGCTAAAAACACCAAAAAATGTAAAAAAGCATTTAATTTGGTGTTTTTTCTTGATCTCTGACACAAATGCTTATTGTGTGCAGGTTTTGAAGACTATGGCGCTTACTGGAGATACAACTATGAGACTCTTGAGGACGACATCATGTACCATTACACAGGCGATGAGTTAATGGAAGATGTCCGTGTAATATACAAACAGGTACGTCCTTGTCTGTGTGACGCATGCTTCACGCTTCAGTGCCTCTGTGTTAAAGACAGTTAGAATGTGCAGTTGGTTATTGACTGTGTGACGTAATTAACATAAATTATTTATAATAATTGTAACAAGAATAATACACTGGGGTTTTTTCCCCCCCCACAGATCCTGCCTTTATACAAGGAGCTGCATGCCTATGTGAGAGCCAAGCTTATGGAGGTCTATCCAGGGCATATTGATTCAGATGGATTTCTCCCAGCCCACTTGCTGGGTATGTTTCTGGTTTCAAAGCTAATAATGAAACCAAAGACACTGACACTAAATATCCACCTACTACTCTCATAATTACATTTTTTATATGCTTTAATTTTACAGAGTTGGTGTTTTTGGCATAAATTCAGCACAGTTGCGAAACAAATTTGAGAGCGGCATCAGGAGCTTATTATTATCATGAAAGAGTCAAGATTCAAATCTGTTTTGTCATATACAGAAAATTAAGATCTTCACTTCCTGTCCTCTCTGATTATCAGGCTACAAATAACTTTTAAAGAAAACGTTTGAGTGTGTGTGTGGGGGCGGGGTATTACATTTGATTCCCCCTATTATCATTGCTCCCTCATGTCTGCACTTTCTGTAATATTTTCTTATTTGATCCTTGGTTTAAGTGTAGAGTCTTTGTTCATGGGGCTTGTGGGATACCTGACGACAAGAAAAGAGTAATTGACAACATATAACTGTAATCTGTAAACTGTAACAACAAAAATGTTGTTGACAGAGCAGATAGTTCATGCAAGGTCTCATAATTTCAGAACTGAAAGTGTGTCTCCCTCTGCTGTTCATGTATTATCACTACCTCTCTGTGCTACAGAAAAATAATGCCAACACACGTATTATATTGTACATGTGGCTTTTAGCTGGAGATAACTGATCCACCCACACGCATTGTGCACATATAAAAAGCTACAGTCTGCTGTAGAAGGAGAAAATTTATGAAAAAATAATTTTCTTATTTGTTGGTTGTTCAGGTGACATGTGGGGAAGATTCTGGACCAACCTTTATTCTCTAACAGTGCCCTATCCTGACAAACCAGATATCGATGTCAGTCAGTCTATGGTGGACAAGGTATTGCAGAACTTTTTATTTATATATAAAAAAAAAAAGACAGCCCTGTGACTTGGGGTTATCTGTCCAGGGTGTACCCTGTGTCTTGTCCTATGGTAGATAGAGTGGATGGATGGAAAATAAATATGTATACTCAGAAATTCCCTACCTGTCATCTTAAATTTCAGGGTTGGACCGAGCTTCAGCTTTTCCAAGAAGCTGAGAAGTTCTTCATGTCTGTGGGCCTTTACAAGATGTTTGACAACTTCTGGACTGACTCTATGTTTGTACATCCCGATGATGGACGCAATGTGGTCTGTCACCCCACAGCCTGGGACATGGGAAACAGAAAGGACTTTAGGTAGAGTATACACAGCTACACTACTGTGCAACAGTCTTAAGACACCTGTCATTTCTTTATGAGTTAACCAGTTTTGTATCTACAGACAACTAACAACTTAGCAAAGAACAAAACTTACATTTCTTAAGGCACCTTGTAAAATTGAAACTCAGTGTTAGCAGATCTCACGCAGCGATGAATCCATATGTGAATTTTCTGGTTCAAATCAGTGTCAAAATAGAAAGAGGAGGTCGGTAGAGAGATACAGTGAGACTCTGATTTTGATCCACAGTGGGATGTGGTATTTGTCTGGTTGGCAACAACAATGATCCCAAACACACTTCGGATAAAGTAAAAGTGTACCGGATCAATCTTTCAATCTTGATTGAAAAGCATGCAATGGAACACTATCAGTGATGGGTTGGTCTCCCCAGAGCCCGGACCTTAACATTATTGAAGCAGTGTGAGATCACCTTAGAAAAAAGAACAAAAAACAGCCAACATCCAAAGAAGAGCTTTGAATGTCCTCCAAGATGCCTGGAGAACTATTCCTGAAGACTTCACAAAGAAATACAATGCAATACAACTTTATTTATATAGCACATTTAAAACCAAAGGTACACCAAAGTGCTTCACAACAAGGTTAAAACATAAGATGAAAGATAGGCTATAACAGTTATAGCTATGAAAGGCTATAACAGAGTACAAAAAACCCCAAAGGTACAGACAGAGTAAGAAGTAAAACATTAGAGCATGGTTTAGAAGATAAAATTACAGGGTATCCATAAATATAAGGTGGGGGTATTTATGCAGTGGGACATTAGTAGGAAGATAAGTAACATAAGGGTAAAATATAGGGGAAGTGCACCAGCTAACTGAAAATGCTCGGTCAAACAAGTACGTTTTTAACTGAGATTTAAATGCCAAGATTTAAATCGGAGATTTTAGAAGCGCAAATAGCAGCAGGAAGATTGTTCCAGAGGCTCGGGGCTGCCAGGGCAAAAGCACGGTCACCTCTGGTCTTTAGCCGGGATCTAGGCTGCACTAAGAGTAATTTTCCTGATGATCTTAGGGCTCTCCTAGGGGTATATGGACGAAGGAGTTCAGTGAAGTAGCACGGTGCAGTATTGTTTATGATTTTAAAGGTAAGCAACAGAATTTTAAACTCAATTCGGTATTTGACAGGGAGCCAGTGCAGGTCAGCAAAGACTGGAGTGATAGAGGCAAACCTTGTCAGAAGCCTATGAAGAAGGGTGGAGTGGAGACCAAAGTAAAGGGAATTACAGTAGTCTAATCTAGAGGTCACAAAAGCATGGATTTGTTTCTCAAGGTCCTTGTGTGGTATGTAGTGCTTGGCCTTGGAGATTTGACGCAATTGGTAGAAACTAGATTTAACTATAGTGGATACTTGCTTGTCAAACTTAAAGGAGCTGGCAAAGAGAACACCTAAGTTGCTAACAGTGCCAGAAAGAAAGGCGGCAAAGGGTCCTTGACAGAAATGACAGAAAGCTTGTTAAGAGAGTTCAAGCTCTCCTAGGCAAGAGGAAAAAAGGTGTATATACAAGATGTCGACTTTCAAGCTCCTTCGAATTGTACAAACTCTGTGTTTGCCATTTATACTGTATTTCCAAGCCTGCATACTTCAGTTATTTGATGCTCATTGTCTTAGCAAAACGTAGCAAGACATGAAGAACAAGAGGTGGCTCAGAACCTTTGCTTTATCTATCCATCTGTCTATTTATCTAGGTTTGACTTTTGTTAAAGCAAGTTGGCAGCTGGGAATTATGATAGCCATAAAAATAAACCTATTGGAACACTGATGTTGTGATGCTATTTAATCGCTGAATCATCCTTTTCTGCTGATAAAGATAACCAAAGTCTAGGTTGTAAAATATTCATATAATTTCCCCAACACTGCCTAGAATAAAGTTTCTCAAAATGCAAAATAAGCAAAATAATTTTATAGTTACTCGTGTGTCAGTTTGGTTTAAAATTACAGGAAAAGAATTTGCGTGTAAAACTGAAGTCCTCTACCTCTTTTTAATGAGTTATTCTGCTTTTAGTGATTGGAGTTCACTTAGTTCACTATTGCTCTCTTACTGGTCGCTGATCACAGTAGTATGAAGTGTCTCTGTCACACAATGTAATTGCTGATATCAGCATTTCTCCCGTGATATCTTCAGGATCAAGATGTGCACCCAGGTTAACATGGACAACTACCTCACAGCACACCATGAAATGGGACACAACCAGTACCAGATGGCTTACCGCAACCTGTCCTACCTTCTGAGGGACGGAGCCAATGAGGGTTTCCACGAGGCTGTTGGAGAAATCATGTCCCTCTCTGCTGCAACACCCAAACACCTACAGAGCCTGAATCTCCTGCCTGCTGACTTTGTTTATGATCAAGGTACAGCCGTTGCGGGCAGCACTGGTGCTTCAAAACATTAAAGCTGCTTTAACCAATAGATTTATAATAACAAGAAACAGGTGAACGAGTAAGCTACAGAGAGCAATCACCTAACTCTGCAGTTTTTGTATGCAGCATTTTAACTTCTTTCAGCTCATTGTTTTAGTTTTCTGTCCCCTCAATTTTACAGGAGCATTCAATATATACCCAACATTAGAACTCAGGTAGTCGCAATTGCTGGTGTCTCACTTCTACAGACAACCTCAAAGGACAACCTGAGGAACTGCCGTTTCTGGCATTTGGGCACTGGCTTGATTTTTCTGTCCTGATGCTTGCCCCTTGTTGCATAATAAGCTGTTGGCCAGTAACCAAGTTGTCAACATGAACATAGATATTATGAACACGTTGACCTTGTTTTTATTGCCTCTGCGTAGCAAAAAAATATATATATTTATTGCAGATTTAATTTTGCAATGTGTCTGGATTATTAAATGTAGGGTTAAGATAACTTAAGCACTACATGCGATATCAGGATAAGATGACCTGCAGCCTTATGCTAACTGGTATTCAAACTGTCATCGATTTACAGTCTCTGATAAAGAGGCCATAAACATAAAAATAAAGCATTTGTAAAATGTAATTACGTTCTCACTCTGAATCATAAACTGTCTTTGTGTTTAATGCTTTACAGACACAGAGATCAACTTTCTGCTGAAACAGGCACTCACTATTGTGGCCACCCTGCCTTTCACCTACATGCTGGAGGAATGGAGGTGGCAGGTGTTTGCAGGGAACATCACCAAGGATGAATGGATGCAACGCTGGTGGCAGATGAAGTGAGCAGAGTTAGGCAATATTTAGTATAAAGTTTACTTCAATGTCATCAGATTACAGTTAGGTTCATACTTTTTTTGCATCTGATTTTAAAATCCCTATAGAGATTTGAAAATCAAACAATATGCAAATGAGGTGCAGAATTTCTTGCACTTAATGAAAACTGTTCATGCAAACTTAGGAATTACAGCCATTTAAAAAAAAATGAATTCAATTCCATGAAAAATAAATCCAAAGATTTAGAGTTCAATTGAACTGTTGAATTTAAATTTGTCTGCTTTTCACTAGAATCTCAATTTGATGTTCAAAGACTTAAAGTAAAGTAGGCCAAATTATGCTGAATAAACCAACATAAACCTGTTAAAAAGAATAGGAGTGACCAAATCAAAGTTATTAAAAAGAATTAATGCACAGGCCAGCTCGATAACACCAAAAGGCTTAAAAGAGCACAGAAGACAACTAAAGGAGATCATGGCAAAAATGTTTCCTCCACAACATCACAACACTCTCAAGAAGGTCATTGTACCGTTATGGAAGTCTATAACGTAGATGTGCCTTCTTGACTAGAAATGCAAAGAGTTTACAACAAGGTGCAAACCAGTCACCTAATCTCAACACAACAGAGCCTTCTTTGTAGTTATTAAATGCAATGCAGCAACTGAATATTGATGCAATAAAGACCTGTGAGAACATTTTAAGTGAAGACACGGTTTTTGATGTCCATCCTTCAAGCAGCCACCAAGAACAAAGGAGTTTTTAATCCAAGTTTTAATAACAGTCCTTAAATGTAAAAGTTTGCCTCTGCCTTTGTCTCTAACTCCTAAACTGTAAATGCAAAACCGTAGTTAATCCTTCGAATTAAAGTCAGCACTTCAACCACATCTTAATTGTTCAAGTTAAAATCCATTGTGGATTGGTTCTGCTGGCAGCTGGGCAAAATTACAACAAAAACACAACAGAAATGTTATTACAAAGCAGGCATAACTGTAGGGAAGTGACTTGAAAACTAGAGAACTAAAAGAAGGTCTCACTTCACTGCAGGCCTGACAGCTTGTATTATTGATTCTGTGTTGTTTTAATAGGAGAGAGATGGTTGGGGTGATGGAGCCAGTGCCAAGAGATGAGACTTACTGTGACCCACCCGCTCTGTTCCATGTGTCTGGAGACTATTCATTCATCAGGTAACAATCCCAATCTAAAGCTGCATTTTGTGTCAATAACACTGCAGATTGTGGATTGACTTAATTCTTAAATTATAGCAGTTATGACCATTTGGTGCAGTTCCCAGTTCACTTTAAACTGAACCTGTGTGTGTGTGTGTGTGTGTGTGTGTGTGTCCATTTGTTACTGCTTTCGATCCAGGTACTTCACACGAACCATCTACCAGTTTCAGTTCCAAAAAGCGCTCTGCGATGCGGCCGGTCACACGGGCGACCTGTCTGCATGTGACATCACTAATTCTATGGAAGCAGGAACCAAGCTAAGGTGCATACAACTTCTCTTTCTTCATTTTTAACCTCGCTCGCTTGATTTTCTTATCACAACAGTCTGTTTATGTTTTCTAGGAAGTCCATGTAGCTATTTGAAATTACAGCATAAATGGTGCCGGATTTCAATTTTGCTCTAGCACATTGTATTACGTTTTTGTTCTTCACGTCTAAAAGTGCTGGAATAATTTATCATCATCATCATCCTCATTGTTTTCTTCTAGGAATATGTTAGAACTTGGAAGGTCTAAGTCTTGGACCAGGGCTTTGCAAGCAATATCTGGTGACACAAAGATGGATGCCCAACCTCTGCTGGACTATTTCCATAAACTTTATGAGTGGTTGCAGGCAGATAACAAGAAACACAACAGGGTGGTAGGCTGGAGTGAAGCTCAATGTAAGTACAAAAGATACCCAAAATGAAAATTATTAGCACTAAAACCATCTATCTGGAGTAATAGTATTTAGTGTTTTTTGAGATTGATACCGCTCTTCCTGATGCCACTACTTGATAAAAGACTGAATGTGGGAAGGAAACTCTCTGTAGTCTGTACTTGCACGTGTAAAGTGCATTGAATTATTTGTACACAAACTTTAGAACTGACAGTAATTTACTTGAATCTAGTTGTCATCGTCCAGCATAATACAGCTTTCAAAATGCCGTTTTGTTTTTTTTTACAATTTGCTTTTTATACTCAAAGAAGACAACATTTTAATTAGTGTCACAGTCTTCTGTTCCCAACCATATGTCCTTAATTTATCACCTAACTTCTCACACTTTTCCTGGTCCTGTTAGCCTTTAAGCTTTCATTAATTCTCAAAATCTTAAAATCAAAAGTCAGCTTTTGGGTCCTCACCCCTACAGCTATCTGTTCTTCCTTATTTCTAGACTTTATGCTAGTTAATGTAATATGCTGGAGCACATTTATCATACAGGTATACATCTTTAAAGTGTCTTTAACTGATTGTTGTTCTCATTACAGATCCAGAATATTCAATTAAAGTGAGACTAAGTTT
The DNA here is from genome assembly GCF_000239375.1 of Pundamilia nyererei. NCBI lineage: Eukaryota > Metazoa > Chordata > Actinopteri > Cichliformes > Cichlidae > Pundamilia > Pundamilia nyererei. The sequence goes on from NW_005187412.1 coordinate 70,282, forward strand.
AAATTCTGCAATGGGTGATGATGCTGTGAGTACTAAAAATCATCATTGCACCAGAAATTTTGCAGGAATTCTGCACTTATGAAGTTAAATACTGTCTGTTTAACGTCATGCCCATTGTTTTGCTTTTTTTATGTGTTTCAGTACCCCTGGAATGCCAATGAGCTTTACCTGTTCCGGGCCAACATTGCTTATGCCTTGAGGCAGTACTACAGCCAGAAGAACAAGACTCTTCCTTTCACGTCAGTATGAGGTCGATATTTTGTGCTTTAAGCAAAACAAAAAAATTGTTTGGTTTGAGTTTTCTCTGTTTGCACATGCAGAACAACTAATGTCATCACCTATAAGGAGACTCCCAGAATCTCTTTCTACGTTGTCGCCAAAAACCCAAATACACCCACTGAATTCATCCCAAAGAATGAGCTGAAGGAAGCCATCAGGTGAGGATCAAGTGCGTGAGTGGCTAAATACAGAATATCCCAAAGCACTGAGCTCAGCATCCTAGGGTAGCTGCAGTAGCCAAGCAAATTCATTTATTTAAAATCTTTTTAGTTGCAGTTTTTAGCTGGATGGAAATGTTGAACTTCAGTAACATGGCACAAATTGCCATCAAATTGCTGTTTTATTCACACATTCATGGTCTTTACAGGATTAGTCGCAGGTGTCTTTGGTGATCCATGGCTCAAACCTTTTTCTTATGAAATGAATTGTGAACTCTTTAAAATATTTTTAAAAATGTCTTGGCACAGCTATAACAACAGCATACATTTATAACATATTCTTTTTATTTTTTTTATTATAAGAGTTGTAATTTAACTCCCTCCTGCTACACCTGAAATAACCAACCTGGCAGTAATGTCGCCTGTGCCTGTTTATGAGTTGTAAAGCAATAATAAAGTCATTTAAAATCTATTCCAGGTTAGCTCGAGGCCGGATCAACGACGCCTTCAACTTAGGTGATAATACTCTGGAGTTTGCCGGTATCCTACCAACACTGGCCTCACCCACTGAGCAACCTGTGCAGGTGTGGCTGGTGGTATTTGGTGTGGTTATGGGCATTGTGGTGGTAGCCGGCGTCTACCTTGTCGTCTCTGGTGTCAAGGAGCGCAGGAAGTGAGTAGACCCAAATATACACTACTAAAAGTTTTAGAACTGCTCAATTTCTCCAGTTATTTACTGCAATTCAAGTCATTCAAGTCCAATGAATAGCTTGATAACTGAAAAATAATGTACATTTCAGAATTATACAAAAAGGCCTTTTTCAGGGAACATAAAATGGGTTAAAATTTAAAGCTGTTCTGCAAGTCTCAGTTTCAACTGTGAAGAGAAGACTTCGAGCTGCAGGTTTAACAGGATGAGTTGTGTATGTGTGTTTTAATTATATGTAGATATTACAAGTCTGTCTGTGCAGTTGTATGTTTTTACCATCAGAGCTTTAGTCTGCCCCTTTTCACAAATGATATCTTGACTTCACATAGACTTGGTGACTAAATGAGTAAAATAAAAATATTCCAATTAAATTAATTATGTGCATAATGTTTCTGTGTTTATAGGAAAAAGCCTGGTGTGGAGAACCCCTATGAGTCATCCACTGATGGACAAAGCAACAAAGCCTATGATGACAGTGACAATGAGCAAACTGGATTCTGAGTCTACCGCTGTCGTAGAAGATCAGAGGGAAGATCAGTACTTGTGTCCAGTGATCTCATAGCCTTCCCAGAAATGGGAAAGTAAAGCTTTAAAAGTTCTCTTCTTCTTTCATCAGTGCTGCATGGCCTCCAATCAACAATAACAGAACATTAACAGTGCTAAATGTGAAGCATTATGCTGAAGGTTGTTAATTGGCAACAGTGAATAACCCTGTTAATGAACAGTATCCTTAATTGCCATTTACATAGTATACTTCCATGTGAGTGTCATTAAAGTGTTATTATACAGTATTTTGTGATACAATAAGTAACAAGTTTAACACACTGCCTTACCTCCCTTTTTGAAACCCTTTTACTTACCTGTGCAATTATGTATATTTAACTGTTTTGGTAATAATAATAATAATAATAATAATAATAATAATAATAATAATAATAATAATAATAATACCGGTTTAAAGTAGAAATGGCACGATACCACTTTTTTATGTCCGATACCGATACCATAAATTTGGATATCTGCCGATACCGATATGAATCCGATATAGTGTTTTTTAATCAACAAAACTGTTTTTTAAATATCTTGCTGCATTTTGTATAAGTTCATACTCAAGTTTAAAACAACAACTACACTAAAGCTATTCTGTTATACCTGTATGCAAAAAAAAAAATTTCATAGTTCAGCAATACTGATCAATCTAATAAACTTAAACCTACACCATCCTCCCTATTCTGGTATTTTAAAGAGTACTTAGCATAAATATTAAGCAACCTAACTAATAGGGTTCCAACTCCCAGCAACAACAAAAATAAATAAATAAAAAATAGGGAACCACCCCTCACGCTCCACCTCATGATGCTTAATCGACGTAATCAACCTTAATTTGATGCAGTGTGAAAAAAAAAGCACAGAAATCATTTATTTTTCAAGAAATATTAAATAGATTCAACATCTTTCTTCAACAAAATTGCAGACTGCACAGATGGTACCTTCCCGAAGGAAAAAGTACTATAGCTTACTAGGGTATATATATTAGACTTAATAGTTACTATATACAGTAATTGACTTCTATTCATTTTACATCAAATTAAAATTTTGGGTGTCAGATAATTATTTATTAAAAGCTCGACATTTTAAATGAGAATAAGAAAGAAAAGTATGTCTTTGTGCCCCCTTTTCCCTGTTCATGCCCTATCGGCCCCCCTGGCTAAACTTTGCTAGATCCGCCCCTGCACAGTTACCAGCCGTCAGCTACGTAGAAAAAGATCCTGGAGTAGAAAGTAATATTAAATACATTCTAACAACAGCTGATCAAGCTTAAACGTGCTGCTGTTGTTCAGCCGCTGGTTTCCTCTTTCTGGTGCAAAGTGGGCCAAAAGCAAACTAGAGACACAGACTCGCGACAGAAAAGCCGATCAGCTGATCGTTAAGCAGTTTCATGATTGAAGTAGCAGCAAGAAGAGGCAGTCGCTCCATATATCGCTTGTTAAGCTTAACGCAGGAATGCTTTACAAACATTCAGAGATGGACTTACACACTTGCTTTACTTCTCTCGGGATAACTTTGTCGGAGATGAAATGCCGGGTTGCTAGCGAAGCTCCAAATGCTATCCAGACCACCGACAGGTCCCCATGCCACAGCCGCTCTATCACGTGATGCATACTGCTCCGACGTGCTAACGTTCTGAGGTGAGTTACGGCGTGTTGCAAGTTTTGTGAGGTGCTTTCGTGATATTTAATGGATCGGATTACATTTTTTATTTTTCTCCGATATCCGATCCAGTAATTTAGGTCAGTATCGGATATCGGAACGATACCGATACGTAATATCGGATCGGTCCATCTCTAGTTTAAAGTATCATTTTAAAAATAAAGTTCATAATTGAAAAAGTTAGGCAAATTCAAGTCACATTTATGATGATGCCACCTACGTGTCAAAATGCACACTTCAATCACAGCACACATTTCGTTTTAGTCTAGTTTACTGTGTTTTCATATCAAACCTGAGAGATTTCCTAAAGTATCAAATCTTGTCATTATACACCTAGATGCTAAAGAAAAATGATCAAATAAAAACATGAATGTTGCATTAAAAAAATTCTGCTACACAGTTTACCAATGGAACTTTTTTTTACTTGTCAGCTGCGCATGTGTACAAAAAAAGACATTTCTTTCGCAAGCAGTGAGTGACCATTAAGCGAAAAGGAGAGTATTACATTTGCATGAGTTGACATTATACAATCAAAGCCTAAAGGTGTGATTTCCAGGACGTCTGAGATGTGTTATTAAAAAAGAATTCTAAATATGTTTGGTTGTGTTAATGCATTGGGCCATTATTTATCGTTCATGTAATGTGTCATTTTTCCTTACAATGTCTTATAATATATTGGAAACAGTATTGTTGTATCAAACATATAGATTATACAATATGAGTTCAAAAAAGAAAACAAACAAACAAAAAAATTCAGCTTGAAAGACTTTAAACAACAACGGACCCCAGCTCTGTTTACGTATCAGTACACGGTACATATCAGACATCCTAGGTCGCAGGCCAATGATTGATTTTGTAATCGTATCTTTGGAACTGCTGCCCTATATTCCCGACACCAAGGAACACTTGATCGCTACGTTCGCCTGGTGGTGAGCTGGATCAGGTGGTGGGACAGGATGCTGGATGGGCGTGGCATATCTAAACACAGAGTGAGGGTGTGCTGGGAGTGTTGGGTTTACGCTCTGGTCTGTGAAATGTCAAATTCCCACTTCTAGCAGAAATTTGACAACATTGTGAGGGAAATAGGGAACAGTGAGGCCCCTTGGCCGTGTTCCCAACCTCCATTGTTGAGGTTGCTGCAATGAGCTGCGGCTGCAAGGTGGGTGGTGCCCTTCTTGGTAGGGCCAGGTGGAGTGTGGCTCTGAAGCAAAAACTTGAATGTGTTTGGTGAGAGCATGCATTAAGACTTTCAGTCAGCCTCAAAGTGATTCTAGCAAATCTTCAGGCAACTCAGAAACTTGCGGTGTGTGGTACGGGTGCTGCCAGTTTCAACTGAGGATGTAAGTCAGATGGCGGAAGGAATACTTTGAGGATCTCCTCAATCCCACAGACTTACCTTCTGTAGAGGAAGCAGAGCCTGGGTACAAGAAGGATGACCCATTCATCACTTGGGGTAAGGTCACTGAGGCAAGTAAAAAACGAAAGCGTAACACTACAGTTGGTGTCTGAGATCATTTTCCACGTCATCTCTCAGGTAGGGACATGTGGAATGACAGCTGTGTAAAGGCATAGCCTTAAAGAGTTAGAGAACTATGGATTTCTGCAGCAGCAGAATTTGAAACATGGATGTTGGTTTGTGTTGTTGAACCAGGTCACACGAAATATTTACAAGAATTTTTTTAAAAATGTAACTGACTTTTCTGAGTCCTGAAAATGCAGAGGAAAATGACTCTCCGTCACTTTTGAATGACGAAGAGGAAGGACTGATCCACTGTATGTCCATCCAGGGTTGCCACGCCCACTGTGTCTGTGTTGCAAACGTTGATGAACCAACCGCTATACAATGCTGACTCAAATCTCCGTCGTCTCGCTGAGTCACCCTTCATGTAAAACACAAAGGAGAGGGTACTCTCATCGCTCTTGGAGATCTGCTTCAGCCTCTGCTTCTCACATGTCTAAAGGGATGAAAGCGTGGATTAGTTTGCTTGAAAATGGCAATTTCCTTATAAACATCTTCAAGTCACAATGAAATGAAGTACAACTGAGACAACAATGATTGTCGAACTGAGACAACGAACTGAGACAACAAGACGTTTCACCTCTCATCCGAGAAGCTTCTTCAGTTCTAACTAACTAGAACTGAAGAAGCTTCTCGGATGAGAGGTCTTCAAGTAACTTAAAGAAGTCCAGACGCTTTTCTTTGCAAGCTCCTTTGACTAATACTTAACTCTAACTCAATCTCCTAATTATTTCATTTTGCAAATGATTTCAATTCTGATGAAGATGATCTCTTCATTGTGGCACCTGTTAGTGGGTGGGATATATTCACCAGCAAGTGAACATTTTGTCCTCAAAGTTGATGGGTTAAAAGCGGGAAAAACGGGAAACAGTAAGTATTTCAGTGAGTGTGACAAGGGCCAAATTGTGATGGCTAGATGAGTGGGTCAGCACAGCTCCACAACTGCAGCTCTTGTGTTCCTGGGCTGCAGTGGTCAGTATCAAACATGGTCTAAAGAAGGAACACCAGTGACCCAGTGACAGGCTCATGGGCAGCCAAGGCTCACTGATGAGCGTAGGGAGCGAAAGCTGACCCTACATGCATCAGACTGCTGAAAAAGTCGATGCTGGTCCTAAACAAAGTGAAAGAACTAGAAAAGCTTGAGAATGCAGAGTGCATCGCAGTTTGTTGTGTAAGGGACTGCATAGCCACAGCCCCTGCTGTTCACCACTGAAAACACCAGCAATGGGCATGTGAGCATCAGAATTAGACTGTGGAGCAGCTACAGATGATGGTCTGGTTTTGTTTTACATTACGTACCTGGAAACACCTGGCACCAGGATGTTCTATGGGAAGAAGGCACGCCAGTGAGGCAGTGTGATGCTTTTATATATATTCTTCTGGGAAACATTGGGTCCTGCCATTCATGTGGATGTAATTTTTGACAAGTACCACATACCTAAGTTTTGTTGCAGACCATGTACACCCTTTAATAGAAATGGTACTTTCTGAAGACTGTGGCCTCTTTCAACAGGATAAAATGCTCTTCCACAAAGCAAAAGTGTATCAGGAATGGTTTGAGGAGCATATCTTCAGTTTGAGGTATTGACTTGGTCTCCAAATTGCCCCAGATCTAAATCCAATTGAGCATCTCTAGGATGTGCTGGACAAAAAGTCTGACCCATGAAGGTCTCACCTCATAACTAAAGGGATCTGTTGCTAACATCTTGGTGCCTGATACCACAGTCCATGCCTCAGTGGGGAAGGCTAATTTTGGGACCAACACAATATTAGGCAGGTGGTCGTAATGTTATGCCTAATCTGTGTGTATTTAAAATTTTGATATTACTACTAATTTGAGATGCTAATTATTCTGCCATTATATATTTTTTGTAACATAAGCAAATCTTTTAAAGTGAGAAGTGTATCTACATAGAACAAAGGACAGGAACAGGCATGCAATGCTTTCATCCCCTGAACAATGATGGCTGAGTCCAGAGAAACAAATGTTTATCAAGCCTTTTTTTTCACTGCCATGATTCAGTCAAAATCAATAGCGTACACTTATTACCTCCACTTTAAGGAACACCCTGTCCGCTTGCTTGCAGCACATGAGGAAGCAGTTGGAATCGGTGAGGTTTAGCACCACTGGCATCCCACTGGAACCCCTTCTGAAACCGCTTGACTTGTAGTAGTAGATAGTAATTTTCTCTGAGCACAAAAGGAAACCAAAATAATGAGAGCAGTTTCTCTATCAGAACAGAGTATTTTCTTACTCTACCTAACACTGGAGTAAATGTGAATGATGACAGCTTCAGTAAAAACTCATCTGAAAACCACGAGTGCCACGTTGATGTGTCCTGCTCTGAAAGACAAACCTGGATTTGGAGAAGCATAGACGATCTTCTCAGAACAGATACCTCGGAGGTATTGGCGAGTGGCCAGATTTTCAATTAAAACATTCGACAACTTTTCCTGCCGGAAACTGCCGCCTCCTCTCGGAACTGAAAGTAAGAATGGGAACAAGGGCCCCTGTTTATAAGTCATATCCCTTTTTAAAAACAAAGGTGACTGCACTGACCGTTTTCAAACTGTGATTTCACAGCAGTGGTCTTGTGTTCTTTACATCGATCTCGACTTTCACAGGTTTCATTTTTCCTTTATGAGATTTAATGTTGCCAGTTGAAGGCAGTTGTACAACACATAAGTTATCTATAGGGGTCTGCAGAAAAACTGCCTAGTCAAGGTCATAACAGCTGCCAGGACACATTTTGGTTCATGGGTGTAAACATGCGACCATTCTCAGTAGCTTCCTCTTTAGATAACCACAAATATACAGAAGCAAAAGAAATACCCAGTTGCCTCACAACATTCAAACACTTTAATGCATTAAATACTGTAAATATTGCTGTTAGCAAAGTTAATTATGAGAAAAGGCAGGAGAGTAAAACTGCTTTTACTCACCGAGCGTCACCGTGCTGGATTCTGCCACCATGATGATGTCATTAAATGTACATCCTGTCTTATCACAGCCCCTGCCTCTCACCAGAGAGATGCTAGTTTTTGTCATCTCAACAACAAACATCTCATTCTCCTCAGTTTTCGCTTGGCAAAGATCCTCTTCAATATTCCCCGTCTCCTTTTCTTCTTCCTGCGGTTCCACTACAGGTCCCTCCGGGTCATCCTCCCTTGTCATCTCCCAGCTAAAGCTGATGAGTGTGGGCTCTTTAGAGACTGGTTGTAAAGTGTCTTCAGTCAGGGATGTCTGCTCAGTGTGGTCCTCTTCCTTGGCTGGTTTGCACACTGTCTGAAGAGAACGAAGAGAAACAGGATAATATAAAATACCCCCCAAAACCAAAATAAACACAGAAAAAAGATGTTCGCAGGTAGCATTTACCAAGAAGATGAAGAACATAAGCACAGAAATTTGAATCACATTACACAATTTCATAATGTTTACATATATAAAGTGAAACACAATGAATTGTTTATTTTATTTTATTTTTATTTTTAATCTTCTAAGACTGTATCTGAAATAATATCTCTAAACTAGAAGTCGTCAACTCACCAGCATTGGACTCCCCTCAGCTATCATCTTTGCCAGCTCCTCAGGTGTAAGATCATTCAGGTCCATGCCATTTATCTGCAGAAGCTTGTCTCCTTTTCTGATGAAAATAAACAGTAAATAAATAAAATAAATGTACAATGTGCTTTACTGAGCCCTTTTGTGTTTGGCAGATGTAATAAAAGGAGTTAGAGTGTGTTCATAAATAATAATTTACTAGTTTTACTCTTTAAAGGGGTTATTTTTTCCACTACAGAAGGTCTCGTGAGTACACTGAGCTAGAGATGAACACAAAAAAAATCCACCCAAAATTGGAATAAAATTACAAAATAAGGCAACAGAATTATATAATACATCTTAGTTCATTTGCTCAATTCACCTATAATATTTCACAGTTTCAAACTTTTCTGGCATCATGTTGAAACGATTAAGTGGTAGAATTTGAAAACAGTGAAAATAAGAGAAAAAACAGGATTACATAATTAGGTATGCAACAAACTGAGATACTCCAAACTGAACTCATGCTCAAAGAAAGAAAGAAAAGAAAAAGAAATTCTGCACAAAATGCTGACTTTAAGTAATTTTATCACATTAAAATTTTGTAATTTTGTTACATTTTACGATGTAAAATGTTCCATTTAATGGGATCTGGTCGAATGTCAATGTACTTGACTGATATATGTTCATTTTATACCAAGTTTATTTCAGTTTATTCCTTAAGAATTAATTATTGCAATAAATAAACATCTTTCATCACTGCTTCATGTTTAATGAGGGTGAAAAATAGAAGGCTCAATATGTAAGCTGGAGAGAAAACCTCAATGTAAATATAAATAAAAACTAAGAGAGTTCTTTGTTTTTACCAAAAACATGGTCTTGCTAAAAAAAATTTTTTTTTAAATCCATAACATGAAGTTGGATGTCTGTGCAACGTTATATGACTACAACTTTTGAGGCTCTACAGTAAAACTGTCTTAGCTTCTTTCATAGCAGTACCTGGAAAATAGTTGAAGAGAAAGAATCCGCTAAACAGAGAGCAAATTATACCTGACATAAAGTTTTCCTTCATTCTCCATTTTGTACTTCACCACATTCTCCACTACATATTGATGCTTTCCCTCATGGATCTTATGTGCAATCAGCACACCGCCCTTAACCAGAGAATCCTAAAATGTACAAAAAGAACACAAACTTTAACTTTTCTCAACAAAGACAATCATGCCAGGATTATCTTTTAAGTGTATCTCACTACATGTAGTACTTATTGTTAGGGGACAGTTAAGCGTTGTCACCTACCTTCATGTCCATGGTGGCACCAATGTCCGCTCTAGATAGCGTTATACCACTGACTGAAACAGACTCCGGTGAAAGTGGCAGTTTATAAGTCTTCCAGTGTGTCTGTGCTTCAACTTATTATAGAACAAAAAGGGGAACTGTGAGTGAGAAAACACTGACACTGTCGTGGATGGGGAACTGCTGTCAAAAAAGGAAGTAAGAGAAGATTAGAACATTTTTGATGAAAAGTGGACACAGTATATGGTTTGTTTGAAAGCAGAACTTGTGAAGCATGTGGAAGAAGAAGCTTATGATTTAACTGTAAAATATCTTTTCAATAGCAACAAATACAGTGCTTTGATAAGTCACACACTTCCCCTTTTCAAAACTGATAGAGACTAAAATATTATCACATAGTATTACTATATAATATTACTCATATAACATCCCTTTTTTTCTTTCACTGCGTTTAAACTTCCTTAAAAACACCAATAATAAGGATTAAAAAACTTAGCATGAAAACCTGAAAAGCTTCAAATATAAATCCCAACAGTCAGATTTACAGTGTATCACAGATTACATGTAAGCTGTTGGAAAAAAAAATCTCTTCCCCTGTGACAGTTATGATGGAAATATATAATGTAACTAAATATCAGTTCATTTTTACCCGTGTCTGCCGGTACGTTAGAAAAAACACAGTACCAGATTGTGAACGTCTAATGCAAGTAAAATTCCTCCATTCAAACGTTCACTATTCATTTAACGCTTAAAAAGTAAAAAGATGCCACTTCTTAATTTGTACATTTCACTGCTTTAAACAGAGACGCTACCAACGGGGGGCCGGGGGGCCCTGGCCAACCCCCTGGCAAAACTGTCCTAATAATGTAAAAATGTTGCAGAAAAGCTGGTGCCAATCCCTGGACAGATCGCTGGTGCATCTCAGGGACAACACAGAGACAGGCAACATGATCGAATGCTTATTTTTCTTTCCTGAACAAGTTTGCTCTTAAAGTTAACTCCACTCTGAGAAAGTGAATCTTAAGCTGCTTCTGCTGACAATCATTAAAGTGATGGTTGGGACTTCCAGTCAATTAAAACAGATTAACATGGATTTCCAAATGTTTTTTGATTTTCATATGTACCTATTTTATGTCACATCAACTTTAATAGCGGGAAATTAACCAGGCATACAACTCCCAAAAAGTGGATTCTGTTCATCTGGACTTTTTTCAGCGGGAGAAACATTATGTCACTCATCCAAGTAACTTCTTCAGTCTCATATAGGGCATGTTTTTCAAGTAACCTATATTTGATGACAGCATATTAAAACTGGAAATTCAGTTTTTGGTGTGCCCCCACCCCAATATTTTTAGTGGCCCCTATAAGGCCACCCCTATGAAAAAATTCTGGATGCACCCCTTGCTGTACAGTACATATTTCATATTCTTGCTCAAAAAAGGTCAACCTATCATGAGTTCAGAAAAACAATGTTTCTTAAGTTTGTTTTAAGAAGGTGATTTTTGTGATGCCTCCATGCTGCCAGCAGCCATGGCTACCCAACTGAGAGAGATGGATTTAAAGCAGGGTTGTCATTTTAATATACATTTAATTACTATCTTATTATAAAAAAAAAGAAGTCAGCACAAATCTCTGAGCTTATAATGTATATACATATTTATAATTTGACCTCCACACAGTGTATTGCTTATCATTATTTGTGTTGAATTACAGTGTTTTAGTCCACTTTAATGACATGAAACGTGATATAGTGTCGCAACAAAAACGTTGGGATGTTCCGCCTCGGGAGTGAGAACAAGCTCAGTGTCCTCACAATTTTTGTCCTCAGCACCACCTAGTGGAGGACACCATGATTTATTAGAGAAGAGAAGAGAGGGTTTCTGGATATTTACTTTACAGCATTGAATGCTGAACTCCTATTTAAAGTAATTTTGAAATTTTCCACAAGAGCCTGTTTATGTGGATCATTGTTTGATTGATTATTTGAATAAATCATAAAGCTGTTTTTCATTCTTTTAACACTGCACATCATCACCAAATGGATGAAAGAAAGTATTAACAATTGATATGAACTCATTTTAAATAATGGTTTTAGAATATTTAATAGATTTTTTTTATCCCTCCTTGGATCTTGATGTTATTGATAAATGGCAGTTTGCTTGTCTTTCCTTTTGCCTTCTAGAGACCCAATAACAAAACCAATGTTGTTTTTGAATCTAATTATCCAGTCACACATGTGTGATGTGTCTGTAAGAGTTAGTTTTCTTTTCTCTCTTTTTTTCTTTTTTTTGGGCATTTTCTTTTTTTTAATTTTTATTTATTTATTTGATTTGCCTGTCCCTTTTGGATCTTTAGCCATCAGATTTGTTGTCTGAAGGCCAAGAAAGATGCCAAGCGGATTTACTTTACCAATTGGATCATCATGGCCTTGCCATATTGGTCCATTTAATTATGTATATAATTATAATTATGTATTTATTTGCTTTGATTTTCGGTTGTTACAGACGGGACAGACATGACTGGGGGATAGGACAGGGAGAAAGAATGAAAGAAAGAGAGGGAGGAAGAGAAAGAAAAATAGAGGGGAGAAGAGACGGTGAGAAAGGGGGGAAGAAAAAAAAAGAAAAAACAAACACAACACCTGGATCACCTGTATAAGAAAAAACAGAAGAGAAAACAAACCAAAAAGAGCAACATAATAAATACAACACCATCACAATAAACTAGCTAACAGTAGATAACAGTAGATACTAAATATTAAATGTTATTGTGCAGTACGCAAGCTCGACAGCGCACAATGTGCTTTGAGGTAGCACCCAAGAAAGGTGTAGTTTGTGTCTGTGAACACCTGTGTGCACACCTGTATGGATCAGCATGCTTCTATTCAAAAGGTTTCTCCATGTAACGATCTGCAAGGGAGTGTGGGGAGCCATAGCCCCGTGCCCCAGGGCATGAAGCAGATATTGAGGAGATCCAGGCCCCAGACATCCAGAGGCCCCAGAGTACGAGGACCCAAGGAGGACCACCACAGGGGCAACTGTGCCACCCTCCTGGGAAGAGCTGAGGAGAGCCCCAAACGAGAGGTCACCCAGCAGCCACGGAGCAGAGGCCAGAGGGGGTTGCTGTGACGTGCCCGCGGGCTCTTTCGGCAGCCAGCTGTGCCAGAGAGGACCAGGCCTCAGGCCCAGAGGCCAGAGGCTTGAGGGCACCCCACCCCCCGGAAGGGGCCCAGCCGGGCCACAGGCACCAGGTCCCGCCAATCGGTCACCAGGAGTGAGTTAGTATTTTCTAACTGGTTGATTTCATTGTGCTTTGGCGGATGGGAGTAAATATATATTACTGTCTGTAAGCGACTGTGTGAACATTGCTTTATTGTAAAGATGAAGGTCACCCAAACCTAGTAATTCAACAAAAATAATGGTCAGTGAGACAGTTTGTGACAAGAAGGTCATGGCGGCTCATTGTGCAGACTGTCCTGTAATTATGAAACAGAATGTTTTGTTAATTCACAGAAAATGTCCTTCTTTTTGTCTTCATTTATTGTTTTTCTCCAAAGAAAACAAAAAAAAAAAACCCACACAAACAAATTTCCTTAGGCAGTGAAAAAAGAATTTTTTTTCTCATTTAGTTATTTATCTGTTACTTAATTACTTTAGTGCTGTATAAATAGCCTTGGGGGAGGTCTTCATCAATAAGACAGTCTGTAAAACTCATGAAAATGTATACCGGTACCCTCCTTCACTTATTATTAGTCTTTGTTGGGACAATTCTGGCCCCTGGGCTTTATGTTTGACACACCTGTTTTAAAGCCTCCAGAGAATATCAGCGCTGTCCGCAGCTAGAAGCCTGTAAAAACTTTCTTTTTCACATAACTGTATGACTGCAAACATATCTGTTATGCAGGGACTTTGATGCTTTGCTGCTATGATGAGTTGTTACTAAATTTATACAAGCGCGCACACACAAACAAGCAACCACACATTCTGCAGTTATTTCCAGCGTGCCCTGTGGAGCCACTGACATCCAGCTAAATCCGTAGATGTTCAGGTGGATTGAATTACATGAGAAGCCCACTCCACTGTCGCAACATTGGTAACAGCGGCACACGGTGGACCCTCAATCCAGTGTACTGGCCAGTTTTTCACCATCTCAGAAGCCAAAATAAGCTGATGAATAAATCCAAACAGGTACTGTGACATACTAAACATACAATGAGAAATTGTGCATGAAAGTGTGTGTCTGCCTCCTGAGAAGTTTTTTAAAACTCTACCTGGGAGAGTTTTAAAGACTCTTACAGTATTGATAAGTATGTAGCATTTTATCTGCTTAAATCTTGGCAAGAAAACAAGACAGCTTAAGTCTGCATTTGCATTTTCGAGTGAACTTTGACAAACTGTGTTGTTTGAAGTTTCCTAAATTGCTTTTCAGAAACTCATACCAACTTTCTCAGTGTTGTCTTTAATAAAATCAGCAATATAAGAGTTGTACTGTTTGACATCATTACTGTACAGTGGGGCAAAAAAGTATTTAGTCAGCCACCGATTGTGCAAGTTCCCCCACTTAAAATGATGACAGAGGTCAGTAATTTGCACCAGAGGTACACTTCAACTGTGAGAGACAGAATGTGAAAAAAAAATCCATGAATTCACATGGTAGGATTTGTAAAGAATTTATTCGTAAATTAGGGTGGAAAATAAGTATTTGGTCACCTCAAACATGGAAAATCTCTGGCTCTCACAGACCTGTAACGTCTTCTGTAAGAAGCTTTTCTGTCCCCCACTCGTTACCTGTATGAATGGCACCTGTTTGAACTCATCATCTGTATAAAAGACACCTGTCCACAGCCTCAAACAGTCAGACTCCAAACTCCGCCATGGCCAAGACCAAAGAGCTTTCGAAGGACACCAGGAAAAGTATTGTAGACCTGCACCAGACTGGGAAGAGTGAATCTACAATAGGCAAGCAGCTTGGTGTGGAAAAATCAACTGTGGGAGCAATCATCAGAAAATGGAAGACATACAAGACCACTGATAATCTCCCTCGATCTGGGGCTCCACGCAAGATCTCATCCCGTGTGGTCAAAATGATCATGAGAACGGTGAGCAAAGATCCCAGAACCACACGGGGGGACCTGGTGAATGACCAGCAGAGAGCTGGGACCAAAGTAACAAAGGTCACCATCAGTAACACACTACAACGGCAGGGAATCAAATCCCGCAGTGCCAGACGTGTTCCGCTGCTGAAGCCAGTGCATGTCCAGGCCCGTCTGAAGTTTGCCAGAGAGCACATGGATGATGCAGCAGAGGATTGGGAGAATGTCATGTGGTCAGATGAAACCAAAGTAGAACTTTTTGGTATAAACTCAACTCGTCGTGTTTGGAGGACGAAGAATACTGAGTTGCATCCCAAGAACACCATACCTACTGTGAAGCATGGGGGTGGAAACATCATGCTATGGGGCTGTTTTTCTGCCAAGGGGACAGGACGACTGATCCGTGTTAAGGACAGAATGAATGGGGCCATGTATCGTGAGATTTTGAGCCAAAACCTCCTTCCATCAGTGAGAACTTTGAAGATGAAACGAGGCTGGGTCTTCCAACATGACAATGATTCAAAACACACCGCCCGGGCAACAAAGGAGTGGCTCCGTAAGAAGCATTTGAAAGTCCTGGAGTGGCCTAGCCAGTCTCCAGACCTCAACCCCATAGAAAATCTGTGGCAGGAGTTGAAAGTCCGTGTTGCTCGGCGACAGCCCCAAAACATCACTGCTCTCGAGAAGATCTGCATGGAGGAATGGGCCAAAATACCAGCTACTGTGTGTGCAAACCTGGTAAAGACCTATAGTAAACGTTTGACCTCTGTTATTGCCAACAAAGGTTATGTTACAAAGTATTGAGTTGTATTTTTGTTATTGACCAAATACTTATTTTCCACCCTGATTTACCAATAAATTCTTTACAAATCCTACCATGTGGATTCATGGATTTTTTTTTCACATTCTGTCTCTCACAGTTGAAGTGTACCTCTGGTGCAAATTACTGACCTCTGTCATCATTTTAGGTGGGGGAACTTGCACAATCGGTGGCTGACTAAATACTTTTTTGCCCCACTGTATGTGTGTTTCAGATGGTGATACACGATGTGTTAATAATAGGAAGTGGCCCTCATGCCCTAACCCTGGCTAGCTTGCTATGTAGCAATGACTGGGACCCAAAATCAGATGTTAGACATGACTCGCTGTTCTCCACCTCCACCACCAAGTCTCAGCCAAGCACAGAAACATCCAGCAACAAGCCCAATACTAGCAAGATGAAGAGGAAGAAGAGGGTAACAGATGGTATGGTGTGCTTATCTTTACTTTCTCAAAACTGGGAAGATGTTAGGATTGTTACTGAGAATCTGAGTGTTCACAGGGAAACATTTTCAGGCAATTAACCAAACCGTCCAGGCAAAATGAACTGAAGACAGATTGTTTGAACCGTTTTAAGCAGAAATGCCAGACGTAATGTAGATCTGTTTATAAAGGGTTTGCACTTTATTTTAAAAAGCAGAGAATATTATTGGGCTGTTGGTCAGACAAAACAAGTAGATTGAAGAACATGAGTGATGAGAAACTGGGAGTTTTTCATAGTTTTGTAATATTTTGTTAACTAAACTACAAATGATAAAAAATCTAAAGTATCTTATTACGAATAAATAAAATTCAAGTATCCACACAAACTGAACCAGATAATTTTGATTTTTTTTTAGTCATTTAGACTTTTTCTGGATAGTTTTTAAATTGACTGTTTAAAAAAAAAAAGCCAGCTTTTGTAATTCGCCAATTTTTCAGACATAACTGAGTTTTATGTGAACATGATAATGAGACTGAAGACGCACTTATTTTGATATCCACTGATGCTGTAAATAAGAATGAACAGTTCTCTCTGTTCTCTTTGTTGACAAATTAAATATTCTGCAGGCCAGGCGATGGAGGTGCAACATGCAAAGTTAACCACATCGGAGAGGACAGTTTGTTCCCCACTCAGTCTCAGAGTGGTGGACACCTATGGAGAGTGGACTGCTCTGTGGGAGAGCCAGTTCACAGCTCTGAACATCCCTCATCTGCGCTCACACTCGCTGGTGCACACAGACCCTCTTAATAAGGTAGAAGCACAATCGACTTCCCCTACTGTGGAAATGAGGTACGAATAAGAACGGTGTTAACGTGTGAATATTTGTCCTGACAGAAAGCGCTGCAGGAATTTGCTTTAAGGTGCGAGCGCTCGGCAGAGCTTCATAGCCTCCCAGAGCAGGTTTATATTCTGGATGAAAATGCGTTCTTTAACGACATGAGGCTCGGCAAGAAAGAGAGGAAACGTCTAAACATCAGCTCTGGGCTAAAGAAGAGTTTGTCCTTCAGTCTGCCAGGAGCAAAACTAAGTGTGGATTTCTTCAAGGAGCAGGTGAGAGCAGCTGTGCGTGTAAATAGCATGTGTGCTTGTCTTGTTTGAAGGTGCACTGCATTGATTGGTACACTTTGTAAGCTTTGATTGCTGCTCTTTTAACACCACATTTGTGTTACTGAATAAGAGAAGTTTGCATGCAAAACAGAATATAAACTTTGAATCCTAAAATGAGACATTTCTTTTAGACAATGTGATTTCTTCTCTACCTGTTGCTGTTGGGGGAGCATCAAAGTTTGGAACAGAGCTGTGCTTTAGGATTTTATTTTGTTTTTAGATTCAGCTTGTTCAAACAGTGGGATTTCTTGTCAGCTTTTATTATTTTGAAGATGTCTAGTTTTAATTTAGTTTTTATTAGCTTCATAGTTAAGTCTTTTTCATTTTTAATGTATGGAGGACATATGCCAGAGGCAACATTTAAGAATGTAAGAAAACCAGCAAGCTAATACAATAAGAACATCAATATTTGAAAACTATTGACTCGTGGTCTTCTAGACATCCATCACAGACTCATCAAACCTTATTCTTATAATTTAAGAAATAATCCAACTAATTTTATATCCTCCATATTTTATTTTAGTTGGTTTTACAACTTCACAAAATTAGTTTAGTTAGTTTCAATGTTATATTTGTTTTTAACAGTTGTAGTTTTTATCTTTTATTTTGGTCAACTCAAATATTTTTTTCACACCTACTTTTAGGTTTGAGTTTAGTTTTCACTATTAAAAAAAACTTTGCAATAATGTAACTAATGTTGGATGACCTCTTCTGCTGCTTCGAGAAATTCACCAAAACACCAACGGCAACAATAAATTGCTAATTGCTACCACTTATCCTACCAAATTTAAGCAGCATGAGCACCAAAATTTGAGAATTGCTGTTTCCTTAGCTATTTCAGTTAAAACACAGGTGGAGAGATACAAGTTGGACAAAGTACTGCTGAAGGGAACAGTGGAGCACATCACCCCTGTGAAGGAAGACGAGACAGAGATGAAAGACGAGAACTTGAAACAGGAGGAGGAAAATCAGAGTGACGTCTTCAAGGTGTCTGATGCAAAGAGAAATGGGGCGGGGAAGACAGCTAAATATTTTCAAGTCCAACTTGAAGATGGCACCATCCTAAGAGCCTACCAGGTCGTCATGGCAACAGGTCCGACCCGTGCCCAGATGGCAAACATCCCATCGTGGGTGAAAAGCATTGGTGAAAGCTACCCAGAGGAGCGTTTACTGCATACAGTTCATCTCATGCATCATCTGCCGAATTCTAAGCAAAAACCTCGAGAAACAAATTGTGTGAGAGACAAAGATACTTTCGCTCCTCAAGGTATGTGAGATTTCTTTTAGAAATAATTTGATTACATAAACATTAAAGCTTTAGTGACCCAGTATCTTAAAGTAAAACTCCGCTTTGTGAGTTGTTTGCACGTTTCCTAGAATGTTATAACCTTTGCTTTCTGATAAATGTCTTTGCTTCTGCAGACTTCGTTGGCCATTTGGCACCTATCCTCACACCTGCTCCTCCCTGTGCAAATACTGTGTGCTTGTGTGTTTCTGTCATTGTATGTAGTCTGTGAGCCCGGCCAGAGAGTAATGGTCATTGGTGGAGGTCTGACCAGCGCTCACGTCATCTCAGTTGCACTGCAACAAGGTGCCAGCCATGTGACATGGGTTATGAGAAAACACCTCCAGGTTTAGAGACTGTAAAACGGCACATGAACCAAAAATTAATAATAATTCTGTCCAACTCGAGTACACATTTTAGCTCGTGTTGTTTTCTTCCACAGCTGAAACAGTTTGACGTGGGTGACGTTGAGAGTTTGGTGGGTCGTTACTCTCATGTGGAGCACGGCATCAAGATGGATGGCCAAGCCTACCTACGGCAGTTCTACAATGAGAGGAGTCTCCACAAACGCCTTGCAATGATTCATCAGGCAAGGAAGGGAGGGGCCGTCACCCCGGAGGCCTACATCCAGCTGCAGCCATTCATAGTGAACGGACAGGTGGATGTGAAGACGTACTGTCAGGTTTGTATTCAGTGTAGAAGGTCCCAAGAGTAAAATGAGATATGACCCACCAAGTAATGACAAACTTCTGAGTTCTACTACCTTTCCAGCATCCTAATATGGACAAGTCACCCATGTTGGAGTTGCACAATGCAGTTACCTCACTGGCTTGACAGTGTGATAACTGCATTGTGTGCATTGTATGTCAAATAAGGCCTATAATGAACAGGGAGATAAAGAATCTCACACCGTCTAGGTGAGTGAAGCCAGCTGGTGCTACAGAAACCAGGTCTGGAGCCTTTCCCTCACCACCGGGGAGCACTGGACTGGAGATAAGATTTGGATTGCCACTGGCTGCAAACTTGATGTGAAACAGGACCCATTACTTTCTGAAGTGATGAAGGAATTCCCAATTCAGGTGTGTTATGTAGAGAAATGTGTAGTGTTTGTGCATGTACAACACAGAAGTGTATTGTACATGCACAAAGGTTTTGGAAATTACTTGGATGATGAGGAATTTTTTTATGTTTTCATGTAGTTTTTTTCTGCAATCAGTCTCTGGATATAAAAATAAATTATTGATGACATGTGTTTTGTGTTCTTTAGGTGATAGACGGATGGCCGTGCATAACGGAAAGCTTACAGTGGACAGAAGAATGCCCACTCTACCTGATGGGGCAGTATGCAGCTCTTCAGGTAAGTTTTACAAATTGTATTTGTAGTGATGTTTTTTTTTAGTTATATTACAGGCTGGCCGTGCCTTTCCCCCCAATTTCTCACATAGGTTGGACCTCATGCAGTAAACCTCGCTGGAGGACAGGCTGCCAGCATGAGGATTGCCAAGGACATTATAGGCCGTCATCAGCAGAAGGGTGGGCAGGCTGTTGAACTAAGTGGACAAAAACCAAAAACTGAAGAATACATTCAACAGATGCGAGGTCTGTTTTGGCTGTAAAATGACCACTTAGCCTGAGAAAGTCAAAAATAGCTGCTAGCCATTGCTCAAAAATAGAAGTCATCTCTTCCTGTTTATCTTGGTCAAGGTGTACTTGGAGAATAATAAATGTGGATGACTGAATATATGATCAAGTTTGGGAACTTCAACAAATGTGGTTTTAATAAAACGTTGATTTTTATGGGTACTTTATTTATGGGCTGTCAGACATACAGTCCTGATGTTGAACTGCATAAACAGGGTCTCTCGCAGCACGCCATCACTACTGAGATGGGGCGCAGTAAGATAGTCATTTGGAATTTCTTAAATGATCCTGAGGATCATGGAACAAAAACGTCAAGTGGAAGACCTAAAAAATTTCACCAGCACTGAGTGAAAAAATTGTTGTTTATTTGTTTAATAAATTTTGATCAACAAACTTTCCTTGTCTAATCATGCCCCATGGTGTGGTCTTTCTTTACTTGTGACTTCTTGATGTTGATAAATACAGTAAGTGAAAAAATATATATAATATACATAATAATGTTCAACACATTATGCTTCTGCTCTGAGGTCCTGCCTCCATGTACTTATGCAATTAATCACAGGACAGCTGGACAGGTGTGTTTATAAATAATATTAAATTAGGCCAATTTTCTTATCCATACTTTTTGACCTGAGGGTAGAATTGATTGTGAACAGGAAAGAGAAAATGCTTATGAACTTGCAAATTAAAAACGTGATGCATTTAAGGTCATCCCGTTTGGTTTTTATTTAAGATGGGAATTTGTTCCACTGTGTGATGGCCGAGTTTCTTTTCTTGGAGATAGTTTCTCCTGCCTCAGAGAAAATCCTCTCACATGGAACAGAAGACGCTGGAGTGCAGAAAGTGTAGATATACAGGTATTGTTAGGTGTGGCTGTGTGCAGGCAGGAATAGGACCCAAGGTGCAGACTCCGGAGACAGACGTGAACTCAAAAAAGGCTTTAATTTAATACTAAAAATATAACAAAACTAAAAAAAAACTCAAAGCAAACTTAAACTAGAGAAATGACAGAACACACAGCTAAGAAAACGGTAGATCGCGACACAGACACTAAGAAACACAGGGCTTAAATACACAGAGGGAGCAATCAGGAAATGAGTAACAGGAGGGAAACACAGCTGGGGCAAATCAGAACTAACGAGACAAAAGAAACCAAAACCAAACACACTAACAAAAGACAGAGACCTTCAAAGTAAAACAGGAAACACATAACACAGACTGAACAAAGACACAGACTCATATGCAGGCACTACAAAGGGAACAGAGACGTGGGAACAGGGCAGACACAAACACTGACTGAACACGGGGATAGGAACTTAGGATACACATAGACGCGAACTAGACAAGGGGATGCAGGTGATAGGGGAGACATAAGCCATAAGACGGAACTCAAAGAAACCAAAAACTAGAAAGTATAAATAATAACATAAACTCAAACACCCTGGGTCAACGACCCAGGCATCCTAACAGGTATACCGTCTTCCTGGGTCCCACAGACAGCTAAAACGATTTTTAAAAAAAATTAAATTGTTGCGCATTTTGTAGAATAACATTTTAAGATTATTTTAAAAATGCATATTTTTTTAATATTAAATTTAAGTCAAATGGAAGTGTTTCTTAAGTTATATAAGGATATTTATATTATGAAAAGCAGATTTCTGACATTTTAAGTTTTTCACATTTTAAGATAAAAAAATAAACACACAAAACAAAAACAAACAAGAACTGAAAGCTGGCAAACCCACCCAACTGACCAAAAACCAACCAGAGCCAACCCGTTCTCACTCCCAAAGCGTAACATTTTACACTAGGTGACAAATCGTCACCTGCTACACGTCCGCCAACAGCTCCACGTTCTCCCTCTGTACTCGTGCCTGCCTGCAACAAAGCGAGCGCGAGCGATGTCTGTCTCTACCTGCGCCTAGGGACACAACCGTTGCGGCATTTAATCATAAGGCTGAAAAATGATTAGTCATCCCTCCGCCCAAAACACAAACATACACCCGCTTCCGCCCCTGGCTTGTTATAGTAGGCTGCAATCTGAGCAGGTGAAGTTCCAGAAAAAAACTCGCTCCTGTCCGGCAGGTGAGTGTAACTACAAGCTAACAAGCTTGTATGAGCTGGATATAGCCTCTAAAAAGAAGTAGACGGCTAGTGCTTCTACACAGAGTGAGAACGGGCTTGTTCTTTACCGTGGTATGCTTTTTTTCTGTAAACGTCATTCTCCAGTCGCATTTAAACATTGCCGAAAGGGTTTTTCATGGCAGGTAATGCAGTACGGTGCGCCTTTATTTCCTAGAAAATGACGCAGTGTGGTTAAAGTTGTTCACTGAACAGAAAACAAGGGACTGCTGGTCACGTGATCACCAGACCAGCCTGCAAATCGGCTTCAAATCATCAACGGACATCGTTTCAGGAAGTGATCACACAACAGAGCCGGGAGCGAAAAGAGACGGCGTAGGCCTAACAAGGTCTGAAGAAGTATCAAATGAATACAGCGAAAGTTACAAGACCGAGCCGACAGCGAGAACTGATGATCAGCTGACCGATCAGCTGATCACTGCCGTCAGACTCTATGAACTTTTCGCAGTGGCGCCAGATCAGCTGAGATCCTCCAGTTCGCCCAATCAAGTGTTTAAAAATCGGGGAATGAAATAGGGGCTATTTTGTCATATCTTGGTATTTTACAGTATTTTATTTCAGAATAGTCGCCTACAGCAGAGTTGAGGTTTTTTCTTCAGGATGAAATAATTAATAATCTATTAAAAACGTTTTTTTACTTTGAGACTTCTAAGTCATTTGAGACACTACAGTCAATAAATACAGATTTTTTTTTTTTTAGAAAAGAAAGGTGAACTGAAACTTACACTGGTGCATTTTAAGAGTAAGGAAGTGCTTTAATAAAGATGGAGAGTTGAAATCTGAGTAATAGATATAAAATGAAAATTATTCACAAAAGTTATTACAAGTAGCGAATCAACAAATAAAAAAGGCATGTCACGGGTAAAATAAAGATTTTCTTCTTATTATTATCCTTTTTTTAGTGAATGCTGAGGTATGTTATGTATTGTTTTATATCATTGTTTTGAATGTTTATGTATATGTTGTATACATTGTAGTGACTACCGAAATCTTCCCCAGAACAATGAATGTGAGGAGAGTGCAAAAGACAGTTCTGAGTGTGGAACAGGAAGAGGGCCTCGGCGCTCGGGTCCGCAGGAGCATTGGGAGAAAGGAGGTACGCTCTTCAGCTGTCATGCTGCTTGCTGAAAATGCACTCAACAGCACTCCTCAAACATATGCTGCATATTTTATTTCCAGCTGAGGAACCTGGATCCTTTTTTGATGCTGGATGAGTTTAGAGTGAGCAAGCCAGCGGGATTTCCAGACCATCCTCACAGAGGATTTGAGACGGTGAGGCTGTGTGAGTGTGTGACCAAAGATTTACAAGTTCCAGATTCTCAAGTTTGGGAATTTGCTGCTCTTCCTTCCTGCGTTTGGTCTTTCTGTTTGCGGGGGGGGGGG
>NW_005187412.1:93967-117955 GCF_000239375.1 Pundamilia nyererei
GGGGGGAGCAATCAGTTTTGTATTTTTCCTTTAGAAAATTATGAGAATTCTTTCAGTGTTTTACAACACTTAATAGACAAAAAAAGAAAAGATTTCAAATTTGCATTTTTAAAATCAAAATCTGCAACACTGCAACAGGTTGCAAAGCAGCGTATGAATGTACAACGTGAAAGTACTGCAGTTGTCAACCTTTCAACTAAATGTTGTCACACAGTTTAACTAGTACATCACCAGCAGGTGAAATTCCTCCTTTTGTCACTAGATGGTGACATTAGGACAAGGCCCAGGAGATAAATGTACCACCTTCATTTATACAAACATTTTTTCAGGTTGATTGACCTTTTTAAAACATAGATAAAGTCCAAGGTAGAAAAAACACTAATATTTCATGCCACTGTAAAGTTTGCATAAACTCACCTTTTACCCAGAATGCTTTGCAAGGAAACGTGCAAAGAATCAAATGAAGAAAAAAAAAAATCCCCTATTTTGAAATGACCAAATGCCCCAGCTATTAGTGGAGCAACTTTACTTTTGTGGGAGAGGTTATTTTAAAATAAATGCCAAATATTTGTGCATATTTTCTTACTGAATTTGTGATCCACATTTAGAAGCTTGAAGGTCTAAATGTGATTTTTTTTTAAAGCAAATTATTTTCTAAAAGGTGATGTTGTCTTCACCTTTTGCATTTTACTCATTAATCGTTTTATGGATCACACAAATTAAATATGAAGTAGCCAAAGCTCTTTCTAGAATGGATATCACAATTTACACAAAACATCAGCAAAGCTGCTACCATAGCTATGAATCAATGAAGTGTGGCAGGCTTGACTTGTGTCTTCATAGTCTTGAAAACCCAGACGTTGTCCTTAGATTGCCGGACTTCCCCCAACTTTATTTGATTTGGCAGATGCGACTTAAATCTCCTGGTGTGGGTGGACAGGACTAGGCTTCACTCCCAGCATGCCTTTCAGCAGGTGTGTTTGTACACACTTACATGACTTTTGAAATCACACAGCTGTGGAGACAGATCGCATGCAGTTCACTGCGGGAGCCCAAGCGTTCCTCTCTTACACAGATGTTCACCTTTGAGCTTTTGACCTTACTGTCAGTACTTCTCTTCCTGTCTACTCTGACCACTCTGAAAAAAAGTCCATATTTTTAAAAGTTCCTGCTTAAAAATAAGTGAAAACAAGCCTTTTTGTGTTAATGAAGCAAATAAAACAATGGTAGAGTTAATGAAAATTTTTTTTATGTTTTATAAAGGATTTTGCCAAAACCTGTTTAGTAAAGGTGCCATAAAAGGGAAAAACTCTAATCATGCCTTTTTTCAATTTTAACTGTGACTAAATACTGATAATGGGTGATTATGCTGTTTATATGTGTCTTTCAGGTAACATATCTTTTAGAGGGGAGCATAGCGCATGAAGACTTTTGCGGCCATTCAGGACGACTGAAATCTGGAGATCTGCAAGTATGGCTTTCTACAAGGGGACCTCTAAGGATTTTTCATATGTATACAGTATACTGTTAAAGTGGTGGATGCTCATATTAAACAAGGTCAAAGTTTCAAATAAGGAGTTCTGCACTGGCAGGAGTATTCCCTCTGAGCTAAAAACTCAGACCTTGTTCAACAAATCATACACTGTACATAAAAGATGGAAAGAGCCATCATGATGTCACCCTTTAATTTTTATGCCGCGTTTTTGTAACTGACTTCGACTAGAAAGTTAGCCAGAGTTCATAAGTTACCAGCTAAGCTTGGCTAGCAAGGTACCTCCATATATGACATACCTACGGTGGCTGGGAAGTGCAAAGCGCAACAAATTAAAAAATGGCAACAAATTAAAAAACGGCAACAAATTAAAAATCCACAACAAATTAAAATCCACAACAAATTAAAATCCACAACAAATTAAAAAAAACGCAACAAATAAAAAATCCGCAACAAATTAAAAATCCACAACAAATTTTAAAAAACGCAACAAATTAAAAATCCGCAACAAATTAAAAAACCACAACAAATTAAAAATCCACAACAAATTTAAAAAACGGCAACAAATTAAAAATCCACAACAAATAAAAATCCACAACAAATTAAAAATCCACAACAAATTTAAAAAAACGCAACAAATTAAAAATCTGCAACAAATTAAAAATCCACAAAAAAAAAAAAAAAACGCAACAAATTTAAAAAACCACAACAAATTAAAAATTCACAACAAATTAAAAAACCGCAACAAATTTAAAAAACGCAACAAATTAAAAATCCGCAACAAATTAAAAAACCACAACAAATTAAAAATCCTTGACGGAAAGGGATTGTCTGAAATACCGGAAGTGACACAACGATTAGCCTAATAGGGCTTTTGGAGAGTGATGTCACGAGAGGGGGTGTGGCCAGGATTTTTGGTTGAGGCGCCATGTTTCTGGGCCGAACAAAGCGCTAGTGAAAGAGGAGCGAAAGTACACGGATCAGCCATGGTTCATATTTGCTGTGCGGTCGGTTGTAAAGTTAGATCGCACGACCGGCAAGGGAATAAAGTTGAAAATGGTTTATCTTTTCATTCTTTCCCCACCTGGAAGCAACATGAGGCAGCTCATGTATCGGATGTTACCAAAAGGCGTCTAGTCTGGATAGCAGCTGTGAGACGAGCTGATATCCAGTTCTCTTCCATCTCCAAATATCTGTTGGTGTGCTCCAGACATTTTCATTCCGGTAAGTTATGGATATGTTCATATCACTCTTTATCCGGTCTTTTAAGTCTGACATCACTAGCCGTGTCTTGGTCAAACTCCGCTGCAGGTCCATAAATCACACGATCACTGTGGCATCACCGAGTGTTGAAAAACTATCTAAAGTCTTTCATCTGTAATAAAATGATCAGCGTTCTGCTCTACCATGTGTAACAATTGAGTTTATCACCCAGGCATCCATGAAAACGAAATTAGCTGGAAGTTAGCTCGCTAGATTCCATCTAAATACAATATAGCATGTCCTAACTGAGGGATTTTGGAAACAAATTCAAACGTACAGCTCTGTTATCACTTCCAACATAAATGAAGACAGAAAACTAAACAGCAGTGACGTTTGTAGGGTTACTGAAGTTTGGCTAGCTGGCGTATAATGATGTGCTACGTGACGGCTAGCGACACAGCTATGTGAGCAATATATAAACACTCTAACTTTTTCCACTTGATAAAAGTTATCGTGAAGATTCTCGGTGGTCAGGAACAAATGTAATCTCATGGCAGGATGCTGTAAACGGACCAAACTTCAGCCAGGAGAACAACTGAGATAATCCATCCACAAGGATGAATAGGATTAGTCATTCATATACTGCTGCATGGGCTGGGCTGTAGCTACATCGTAAGGTTTTAAAAACTGAGCTTTCAAATGATTAGTGGTGATAGAAGCAGAGGGAGGCCAACAGTGATCACTTACTGTTTTTAGGAGTTTTTTGAGATTAAATAGAAGACAATACAAAACATTAAACATGTTAACAACACAAAACCCATATTAAACGCAGACTACTTTAGGCCTGGAAGCAGGATTTGTCACACCATCACTTAAAGACCAGAAAGCCTATTAGTTTTCTTTTCGATGCACTCTGAGGTCATAGCAAATTAGAAAAAAAAACATCCTAATGAGTGATTTTGCAGAACTACGTTCTATTTATAGACTTGCTAATTTGGCATTATTGCAGCAAACCAGCCAATGAAATGGATGAAACATCGTGACTGGGTTCCAGCGCTACACAAGGGACCTGCTTCAAACATACCACCATGCCAATCAGATTACTTCTTCCATGTGAGGGTGAAGAGGTGACCCTTCTGGATAAGACAGTAAAGGTTTGCTGCCGTTTTGGTGAACAGTGTGGTAGTAAAACCAGGGAAAAATGAAACTTGCTCCTGTTAAATATTCTTAAGTCTTGTGCTGTATAGAATTTGTTTCCAAAATCCCTCAGTTAGGACATGCTATATTGTATTTAGATGGAATCTAGCGAGCTAACTTCCTGCTAATTTCATTTTCATGGATGCCTGGGTGATAAACTCAATTGTTACACATGGTAGAGCAGAACGCTGATCATTTTATTACAGATGAAAGACTTTAGATAGTTTTTCAACACTCAGTGAAGCCACAGTGATCGTGTGATTTATGGACCTGCAGCGGAGTTTGACCAAGACACGGCTAGTGATGTCAGACTTAAAAGACCGGATAAAGAGTATGAGTAATATGAGCATATCTATAACTTACCGGAATGAAAATGTCTGGAGCACACCAACAGATATTTGGAGATGGAAGAGAACTGGATATCAGCTCATCTCACAGCTGCTATCCAGACTAGACGCCTTCTTTTGGTAACATCCGATACATGAGCTGCCTCATGTTGCTTCCAGGTGGGGAAAGAATGAAAAGATAAACCATTTTCAACCTTATTCCCTTGCCGGTCGTGCGATCTAACTTTACAACCGACCGCACAGCAAGTACGAACCATAGCTGGGGTTATCCGTGTACTTTCGCTCCTCTTTCACTAGCGCTTTGTTCGGCCTAGAAACATGGCGCCTCAACCAAAAATCCTGGCCACACCCCCTCTCGTGACATCACTCTCCAAAAGCCCTATTAGGCTAATCGTTGTGTCACTTCCGGTATTTCAGACAATCCCTTTCCGTCAAGGATTTTTAATTTGTTGTGGTTTTTTAATTTGTTGCGGATTTTTAATTTGTTGCGTTTTTTTTAATTTGTTGTGGATTTTTAATTTGTTGCCGTTTTTTAATTTGTTGTGGATTTTTAATTTGTTGTGGATTTTTAATTTCTTGCGCTTTGCACTTCCCAGCCACCGTACATACCAGCTAATTAGTGCAACAGTCAAAGAAAATACTAAAATTCCGATGATTCAACTAAAATGTTCCACCAATGCCAAACGTGGTATATTTCAGCCATTTGAATTAGCAATGCCGAAGTTTTGAGAGACAACTAAGACTTTAGCTGACTCTATTTGGTAAGTTCAATATTTTTATCACAATTTAAACAAGAGTGCTGACAAATCAACACTCTATAGTTGTCATAAAAAGGGAAATTAGTTTTAGAGACCAAAACCAAACTTGGATATAGCCCTTATAAATCTGGAGATTTTATGGATTCATTCACTCTTCAAGACAGCCTCAAGTGGTCATTCAGGTAGCTGTTCTTTTTTTTTTCACTCCCACAGTGGCTTAATTTTCCAGTCCCAGAGGCTGCCAGTTGGCACTGATATGTGGATTTTGAACCAAGCACAGCTGTTTCCCAGTATATCCAGTGTTTGCGCTAAGCCTCTATTGACTATAGCCTCATATTTGGATTCAGTAAGGCTTCAACAGTAGAACAAGACTTAAGTTTATGAGAGCATATGAATCCTCACAAAACTCATTACATATGCATTACAATGTTGTGCACTCACACTAATTGGATATTGTGGCCTCTGGGATGTTTCCTCTGTTTTAAAGTAGTAAAGCAATATTCACACAAACACAGCCCACTGACTCAGCTTCAGTGTGCAGCAGAGGTTTAGTCCGTTCAGCTGGATTTGTTCTAACCCACCCCGTGCACCCTCAGTTGGCTCTTGTGGGAGCTGCAGATGCTCAAACAGACGCCTGCCTGTCCTAACTGAAAATCTAGACTATGTAGATGAAAGCAGGTTTTCATTAGAGGAAGAGGTGAAGAAGCGATCAGCAAAGAAAATGTTTGAGAATGTTCTTGGGTTAAGTTCAGATACGATGGAGCGTCGTAATGATTTTAGATGGTGACTCATTTTTTAAATCCAAACCAGAAACTTTGTTCTAAGTTACAGATATTTCATACCTATTTAATGATAACAGATATTATTATTATTAATTTTCAAATTTTATTCTCTGGGATTTCCTAAGGGTTTGTACTAATTTTCTGCTACATTTATACATTTTTAATTTTCCAGTTTACATCAAGTAACTGATAAATAAAAACCTGCATGATGAACACTCTTAGATAAATGATAAGTGGGCAGATATAGTTAAACAAGGTTGTGAGCTCAAATTTCTAAAGGAGATGAGGAGAGACTCCCAATGTAATTTTGCAATTTTTTTCAAAGTCTATCAGTGGTTCTAGTTCCTTCTGGGCTGTGCTGTGTGGGTGTTTTTTTGGGGTTTTTTTTGTTTTGTTTAGGTGGCTGTCAAACAGTATTACAGGACACCCACCTAGAAGAACCCAATAAATATAGTTGCACTTAGTTTAAGTTATATTTCATTATTTGTGTACATACACACTCTTCTATCTAAAAAACACACATTGGCATACTGGTGACACCAGACCAAAAATGAGGGGATCACCAAGGTTTCAACACATCCTCTCAGGGAGATTTATGTCTGTACAAAATTTCAACATCCACTGTCAGCTTTTCAAAGCTGTTTTTTCCAAAGTGATGAATCAGTCGCTGATCACCACCATCCACACGTGTTAGGCCCTACACCAAACCATTGAAATGCAAATAGTATCCAGCCCACCTCTAATCCAAACACAAAATTCAAACAGACAATAATAAACTGTAATTCTTTTCATTAGTCCTATCATACACATGCTTGCACATCATTTGTGAGTGGGTCTTTTGTACATGTGAATTATTTCTCCTTGTCCACCAGTGGATGACTGCAGGACGGGGGGTGGTCCATGCTGAGATGCCCATGTCAGAGGAGCCGGTAGTGGGCTTACAGTTGTGGGTTAACCTGTCAAGGCAAGAAAAGATGGTGGAACCTGCGTACCAGGAGCTTAAAGGCTCAGATATCCCCAAACCCAGCCAGGGAGGAGTTGCAGTCACTGTGATATCTGGAGAAGCTTTAGGAGCAAAGGTGTGTGCATGTGTGTTTGTTTTTGTAATTCATCTGCAGGGATCTGATGTCACTAAAACCTTTGTCCTACCAAGTCTATCAGACTAGCACCCTAAAACTGGGCATGGTGTTTAGTTTCCTGTTAGCTGCTGATCTCATGATGATTGCTCATTTGCTGGATGCTTGAGGCAAAAAGGAAAAGCCTACAAACAGTATGTGGGTGTGTGTGTGCATCTAGGATAGGGGAAGGAGCCTGTTACTGCACTGTTTGACCAGAGTGAGTGTCTGAAAAGAGGAAACTACAAATAAGAAGCAGATTGTTCGGCGCTGTGAGGGTTGACTTGTTAGTTAGTTGTGGTTTGCCTTTGTGCTTGTTCTAATACTTTTGTGAACATCGGTGGAAGTTGATGTGGAGGTTGTTTAAGGAAGTGGGCACTATTGACACATTTTAGGTTAAATGTAAGACTGAAAGTGAAGGAAATTGATGCAACTAGTTGTTTGAAGTATGTGTTTGTGTTCATCCATGTATGTGGACTCTAATATACCGACAATCAGAATGTTTTATTAATACCAGAAGACATTATGTTGTCAGTGTTCCTCACGACAGTAAGAAAAGTAACTAAACAAACGAAATTAAATAATACAATATATTACACACTTGTACAGTGAGGGATTGTATAGTGAGAAATGATCAAAGTTCCCAAGTCCATAGTAAAAGGACTTGGAAACAGTTTGCTGCTTGTGATACACGTGTGTGTGTGTGTGTGTGTGTGTGTGTGTGTGTGTGTGTGTGTGTGTGTGTGTGTGTGTGTGTGTGTGATGAACAAGGTTACTGCTGGTAACATTAAATCCTCTGATGTGTGCTGTGTAAAAAGAACAGTTCAAAGAAAGCATTAAAAGCCTCAAATGACACCAACATTACATTTATTGGTTAAGCTCATCACTTTGGTCTCCTGCCATCGTATCTATTTTTTTAAACCGGCAAGTTAGTTAAAATTTAATTGTGCCCAGTTTTATTCCCACACTTTGTAAATGTTTTCACAAGACACTTTTAATTGCTGTTTACAGTACAGCCTTCTTGGGACAGCAACCATGTCACAATACACACCTGGAACAAAAATAAATCAAAAAACAAAAATAAAGAGACAAAGCACTAATCATGTGTCTGAACTATAGACTAACATAATTATTACAGTGGAATTGTTTTTCTGGTTAACTGACCAGTATTTGCTTGCTTTTGGCAATATTCTGGGTCTCTACTAACGTCTGAGGGAAATGCGTGAATCTTATATCCTCACATGCTTCACCAGCTATTTGTTAAAAATGTCTGCTTGCTGTTTGATGTTGAGCAGGAGGTGTAGCGCTCTTTTCTGTTGAAAACAACTGCCTGTTATAGATAACAACAATGGAGAAAGAGAATATGCAGCAGTTAGCTATGCAGCTGATAAATTGCAATACAAAACTCATAAAAACTGTGTTTTCAGTGCGATGTGGAGTCAGCTATGGTAAATTAAGACTAGTAGTCTTAATTTACCATAGCTGACTCCACATCGCACTCCACCAGGCACCTATGTAACACGTACATAGGTGTTACATAGGTGCAATACTCGCAAATATAATAACTGTTTAACAATTACTCAAATATACTCAAATATTTTATATCTTCAAACAGAAGAATAACTGTGTAACTCTCCTTGTTGCTGTCTCTCTCTTGTTTTCTTTTTCTGTTTCCTTTTTCTTTTGTTTAGTCCAAGATCTACACGAGAACTCCGACGTTATACCTGGACTTCAAATTGCAGGCAGAGGCCACGCATGTGCAGCCTGTCCCTCAAGGTAGGAAAAATTAGAAACTAGTTTCTCTAACAGGAGTTGATAATAATAAAATTCTTAATCATGTCTTTGATGATGCTTACATAAACATCTTGTGGTCACTCTGGGACTGTTACTGAACTATTGGTTCTCCAGTGTTGTTGCCAGGAGGGGACTGTGTTCTCCGCAGGCTGTGTTGAATATTGGCGTATTTGTAAAAGAGACAGAACAATGACTAATGCTTCTGGATATAAGAAGTGTTTCAAACTACTTTTTTCTAAAGCAACAGTAAAACAAACTCCAAACAAATGTTTGGCTTTTAAAATAAGACTTTTTAGAATAAAAATTAGGTTGAATCCATGATTAATAAAGCCTCTTGTTTCTATCCATGATACCACTTTGAGACTTGGTATTCTATAATCTTCAAATTTTCATATGTTCCTTTTTCCAATAAATAAATAAATACAAATCCTAGATCACAGCACAAAATGTAAATAGCAAAATGCATCTGCAAATAATTATAAGGCTTTATTTCATTAAAACATAAATGACCTGTCAAATGTTAAAACTGAGAAGTTGTGAATTAAATTAAATTTATGTCAGTGTCGACAACCTTTTTTCCGATGCCTACAAATGTCCAAAAACACAATAAATTCAGGTGGAGGTGAATTGTCTTTTAAAACAATTGACCTATTTTGTTATTACGCCTGTACTTAAGATATGATGTTTCTGTGCTTGACAGGTTGGACCACGTTCATCTACACACTATCAGGATCCACTCATGTTGGTAAGTTTCTTCTTTATTTGACTAATTATTACTTTCCTAATACCTATTTTATTGTTTCTTATTGTTTAACAGCTCAGATTAATGTAAGGAGATTGGTTGTGCTCCACCTGAATTCTTCTGAAAGTTGATCTGGTCATTTTTGTGTGAGCTTGCTGGCAGGCAGACAGCCTTTCGAGGGTAGTGCTCTGTTTGGATTTGTGCACTGGTTTCCCTCCTCGCTCGTCCTGGGGTCTTATCAACGTTACAAAAATGTGTGTGATCTCAGTCCAGCTGCATCTTCCTTTCAGCTTGATGGATATCGACTGTCACTCAGCTATGATCTCTTTAGACTAGATCACTGCAGGTGATCCAGCATCTCTGGAAATATAATAGTGCACCTGTGTGTAAAATACCACCATCTCACTGCTTGGCTTCTTATGCTGCGTCAGTGTTCCTGTTTGGTCTGTGAACTATATTGTTTCATGCTTATTGAACAGCATGGTGTGATCAGGGAATTCCCCTCACATGCGAACAAACTCTCTCAGAGAATGAACTCATTTTCAGAGGCTTTGTTAGTTTGTTGAAACCTGTTGTGTTCTGTCAGAATTTCCCTTTTAATATCCTTCATTATGATTCAGTTGCTCCATTGTTACACTGCAGGGTCTCTCAGACTGGCTGTAATTTCGAGCAGATGTTTGATGACACGAGAGGATGAAAATGAGTTCTAAGATTAAAGAAGTTATTTGATTTTAAAGTCTCTAACTCTACAGGCAGTCCTCCCAAATCAGCACCAGCTGGCTTTGATGAATGAATCCAACACAAGTGGGATTGGCTGTGTTTCTCAGCATTTAGTGTTGGTGTTGCGAACAAACTGCTCAAGCAGGTTGAAAGTGTAAATGGCTGAAACGTGGTGGTGGCAAATTTACTCTTTGTTGCTAATGATGCTTATTTCGACTCACAAGCCACAAATTTAATCACTTATATTTGTATTTTGTGTTGCTCTGTACATGATTTATGGCGAAGTACAATTCTATGGATGAAATGTGTACTCAGTTTCATTCGTCATAAGAAAAAATGGGATTAATGTGGCAAAATGCTGGGAAACTCACATTTAGAAATATAAATGAAGAATTTAACAAATATTATTATTATCATTATCAATATGTCAAACTTATAATATGTTTGAGATAATTTATGGCATCTTAAAACAAGTATGAATACCTTTACTCAAAGCAAAAATATATAAACTGATGTCAGTATAAAACGTGAGATCATCACATTGAATTGTTTTGCAGCACGGTAAAAGATACAAATATCATGCAGCTGAACTTGTGCTTTGCTTTTACTCGCTCACAAATATCATGCCTGGAATATTGGACTTCCCTTTCTTTTCAAGGCCCAGATGAGGAGCAGCAGCAGGTGGAACCTCATCACACTGTGGTGTTTGGGGATGGAGACTGTGTCAAATTTGAAAACAAGGTTAGAAAAATGTCTTTCACCAGTAGTATGCTATGGGAATTTTCCACCCCCATGTCATCTAGTGGTGTCTGTGAAGGTTTTCAGTCATCCAGGTCATCGTAGTCAAAGGAGCTAGTGAAGAAGCTCTAGTGGTGATTTTTCTGCCTTTGTGAGGTGTTTTTAGTGTGAACTGTCAAGATGCAAGATGCTGAACCCTAGATCTTTCCTCATGCAGTGTGATTGGTAGAAAGCACTTAAAGCTTTAGAATAAAGTGCCTTGTAAATGAGACTTGTAGTAAAAGTGCTATTTAAGCACCAGTCCATTTACCAAATGGTGAACATGTCTTTAGTCCCTATCTCTAAGCAGGGAGCTACTGACTTTGACTTGTGAAAAACTTTAGTCTGTCCACTTTAAATTCAAACAAATATTACTTCATTTCTTCTTGTGTTTTTTTCCTTAGGGCTCCGAGGTTTCCCATTTTGTGCTGATCGCTGGACAACCAATCAACGAGCCTGTGGTACAACACGGTTAGTCATTGGTGTCCTTTCCTCCATGCCGGCACAAAGTCACTGACAGACAAAAAAAGATGCTTTGTGTTTTTAGGGTATAGTTGATGTAACACAGCTGTGATGTAACACTCGTGTTGTGTCTGCTGTTCAGGTCCATTTGTCATGACCACAGAGGACGAGATCAGAGAAGCTTTCAGAGACTACCAGAATGGCAGAAATGGCTTTGAGAGGGCTCCAAACTGGAGATCCAAGATCAGGGATTCTGTTTGACCACCATATCCTGACACTCTTTTACCCCTCAGAAAACATTTGTTACTACAGAAAAAACATAAGGTGGTTTTAGTTTGGGATAATCATATAAAGATGGGAAAAGTTTAGTTTTTGAGAACTTGTTTTTATTTATTAATCTTTGATTTATGTGTGATTAAATTAAACTTGTTACATGAAATGACCACAGCAGGAAATGTGCTTGTAAGAACTTTGTTGTGTTTTGGTACAAAGTAGCAGGGTTTGAATCATTTAACATGAAGTTAAGGTTACAGTAATGCAGTGGCCATGGTAAGAAGAGACACTGGCTATCAGTTTGAAACAGGAAATGGATAGACTACCCTGACCTCCTCACTCAACTGAGAGTAACTCTATAACACTCCCAGAGTTATTATGGCCACTACAGGTCACTGTCAAGTGTTTCAAAGGGTTGCTGTTTGCACAAACAACCTGTGGAGCTGTTTCAATCGGGGGGCAATCATTATCATTTATGTGAGAGTTACAGCACTGTGCAAAAGTCTTGAGCCACACCTCATTTCTTTATATTTTGCTTCCAAAGTCTGAACCAACAATTCTCCAGACTTCCTTGACTGTTTTATTTTTTGTAAAGCCATTTAATACTGACCAATTAATCATTCAAGAGATAAGCCAGTGTTGTTGTTACACATAGCAGGCAACTTAACAAAGAACCTATTTTAAATTGGCACTTTGTTACTAGCAGCCTCTCACAAAAACACACAATTTATTCCCATTTTTGTTGCTGAATCTCTGAAAAATGCCAAAGAAAACAAAGTTTGACAGACAGAAATTAGTAATTATGTACCAGCAAGGTGATTTCCGAAGAGGTATCAGCATGATGTGCAGTGTGTCCTTAAAACAAACTGCAGAAACTGGGCAGAAGAAATGGAGGACAAAAGAACAAAGCCGGAAAAATTATCTACAGGAAATGAGTAGTATCAGAAAGTCATGTTCTTAAGAAATAGGAGAAAAACCTGACACAGGAGCTTAGAGATGTATCTGACCTTTCATTTGATCCATCTTTGGAAAGCTTTAAAGCACAAATTGACCTTCAAACTTGTTAGATTTGCCTTATACTGTATTTCCATGTATATATAAATATGTTTCAGTAAATTGTTGCACCTATTTCCCATTTTCCTGGCAAAATATAAAGACATGAGTGGTGACTTCTGCATAGTCATAGCAGATTAATAGACTAGATGCCATGTGTAAATGCTCTTCTCAGATGTACTCGTGCTTTCTTTGGTGCCGGAAATGAAAGTGAAAGATTTAAGGTTTGATCAATGACCACTATAAGAATCATCCGTGTTATTTTACTGGTTTGTCAGCATTTCTGTCCAAATTTAACCACAATAAAAGTTTCTATGCTAAATAAAATGTACATTATTGCAAGCCTTGTGCTCCTACTTCTCTCCCCTTCTTGCTGTCTCTTCTCAGCCAGCGTCTGAGGTTCATTTTCCACAAACATCTAAACACAATTTCAATTCCCAGTTTGCTCTGCCTTCTCATCTCTGTCAACATCACAAATAAAAGTTTTAGCATAATATAACATGATAATTTGGGGGACGCTTAGCATGTGCTCTTGTCTTAGGATCGATCCTAAGACAACTGCTTTTATAAGGGAATAATTTAACAAAAGTAAAGTGAGATTCTTTAAATGTACTGTTTGTGCCCAGTTAAAACCTAATAAACCACATAAAAGTCTTCAAAGCAATCCATAGTCATACAAATAATTGATTTTATTTATATGTCCTCACAGCACACATGTTGCTAGTGGATTACATTCAAAGACAAATGGGCTTGGAGGGGTGTGTGGGTGTGGTGTCTGTGAGACAGGGGTGGTGCCGGCATCTTGTTTCCCCTTACATGTTATAGCGGTCTGGATCACATTTAAAACACATGGTGTTGCTCTTTGGCTGTGTGTGGTTTGGCAGCTTCAGAAGAAAGGACATTGGTAGGGGGATTTAACAGGCAGGGGACTTGATCACTTGACAGACGGACATTAAAAAAGGGAAAACGGGAACACGAGGAACATAAAAAGCTGCACTTTGAGGCTGCAAGACCGGCAGCAGTGAAGGAAAGACAGGCATTCAAGCCTCCTGGAACTCAAGAGGCATCGAAACACCACAGCAGGAAGAAATGAAGACAGATAGTGGAGAATTTCCAATACGGATACTGTAACATAGCAGTTACAAGGAACCTAGAAGTCTGAACACAGAGGTTTTTGTTTAGTTTATCCAGCCACAGGCCTTTAAGCATATCATCGGCCTTGAATCTAAAACAGAGTGTGTTGATAAGAAGTCTTCAGGATAACCTTCATTTTCTTTTTGTCTGAGGTAATTTGCAAGGTTTAACTTGTAATAGCCTCAGCACTTAACTGGACGTCTCAACTTCTTATTAAAGCTTCAACAGGAAGAGGTGCTTGTTTTAAACACCCCCTTTCTCCATTTGGCTTGAGGGTGTCTGGGTGGCCGTGACAGGTTACGCCTGGCTCACGCACACTAGTTTTTGTCTGTAAGACCAAGAGTTTGTTTTGGACATACCTGGTCTGAGAGGACTTTGTGTTTGTGTGTGGTCTGAAGGACTCAGCTGGTCTGGGAAACCGAGTCAGAGAGGCAGCCAGCTCTAAGTGCTCTCTGCCAGCAGCATAAGGAACCAAGATCATATTGCTTCCTCAGAAAGAACGTCAAAGGATGATGATGAAGATGAAACGGACTCTGTGGAGAATTTCTTGCTTGGTGACTCTAGTGGTGGAGCTCAGCTGGATACATGTGGGCCACAGCGCACACAGGGAGGGAGAAAACAGGGTGAGTGCGGCTCGTTTGTACGTTTATGTTCTGTCTAAACTATGAAAACATGTAAAACGTCTGTGAGAAAAAGTGCAAGTTGATCTGTAACTTCAGCTGATTGAAGTGAGCCATTTCTTTTTTTTTTTGCTGCTTCTTTCCTTCTTTCGTCCTTGTTTTTGCCTTACAAACTTATACTGCCACAGTTACTGCGATCCCATTAAATTCACATGTGAACATGTTAATTTGCAGCTGAAACCACAATTGTAAATGTGCTGCTAACATGGTAGTTACATTTGAGGGATTTTTTAAAAAGAACTTAACTCTTTCTTTTTTTTACATAATTTCCTTCATCACCAGTCATTTCCACACCAAAAAATTCAGCCTCTTTTAGGTTCCCATCTTCCTTCTCTGTCCCTTCCCGTTTTTTTGTTGACGTCTTTCACATTTAAGTAGAAGCAAACCTGCCCCACCCTCCTCTTTTGTAACACTCTGATCCCATCAGAGGGTTTTGATCCATGTAGCCGTCCAGGGGAAATAAACCGAGCACTGTGGAGCCTGTGACCATCCATCCTGCCGTGCCGCCACCCCTGTTATAGACCTACCATCTGGTGTCACGCTTTGACTTACACCCCACAAAAAATGGGACTGGGAATTCCAAAGTTTTAACTCAACTCTCTCCTTTCTCCTGCTTGGGTAGTTCACATCCTCTGCACTAAAGTGTTTTACTCTATTTTAGCATGTCAACACAACAACAGAGCGCTAAAAATTGTAATCCTTTACAGGATTTACGAGAAGCAGTGAGAAAAAAACTTGGTTGTGTTTCATAAAAGGTTACTCACATCCTTATTCAATTTATTCTGTCAACATCATCACTTCTGCGGTGGCATGACGTACAGCGTTTTGGTTTTGAGTCACAGCTGTTTATGGAGTTCCAAACAAAAAAAGTGTTCATGTAAGTCTGGCATATGCATGTTGGCCAACATGGGCTTAAATGGTTAACAAGGAAACCGCTTACAGGAAGCACAGTTAGGAAACTTTAAGCAGTCTTCAGAGGCAGGGAAATGTAACAAGCAAGTATTCTGTGGCAGCTGTTACTGAATTTAGTTTTATGCTCCATTTGGTTGTTTTTTAACCCAGTGCGTCTGACGCCACACTAGCAGCTCTCGAAGGATGTGCATACAGGATAGGCAGTGTTTTTGTAGAATGCTAACGGTGAAACGGCTAACATGCTAATGATCAGCATATGGGATTTTCCCAGGAAATCCTTCATTGTTCACTAAAAGTTGCTTATACCCCCATGTGACTGTCAAGATGTCGGAAGTTGAAAGTATGAAACTTTGCCTAACATGAAGTGAAAAGAATTAAGTCACTCCTATAATTTATTGGCAAAGATTCATTTTTGTTGCAGTTTTGCACCCATATACCACTACAGGGGATTTTACATCAAAGAATCAAGATGTGCAGACTGTCACCTTTAATTCAAGGAATTTTACAAAACTTTCCTAATTAACAGACATTTTTATGAATAGTTCCCAATTTTAAGAGGCTAAAACATAACTGAATAATTGACTGACTTTGTCTAGTGGATTAAAAGAAAGTATTTCATTAAATGAAATTGAAAGACAGATCAATTTTTTTTCCGCGGCAGGCTTAGTGTTGGAGTACAGAATAAATTATAAAAATAAAATTCAAATGTCGGCTTAGTCTACATATGCATTTCGTATAAATATAGGTTGCAAATAGGTGCTCTGTTTAAGATAATAGATTTCTTCTAGTAGAACAACATTAGTTGTTGTAAAATTGTTTGCAAACAGCGGGGAAAAACCAAATTGGTAACTTTCATCTAATATATGTTTCTTACCGATCACCAGGGAAACACAGACATTTGACACTAATGAATTACTGTAGACCCTCCTACTATTTATGCACAGAGATCAGCTGTAGTATCAGCATTCTCTGAAAAACCGAATCAGTATGTGGTGACTGAATAATCCATACCTGTTGATCTCTAATCTAGATTTGCAGCATAAATTACCATGGTGTCTAACACTCAGCTACCTTTGTAGTACAAAAAACCCAAGGTTAACCTTGAAGTTTACCTTGAAGTTACTTGAATAGGAAAAAAGTCCACAATCAATAGACTCATAAATGTAACTGCAGTGTGAATACAATGTGATGCAAACCACTGGTCACATTCAAGAACATTAAATACACAATTTGCCTTAAAACATCTACAAGAGCCTGATCAGTTCTGGTAGAAACAAAATTCTTTAGACAGATGAAACCAAGATTAACTAAGGATAATGGGAAAATGTGATTTTCTTCAGTGGCCTAGTCAACCATCTGGTTGGCAGTTAGGAAAGTCAAAACTGAAGGCAGAAAGACCCCAAAACAGGGAGAAACTGAAGGTGGCTTCAGTAAAGACCTAATGCAGCACATGATGATGTTCACAGGGTCCAGTCTTAAAGCATTCATTGACTGCAAAGGATTTTCATCCAAGTATTAAACTCAATCCTTAAATTCTAGTACTTTCATTTTGAGCCTCTAAAAATGGTTGTAAGCCTCAAGCAGGTTCTCCAAAACTTTTGTCAAACCCCTTAAACTGATGCTCCAGGTCTGCACTTCAAACACATTTGTGGCGCTAGTGAGGCAAAAATGAGAAAAATTTAAAAAATAAATAAATAAATAAAAACAAAATTAAGGAGCTACCTGTATTTTATCTTTTAAAGCATGGTGTCTTAATTAAACTTGCTGAATAAGAAATTCCATTTATCACTGAGGTGGCTCTAATCATACTTGTGCGCTCCTCTTAATAGATCTAGTGTACCTATTTAAGCTATATAAATGCCCAGTATTGGATCGATTTAAAACCTCCATCCCAAAACAACCAAAGATCTCAAATAGAATGTCTGTCATTGCAGCAAGTAATCCAACAGTGGGAAAGGAAGGTGCGGTCGTCCTCGAGCCTGGATGAGCTGCTACGACTCGCAGACTTTCCTGACTGGAAACTGTGGAAGTGTCGACTTAGACTACAGCAGCCAGAAACCCTCACTTCTCCTCTCTCAGTGGGGTCACACCGTTCCACGCGCTTTGCTGCTGAATCCTACAGCTTGGAGATTCTTACAGGTTGATATCTACATATTTCGTGTAATGTGCAAGGCTTTATGTTTTATTTGCATTGAAACATTGCATTTTTCCTATTAAGCCATAGACGAAGAGTGGCAGCGTACACAGTGCATGCCCAGGGAAACCTGTGTTGACGTGGCTAAGGAGCTGGGCACCGACCACTCAGTGTTCTTCAAGCCACCTTGTGTGTCTGTCCACAGGTTTGTTTAACCAGAAATGACACCAATAACAAAAGGGATCATCACCGTATACACTGAAAAAACTGAAAGGTTTTCACAGGACTTGTGTAGTTCTCATCATAGCATTTCAATCAGGTTAAGGCCTGGTCTTTGACTGCAACACTTTTCTTTTTCATCCTTTCTGTTATAGAGTTGTGCTTGCGATCATTGTCCTGTTGCATAACCCTTTTTGATCCAACTTTTAGATGTTGGACAGATCGCTTCACATTCAAATCTCTATACTTTAATACAGAGACAGTGTTGGGAAAGTTACTTTTAAAATGTATTCCACTACAGATTACAGAATACATGGCCCAAAATGTATTTTGTAACGTATTCTGTTACGTTACTTAATGAGAGTAACGTATTCTGAATACTTTGGATTACTTAATATATTATCATTATATTAGTATTTTACAACTACATGAATGTACTCTTGCTGTGTGATTTATTACTATTACTGAAGGTTATTCGCCATAACAATACAAACTACCTTTTTAAATCTTAATATAAAATGAGTAACAGTAGGTGGACATTAGGTAAGCCTGCACTGTTTGCAGCGATCTCATATAGAAAACTATTCCGCGCGTATATAAAACAGGTCCGCGGCTCCGAACCATAGTAAAGGGACCTCTGGCTAATACGTTGGGTACTGTGTTGGGGTCGTAGCTGAAAACTAGCTTTACTTTGTTATCTGGGTCAGCTTTGCTAGCAAGAGACAGAGAGGCGTTGAAAGACTGCTCTAACTGAACTTATTGTTTTGGAGGAAAAACAATTCATAAGGCTACGCCCTGCTAACCTACCTCAACAGCATAGCCTTATGAAACAGGAAAAGACCGCCATGTAATCCATTTATTTCAACAATTAACTGTATTCTGAATACCACCTTTTTAAATGGTAACTGTAAAGGAATACAGTTTTTATTTTGTATTTTTTTGTACATATTTTGTATTTTAAATACGTATTCTGTTACTCCCCAACACTGTATAGAGAGGAGTTAATTAGACTCCAGTTCTGCAAAAATGCCTCTGTGCCTTACAGTAACTGACCTCGGACTCAGTTTCCTGAGACATCCACTCCTGGAAGGATTGGCAACAATCTTGAATGTTTTCCACTTGCGAATAATCTTTCTAGCTGTAGAATGGCAGACGTCAGATTGTTTGGAAATGGCTGTATAAACTTTCCCAGACTGATGGACACCAACAGTTGTTTCTCCAAGAACATTGCTGATGTTCTGATGCATTTACTAGCACATCCATTTCATTTTGGCAGTTTTGGTCCTCCATACCTGTTATATTTTATGATCATTTAGACATGAAGAACTATCTTCAAACAAGAAAAATGATAGGTGCTCAGTCCGCGTACTTGGAGGTGCATACATTTCACTTTACTTGTTTTGCTGCTGCTGACAGATGTAGTGGCTGCTGCAATCAAGAGGGCGTCACCTGCAGAAACACAACTACTGAATATGTCAATAAAACTGTAAGTGATCACATCTCAGAAGACTAAGAGATTTTCTTTTCAGTTATCCTTTAATTACACCACGATTTGTCATCAGTCAGTCAGTGAAACCTGCATATTTGTGATTATGTGTGTGTATTTTTATATTATTAGGTCCTCAGTGTAATCCCATTCAAGTTTGTACCAGAACCTGTGCTAGTAAAAGTTGCGAACCATACAGACTGCAAGTGTTTGGAGCCTGCAATAATACGACGGAACGCTCAACCTCACAGGGGCAATGGGTGAGTCTCAAACCCCACTCGTGTCTCTCAGCTGAATCTGTTTGATCTTTTTTTTTCCTCTTTTTCAAGTGATTTTGTTTGTTTGCAGCTGTGCTTTGGGCCAGCTGTCACAGGCAGAGGACTCCAAGAGACTGTGTGCCAGTGGATTCATTTGGGACTGTTCGTCTGAAAGATGCATACCTTACCCTTCCAGTACACCGGGTGCGTGTATGCAAACATGTTCCTGTCGTTTCAAATAGTTCCATTGTTAGGATCAAATGTGTGGCTGTGAGCAACAGACGGGACTGGCATGAGATCCCACCTTACAAGGTCTAATTCTCTGTTTGTGTGAACTAGTACTTCAACATCGAATCTAAAAAACTTGGGACACTGTAAAATGCAAATAAAGGCAGAATGTGATGATTTGCACATTTTCCAAACCCATATTTTCACAGCACAGACAACCTATCAAATGTTTAAACTGAGAACAACTTTTAAACATACATAAAATACATA
The DNA here is from genome assembly GCF_000239375.1 of Pundamilia nyererei. Taxonomy (NCBI): domain Eukaryota; kingdom Metazoa; phylum Chordata; class Actinopteri; order Cichliformes; family Cichlidae; genus Pundamilia; species Pundamilia nyererei. The sequence goes on from NW_005187412.1 coordinate 114,003, forward strand.
AATACATAAAAAGTTTAAATTATTTTGAAATTGATGCAGTAGCACATCACAAAAAAATGGGAACACAACCATGTCTGTTTAGCGTCCACTCTTCTTTTAACAACAGTCTGCAAAGGTCATTAAAGTGATGAGTTCAGCTGATGGATATTTGGGAGAGGAATGATGTCAATGGGAGCATATGTGGATCTTAAAAGTACATTTCAGATGTGCAAACTGACAATTCCTGAGGCACTAATGCACAGATACACCAGCAGAGATGGAGGCTTTTCAAATGAGCACTGATAACAATCCGGATGGATTAGCTAATATTTTCTTAAAATAACTCATTTTCCCAGTTTAAATATTTGATATGTTTTCTGTGCTCTTTTGTGAATAAAATCTGGGTTATTTATTATTAAGATTTTATTTACATTTTACACATAATTCCAGTTTTTTAAATCAAAGTTGTAAATTCATTTTTCAGCAAGGTGATTATCAAAGTATAACCCTGTGACAATACAGTGATTCAGCTAATTGTGTCGTACTTTGCTTGTGCTCTAAAATTACCTCATTATTTTGTCTTACGTAGAGCTTCCGCTCAGTTCGTGGATGCCAGATTGTGAGATAGACGTGGAACGCTGTGACTGTCTTCCTAGAACTGAGCCAACACTCCAGTCAAGAACCTCCCATCGCTGTCAAGTGAACTCCTCTATCTGTGCCCACAAGCATCAACGCTTTGACGAGGCATCATGCAGGTAGACCAGGGAGGGACCTTAACAGTATGCAAATTAGTCTAGGACATCTCTGTTCAGGTTTTATCTATAAGGGAAGTTATCAACAGGCACTCGTGGGAGAATTTAGCCTCCCAGAAAGCTTCATTGGATAATAATTTTACATTTCAGTCACAGTTTCCTTGGGTTCAGGCAATAAAAATAATTGGTTTGGGGAATGATTATGGTTTGGTTTAAAATGGCCCGTTTGATTAGATCTTATTGGGAATTGCTTGAGGGCAACCTTGAGGGCAAATGTACTTACCGCTAACCAAAATGCTTCTGTTCAGCAAAAAGTATCCCCCCATTTTCCAGCAAGCGAGCAGATTCACATCGGCAGCAGCCATCTTTATCACTGCCACAGTGATTAGCCCAGTATGGGCAAAGATGGGTGAGAGTTTGTTTGAGCCGAAATGATGTGCCACAGCAAATGGCACATGTCTCCAGGGCTTGTCTGACTAATGATGGGTTTTTCAGATATACTAATCTGCAATGGAAAGTATCATTACCCATATAACAAGCCAGTCTCCAAACAGAAAATACTGAAATTTTGAGATGAAGATGACTAAAACACAAGAGAGATGCTGTATAAAGTAAAATGTTATTCCTAGCAGCTATTTATGCAGGATGAATGTCAACATCCACTCCTGCTGAGTGCAGGTTCATGCAGGGTGAAGGAGGCGTGAACTAAACGACTCCTCTTGTCTTCACAGATGCAGATGGCCCAAGTAGACGTCCACTGTGGAATAAACTACAACGACCTTCCCTCCAAGGATGTTTGGAGGCAGAGAAAAAAAGACTTATAATTTATTTACAGTCCTATTTATGCAGATCACTTTAACTAATTATATTAGCTCACATGACCATGTTAATTGATGTTTAACATGCTTAATTTTGTTTTAATCAATGTGTAAAATTGAAGATTTGTACATTTGTTTTATGCACTGAATAGTTTATATTAAAAGACTATTTTTATAATTTGAACTTAATGTTTGGACTGTTTCATAAGTAACTAAAAAGGGTTTTGTTCCTTTTAGGTACTGGTTAATTTTCCCTATTGAAAATAAAGACTGATATAACCAGGAATTACAAGTTGCCCCTGCAAAATAAGACAACCTCAGCTTGTCTTAGATATCTATTTGAAATGTTTTTTAAACATGTCACTCTTAAAAAATGCAGTCATACAGTCAGCAACACCCACTGAGTCAAGGGTTGTTATTTCAGATGCATGTTCAAATCCCGACTATCTTGTTCCTTTGACTTTAGTTCTTTTTTTTTAAATATTTTTAAATATTCAGTCAAAAATAATTAATTAAAAAAATATTTTGTGTTAATTTTTTGTTTTAATGTCAGCATAGCCATGTATTAATCTGTAAAATAAAACAGAAAGCATTTGTCATATAGTGTGGGAAATGTAAATTGTGACTGCTGAACCCTGTAATTAGTGAAATGCAGGGCCCCTGCATGATGACCCAAGAAGTTTCAAACTTAAACGCACATGAATATGTTTGGCCTGTGAGTTCAAAAGCCCTTTGTTAACTGCTATAACACAGTGGTTCCCAAAAACATCACTACTTCCACGTCTAATTGTCTGTAATGGAGGTGGAGTAAACCGGATCCACCTTGGCAAAACACTGATCCTGCCAATATTTGTTCGCCCGGTTCAAATCACAGACAAACAGTATCCCACAGTTGTTTTTAAACCCATTTTGCACAGAGAGACATTTTTTGAAAAATATATTGATAGCAATGTTGAATATTCTTACACAGTAAAAACAAAACAAAACAAAAACAACTATACGTAAAATAATTAAAGATGTTTGTTTTTCTGCTTTTTCAAAAAAAGGTAGTGGTTTATTTAATTGCAACCTGTACTCTATTGCAGTTAACTTTTATTTTTTTAATTGTTTACAAAAGGTTTGAGGCGTGGAATAAACTGCAATGGAGTTTGAAAACAAAATATGGGTGTGTGTGGTTGGAGGACGTGGGGGGCCTAGCAAAAAAGGTTTGGGAACCACTGCTACAACATAGCTTGCCAGTTTGACATCATACAGTGAGGATTATATCAGGAGTTTATGTTTTTGCAAATGCATTTTTGAATGAGCCCTTGGTTATACTCCTCTGACAGCCAAGTCTGCTGCTCCATGAGTTCAAGTCCTTGATGCTATTCATTTGCCAATAACTCGTGTAAATATATCGATTAAATTCAAGACATCAAAGCAGAATGCTGGATGTATATGGACCTGCCACCAACAGCAAAATGCACATTCATAAGAAAGACAAGCTTCTGAGCAGTAGTAGAATATAAACACAAAGATCAGGCTTAAAAAAGAAAACTGTAACTGAAAAAAAGAAAGCAATATTCCCAGGAACGTCAGTGGCAGCAGACGTACAGATTCAAAGACACCTGCTAGTGCTAAAACTGGGAGCTGTGCTTCACCCAGCCCTGATAAAAAGCAGGTGTTTCCCTCCTTATTAAAATCTGCAGATTCTGTCAAGCACAGAGCAACAGCGTGTAATCCAGTAGTCATTTCATTTAAGCAGTGCTGTGCCCTGTTTGGCTGTTTGCAGATCTTTTGAGGTTTTATGATCTGCTGCTCATATTACATTGTATTTAATCCCATCAGATAGAGACATTGTAAAATTCAAGGAACACTTTGGTGCACAGAGCCATTGATGGTGAATTTATTCTTTAATTAGTGCGATTAACTGTGAAAGATGCGGCATGTTTTAAGGAGGTAAGTGAGTCATACTGATTTTAAAGATAAGATCTCCCCTTTTCTACTGGAAAGAGTACTCTTGCATTGTCAGCTATGGAGATTTCAATAAGCTGAGCTGTGGGCAAAAGGTGAGAAAGTACCCTATCTGCATGAAGTGATGAACAAAATATTTGACTTCAGCATAAAAATGTCCCAAGCAGGAGAATTTAACATGATAATACCCACTGAATGAAGACTTCCTGGTCCTGGTTCTTCTTGGTACCTGGCGAACATGTTAAATTACTCTACAGCATAGGTGTCAAACTTGGCCAAATTTGGCCCGCAGCTGGCCTACTGGTATTATACAGCTAATATATATATTGTTTAGTATTAAGCTTTGCTTGTTCCATATTCAGTTTTCCAGCAAAACTTATTTGAGTCCATAAGAAAAGATTCATTCTTATATCTGGAGAAGTTTTTCAATAAATATTATTGTTAGCCCGCG
>NW_005187412.1:118029-124770 GCF_000239375.1 Pundamilia nyererei
ATCAGTGGAAGATTGAATCAAAAGCAAGCCTTGGAATCTTTGCTTATAAGTAAAGACTTTAAGGCACTCTTACCCTGCTGACATGCTGTGCCACTGCTTAGAGCAGTAAGACCATTTGGAGCCACAGCACATATTTCACATAAGAAAAATCACACAGCACACCACCAAACCAAAATGTCACAAAAAACGAATTGATAATTTTTCCCCACGCACCAGACATAGTGGAGTTGGCTCGGTTTGTCCCCAGTATACCTTTTTTGCTTTCTTCTGACCACTATGCTAGGGCCTTCATATGGGTCTGAGTTTTCTCCAGGATCCAGCTCAGACTGACTACTCTTTCTTTTCAAATGTTTATCTATTGCTAATAGGTTTTGTAACACAGTATGACTATTATGTAATTTCTTCTTTATCTTCTTCTTTATTTACTGGAAGTTGGCAACCCATTTAATTAAAGCAGGTAGTTTACTGCCCTCTAGTGGAAAAGAATGTAATTGTTCTACCCGTTACGCTGATTGCTTAGAGTACTAACCAGGTGGATCCAGATAATCTTTCACGGCGCACCTATGTTCCAGGGCACAGTAGTTGGGATACACTGACTTAGAGGTTAAAATGAATGTATTAATGGGTGTTTCTAGAAAGAAAACCCAATGCTGTCTCCAGGAAACCTGAAGCTTGTTTTCTAACGAAGCAAGAACAAGAACTTCACTTCAAAACAGCTTTTTTGTGTCCTTGAGCAGCTGCTGAGACAACAGATCAATAACTGCACTTGAAAAAAGGTTGTTCATTCACAACCCCAATGCAAACTGACAGCTTAATCAATTTTGCAAAGAATGAGGTGATTGCTCATGTGCTATGTGTTAGAGGCCTGTCCTCACTCGAGACTGAAACTGCTGCATCTACTGAACGCTGGTTTGGGGAAAGTGAATTTAACTGCAAAAAACAATAATAATTGTGTATTGTATTTTTGTCTTTAATTTAGATAACTTTGAAGAAATTTACCCGTGACATCCATTTTTCCATTGTTGATGACTGTCATATAAATAAACATCTCCATTTGTGTGATATTTGACATACTGTCTGTTATCCGACGTCCTATATATGTGCATCCAGATAACCTCCATCATCTCTAACAGTGTTTAAATTAATCAGACAGAAAACAAACACAACTTCTCATTTGTAAATGTGGTTATTTATGTGTTACTGTTGTTGTTCAGCGGATGTATTGATTTTCAGTCGTGCACACCAGTTTTGTCTCCTACATGTTTTAGGCAGCGTCAGAATTGATTTTGCACTCATCACAAAGAGTCAAAATGCCACGATGTTTGAATGTCATCGCGTCTCACAGTTCAGGGAAACAAATTCATAAAGGTCAGTTCAGCTACACAGAGTTTTGTCTCCCCCTTGCTGCAGAATTTGAGCGATGACTTTTTCCTCACTCATCTGTTTGAATTGCAGAGAAACATAATTGGAAACAGCTATTTTTGCACTTTTACAAGCAAGCATTAATTCACCAATTTTCTGCTAACTGAATCCATTAAAATCCATTAATTCTTACTTCTCGAAAATATTAAATGGATATGAAAGAAGTGTAGAAATTTCATATCATGAAGAACTTAAAGCTACAACACTGAAAAAATGACAGTGATGATTTCATTTCGACTAAAATGATGTGAATATTTTGTGTGACATTATTATGCATTATTTTATCTGAAATTTGAGCAGATTTCTTGAACTAATTCAAACTTCTATCTTCTGTTCTTCCAATCCTGTCCAACATTTTGGGCACAACAACCACTTATGTAAAAGATTGAATGTGTAAGTATTCATTGTAGCAATGCTGAACTACAGTATTCTATATACATACTCATTTCAATTATACCTAAAATTAACTTTTAAACTCAAATTAAATTTATTTTTAAAAAAAAACTAAATTTAGGGTCTAAGGAGAAAAAAACGAGTTAGCTGGTCAGAAACAGGTGCACTGCAAAATCTATTTGAAAAACTAAGTACAATTTGCCTAAGGTGACTAAGTTAGATCAACTTATTCATTTTAGGGATGTCAGTTTATTCAATCTCTTATCTTACCTGAAGCTCAAGGTGTTCAGCCATATATAAGACTCACATCACCGGCCAAAAGAAGGGATCGGTGCTACATCATTGACTCCCTGAGGTGAACAAAGTGAAAATGACTAAATAAAGCGCTGTTGTTTAAAAGATTCAAGATTCAAGATATGGTGCATTAAGTGGAAATAATCTGTAATTTTGTTACAGTGTAGCACATTGTTGAACAGAGAAAGGTTTTTGCTTCTGCATGAATGATCTTTCTTTCAGAGAGTCGGAGCATCACAGTATTTCTTCATTTCTTTAACCTTTTCATTAATTTACTGGGTCCGATACAGTACAGAGGTGAGCAGTAGACATTGTGATATTTTAAAAGTTAAGTCACATTTTAAAGATTGGTTACTGGATTTGTGTCACTGATCGATCAGTCAACTATCAGGTAAAAATGTACATGGAATTTGAAAATGTGTCACTCTTTTGTTACAGGAGGACTAAAGGAGTGAGTTCATCAGACACAGTTCATGTTAAAGGATACTGACATCAAGTCAGACAAAAAGGAAACATGATGACATTTGACAGTTTTCACATGTCAAATGCTTGTCTTCTAACACTTAACTATAACAAGGTGGCCAGCCACATAGATCGATACAGATTTCAGTGAACGGATGTCACACCTACACAAACGCAGACCTTGAAGCTGAGTGAAAAGTGTGACGAGTTCAGGAGAACTCAAAGTGTTCTTCAGGCTCTGTTCATAAATCGACGCTCTTAAAACAAAAGAAGAAGAGGAAGATGAAAAATGAAAAGAAAAAATATAAGTTAGCTTGAGAATGAGTTGTCACTAGATCACAGTAGTAGTGCGCAAACACTACATCAGACCTGTTACCACTGATACTGTGATGAGACTTCAGTAAAGAGTAGATGAATAAGCAGATGCATCTCTCCTTTGTCTTTTCCTATTTCTTAAGGACATGACTTTCAGATACTGTTCATCTGCTGCAGATAGTTTTTCAGGCCTTACCATTCTTCTTTTCCCCTCCATTTGCCTATTTCCTTAAAGTTTTTATGAACATGCTGCAAGCTATGATGGGATATGCCAAGTCTTCAGATAATAGCACTTAGATGCCTTTTTATGCTTGAATAATTCATAGGTCGGTGTTAAGTGGCTTAAGAAACAAACAACAAAACCTTCGGTCATATACAAGGACGAGAATTAAAATGAGTGAAAAATCAGCCAAAACTTCGAAAGACTTTCCGAAAGCCTAGAGAACGATTGCTCGAGATCATTTTTTAAAAAGCTGCAAGAAAGTGTGACTCTTTGAGAGCAAAATATAAGGCAATGAGACATACTTTTTGCACAGGCATGTATGAGGAGGACAGACGTGACCGTGCAGATGACGAAAAGAGCTTTCAGAGGTGGTTAATTTGCCAAAATAAACTTTTCACTAAACTATTATAAACTGTTTATTAAAGCATGTCTCGATGTGGTCAGCATCTTGGGAGAGCCATGCACACTAAAACACCAAGATTCAAATTTTCAGGCTTGAAAAAACCATGTGGAAATTTAACTGCAGTTAGATTTTTTTAAGCTTGTAAACCCAGTTTTTCTACATTCAGTGAGAACAGGAGTGAGAGCCAGTGGTTGAATTACAGGTAAAATTTGTACCAAGTTAATTGAATTGCATTACTTCAACTTAACCAGAGCACAGCGGTAACTAAAAAATGAACAGAAATCATTTTGATGGTGAAGAAAACCCCCTGTAAGACTGCACAGCTCATTAAGATGCAGGCTGTTCTGCAGGATTTAGATGTACATTTCCAGATGAACAATCAACAGAAACAAAGCTAACAGAGTAAAAACCGCAGGGAAAAAAACAGGAACAGGAACAGCTCATGGCCCAGACCATGCCTCCTTATCTGCCAAACATGGTGGTCTATTTACACTCTGGACACATTGTATACAGCTGCAAATGGAACAGACACGCTGGAATTTATTGATAATTTCACTGCTTACAGAAGCAGCAAGTCAAACAGCAACAGAGGAACAGGAGGAGATGCTGGGAAGACATCTCACCATTTGGCAGAACATTTAACATACAACAAATAACCCGAGAGCTTTTTAGGGGAGCCTCCAGATCGTAAATGAAAGTGTGTGTCCGGATTTGGTCTGTATCTGACTTTATTTAACTGTTAAAGTTAATAACCTATTTACATTTGAGACTCTTCATCGAATGAGCCTGTCTGTACAGATGACATGTTAAGTAGGGGGTTAAGACCATGCAGGACAGAAATTTGGCAAAGTGCTCAAACCACAACTAAACAAACACTACCCAAACTGAATTATGCACACACGTATTACAACTACAGGCAACATCTTCTCCCACTGTGAAACACCAAATTAGGACATTGGGATGTGACATGCTGATGGTAAATCTAATTATGTGACAGTACAGAATAATCATGGCCAGTGAGCATGCTGGCGTAGAAAATATGTGGCATATACAGGGTCAACAGGACTAAGGGCTCTGGTTTTGAATGAGTTTTATCCTGTTGTAAGAGAAAAGTGATCAATACATGATAGTCTGACAAATTATATGACGTTTTCGAAATTTAACTTGCCCAAGAAATGCATTTAAATGCAAAATTACATAACAAAAATATCGCTGTGGATTGTGCTGCCAAATACCACAGGTGTGGATTTACATTCACTGTTTACTACTGACGATGCCGACTGAGGCAGTTAATATTTAAAATACATTTCTGAGGGTGAGCATCACAGCTGTGTTTGGTTTTGGTCAAAGTTTTACATATAAATCAGTGGGGCTGCATACGGATTACATAGGATAAAACAAAATAATAGCAAATGCATACAATACTGTTTAATGTGTCAACGTTTCAATAGCTGTTTTCCCGTTTGTGGTACAGTGGTTAAAACATGTAGCTAACACACAAAAGATCCCCGGTTCAAACCAGGAGGAGACGCAAACAACCTCGGGGAGTCACAAGCTAGTATACTTCTACTACCAGACTCAAGCCTGGATAAATGGTCTGCTTCATTCCCTTTGGGAATTAAAGCTTGAGATATTTCTCAAGAAGCAGAACATTTATCCAGGCTTGAGGTTTTTCTCACCTTCTTGTTTCCTTTGGGAAATAAGGCAGAAGACAAAAGTACCAGATATATCCAATTACACAGTGCTGGTGTTGTTTCTAATTCATCATATTAATTAAAATGATTGGCCAACTAATCAGTCATGTTGCTCATGACACAGCAACATGAAACAAGGGAAATAAGAGAGAGAGGAAAAAACTCTTTTGTTCCTCTCCTCTATATAAAAAAGCAAGTCCACTAAGTCTGTAGGAAATGAAAAGGTCACATTTTCACTAGGGACCGTTTCTTTGTCAATAAAAGAACAGGACACTGTTGAATTATTAGTTCAACATTTGCTTTTGTTGAATTCTGGTGTCTTTAAGCTAACTTTGCCCACGTATTCTCCTTTTCAGTTTTTCATTTCCACTGTCACCAAGTGTTTGCTCACAGGAGCTAAACTGATTGTTGGGGTTTTCCTTCTAGTATTGCAGGGTCGTTACCCAACAATGCAAACCGCTTTGAGATGTTGTACTGTTGTGAATTGGCCCTGTAAAATTCAAACTGAGTTGCACCGAATAACTGTTCGCTTCCTATAACAGTTATAGAAAACAAATGATTATCCTACGGTGGCCCTGAGAGGCCAAACGGACTGCAACTTAAGAAAACACCAGCAATAAGAAAAACGCTGCAAAAGCACACAAAACACAACGGAAATAGGAAAAACAACAGAAATAGGAAAAAACAGATTTCCAAAAGCACAAGGAAAGTGTTTCTGGGGAGACAATAACCCAACAGACCAGTTGCAGGAACCAAAATATGCTAAGAATGACGCTGGGAGACACTTAAAAGAAGTGAAGGATTTATCAGTTTTGTGAGGAAAGAAAATATGAGAGGTAAGTGTGTTAGCCTAACTATTAGCCTAAAAATCCGTCATCAGTATTATATGAATCATGATAAAACACACCTACCATGTTTTGGGTTTCTGGTCCGTCAGGTTATTGTCTCCCCAGAAACACTTTCCTTGTGTTTTTTCCTATTTCTGTTGTGTTTTTTGTGACAGTTAACAGTTAACAAAGACAAATATTACACACCGCAAAAGATTCAAGGACATCAACAAAAGATTGATTGAACTGACTGTGTAGATGTGTAATGTTTTTCGAGAAGACATCACTCCTTGGGCTTATTGTATCATGTGGAGAACTGAAGCCACAAGAAAACCACACAAACATATGTTACATGTATGATGCAGTTCACTTTCACGCTCACACACAGTCCTCCTGACCGAGCTGCCTACCATTAATGACGGTCATAGAGTGATTTGAGCTGCGGACAGAAGTCACACGTGTACTGTAATGTATCGGGCTCTGTGAGTGTTTGATGATGATGCGACAGCAACAGCACAGGTGCTGGTTGAACTGCTTCTTGAAGGACTTGCTCAGCAGATAGAGGGCAAAGGGGTTCAGGCAGGAGTTGGTGAAGGCCAGGATACGAGCTACAACGCTGCAGACGAAATGAAGCAACGAGGTGTCCACCTGGTAGGCGAGAAAGAGATTAAAAGATTCGATTTGAGGTATCTAAAAAAAATTTTTTTT
>NW_005187412.1:125360-127188 GCF_000239375.1 Pundamilia nyererei
TAGATAGATAGATAGATAGATAGATAGATAGATAGATAGATAGATAGATAGATAGATAGATAGATAGATAGATAGATAGATAGATAGATAGATATTTCTTACTTCTTGTATTGTCTATTTTTGTTACTGTTTGTACTGGAGCACTGTAACCAACAATATTTCTCCTAGGGATCAATAAAGTATTCTGATTCTGATAAAAAAAAAAAATAATAATAATATTTGCCTACCTGAGAGTAGTGATAGGAGCGGTATAAGTATATAACGTGACTGGGTAGCCAGCATAGTGCAAACAGACCAACAAACACCAGCACTGTCTTGGCTAAGCGTTTTCTTGATTCAATCTGCTGTTCACATACAAAAAACAAAATGTTTAGATTAATTCAGATTTTGAGGACCATTACAAACATTTACAGGGGAAATATATGGTACATTTTAAAAGACTACAAACATGGTAGAAATACATTTTTTTCCAGTATGGAGAATTATTCCCCTAACTTTTTGTTTTGACTGTTTTTGTTTCCTTGGTAGCGTAATAAAGACAAGAGACAAGCAACGATCATTTTTAAGTTGACAGTAAATTTCTCATGTCATAAGAATAACCCAAACTGATCTATAGCTTGCCAAGTAACAAATTTAACACTAGCCTGTCGTCTTGCATGCACATTTCCCTCCACTGGCAGGTTGCAGGTGCTCCTCATCAGGCTCTGAGCGATGAAACTGTAGTACACAGATATGACCAGCAGTGGTATTATGTAGAAAATGAGGAAAGAGGCCATGGAGTGAATCTGAGGGTGCAGTTCAACTCCATGGGGATAAGGAGCACAGGTAACAAAACTCTCATTAGTGGAGGTGATGTTGAAGGTGTGGAGGTCAGAGAACACAGCCTCAGGTATTGCCAGGATCAGGGACAAGACCCAGATAAGCAATGCTTGCAGGACAATGCTGGTAGTGGAGGTTGATGTTTGAACATCCAAGGGTCTTACAATGGCCCTGTACCTAAAAGACACAGACAGAGGTAAATTAAACGCACACACATGCACGCGCAGTTAGACAAGGAGACAAAGAGACCTTGTGTGTTCTGTAGAGGCATGCAAGGCAGTCAGTGCTTTCTAAGTGAAATCTAAAAGTAGACATTAAATAAACCTACCACATCCTTGCATCTAAAACAGGGTTTTGTCCCATAGAGGATCTCCCATTGCCTGTTTCCATCAAAGTACGTTTCACGTTATTTCCATCTTATTGACCAGTGTTCCTTAATAGTGACTGACTCAGACCAGTTTGGAATCTACAGCTTCTGTTGTTTTCAAAGGCGTGTTCCTGTCCCATTAACAGTCTGGAGCTGGGAAAACTCAGAGGTCAGCAGCTTTTTTTCCCTTGTTATTTGCATACGGTGAATGAATCTCTTGTCTTTGACTGTTTATGCTCTCAATGGTTTGAGACACATGCTTCAGATGCTACCAGTACATTCGATGGGCATTATCATAATCAGCACCATAGATATCAGCCTGCTCTTGCACGCAAGTGCAGATGTGACATTACCATCTTTAAAGCTGAGATTTCTCTTTCTGAAAAATGCAGTGTGAACAAACTTTCTATGTAAAATCCTTTAACATTGTTTATTTAGAGAGGAGTGGAGAAAAGAGGTCTAGGAAATGTGCAGCAAAATGAATTGATTGTCCTCGCATACTTACATTCAAACATGTAAACAATCGTGTTTCTTGTCAAAGATACGTTTAAGGTATTTTTTTCCTCTATCAGGTTTAGGATTGCATTATAGGCTATTCAGATAACAAACTCTTGAAGCACAGGATGCACAGGAACATTATAG
>NW_005187412.1:127208-128428 GCF_000239375.1 Pundamilia nyererei
CGAAACATCTTTTACTTGCTTTACGAAGCTGTACCAGTGACTGTTATAGCAAAAGTTTCCTAATTCTAACTAATACATTTATAGCAAATAATTATGATTGTGTAGCTATTGATTGCATTTATAGCTTTACCAGAGCAGAAGCTCTGTCATGCATAATTTTCCGAGGATCGATACACAGGTAAATATCTACTTAGACATTAAGTTTTTACGTCCTGTGGTTTCAATAGAAGACATACAGTCGTTTAACTTCTTTATGGATGCTGCTTTAAGTTATCCTTAGTTATGATGAGTTACACTGGTAAAAACCTACCTGTCAGCGGACAGGGCTGTGAGAGTGAACACAGAAACCCCAACCGAGGTGAGCTGGATGAAGGGGATGACTTTACAGCCCAGTCTGCCGAACAGCCACTCCTCTGACAGGTAGCGGCTGGCATCCACCGGAGCGCAGGTCACCAGCAGTAAAACATCCCCGAGCGCAAGACTCGACATGAAGAGATTCGGCACATTTCGGACGGATTTGGCAGAGCAAAACGTCTTGATGAGTGTGATGTTGCCGATTAGCCCCAACACAATGATTACACCGTAAACAGAAGCGATGGCTACACCGGTGTACAACATCGTCTGCGCCGGGGTTGGAGGAGAAATGAGGCTGCGCGACGCGTTTGTATGCTGATGCTCCATCTCCCCCACCGTCAAGCCAACGGACTGTTCCAGAGATAATTTGGGATAAATGTTTAAACTCTGAGATATGACAACACGTCCTTTCAGGGTTTCCAAAAAATAAAACAACTGGAGAAGTTATCGTGATATTTTGATGACGTGTGCAGGTCTCAAGCGGCCACCCGGTGCGCTTAGTGGAACTCAAAGTGCACCAATAAAGAGCAATCAATAAGTGTGTCAGTGGTATTTGATTTTAGAGAGAAAGCCTGAAAATGAAACACACAAAAGAAGCAAAAAAAAATCTATTATTTCACAGTTACATTTGTCTCTAAAGGTGGATCAAAATAGAAAGACGTTTTGTAATTGTATAACTTTAAGTATCACTAAAATAGTCTTGTCTATGTATTTACTTTATGAAGCACGGAGGGTGTGTACTGTAGAAAACATGTAAACAAAGGTCATATTAAGTCTGTTTTTACACTATAGATAGATAGATAGATAGATAGATAGATAGATAGATAGATAGATAGATAGATAGATAGATAGATAGATAGATAGAT
>NW_005187412.1:129140-130327 GCF_000239375.1 Pundamilia nyererei
TGTGTATCACATCTTTGGAAAGCTGAGTTTAATTTCTTTAGCCACACCCAGGCCTGATAACTGCCACACCTGTTCAAACAAGAAAACATTAAATAGGACCTGCCTGGAAAGTAGAGTTGACCAAAAGATCCTCAAAAGCCAGACACTTGTCAGGAACAAGTGAGAAACAAAGTAACTCAGATCTTTCCCTCTTGAAAAGGTTATAAAGCCATTTCTAAAGCTGGGACTCCAGCGAACCACAGTGAGGGCCATTATCCACACATGGAGAAAACCTGGAACAGCGGTGGACCTTCCCATGACTGGATGGCCAACCAAAATTGCTCCATCAACTACTCATCCAAGAGGTTTTTGACCTCAAGCTGAAGCGCACTTGGGTTCTGCAGAGGGACAATGATCCCAAACACACCAGCAAGGCCACCTCTGAATAGCTTAAGAAAAACAATATGAAGATGTTGGAGTGGCCTAGCTAAAGTCCTGCACTGAATCAGATTAAGATGCTTTAGCACCGCCTTAAAAAGGTGGCTCATGCTTGAAAACCCTCCAATGTGGCTGAATTACAACAATTCTATAAAGATAAGTGGGCCAAAATTCCTCCACAGCACTATAAAACACTGCCAGAACACTGCCAGATATTGCAAACACTTGATTGCAGGTCTTGCTGCCAAAGGTGGCTCAACCATTTATTAGGCTTATGGGGAAATCATTTTTTCACACAGGGATATTTAGGTTTGGATTTTTTTTCTCCCTAAACATTTTCATTTAGAAACTGCATATTGTGTTTACTTGCGTTATCTTTGTCTCATATTTACATTTTTCTTGATAATCAGAAACATTTAAGTGTAACAAATATAGAAAAAAGGAAATCAGGAAGTGGGCAAACACATTTTCCCACCACTGTGTGCATATAGATCGGGAGAGAGGGAGAAATGTCATACAGCCAAAGATAACTGTTTGACAGGCATAAAAATGTATTTTGGTACCAACAAAAGATCGGCTGAAAAACCTGACAACTTGACATGGTGTGCAGTCTGTGCTTAAAAAGAATGAAGAAACTGGACAAGTGGAGGAGAAAGGTGGCAGGTCTAAAAAAAAGAAAATCCAGCATCGAGCTGCATCAGGCTGTTCAGTTGATTCATCCACTGTTCACGGAAGCCTCATCAGAAATCTCTCAGTCATCCAGGTCATGG
>NW_005187412.1:130347-131017 GCF_000239375.1 Pundamilia nyererei
GAAAATCCAGCATCGAGCTGCATCAGGCTGTTCAGTTGATTCATCCACTGTTCACGGAAGCCTCATCAGAAATCTCTCAGTCATCCAGGTCATGGTAATCTAAGGAGCTTGGAAATCAGAACCTTAAGGGAGGGACTGAAAATCAGTTGAATCATATGCATACATACATAGAAATAAGGCAAAAATAGAGTTTGTACAGTTCTAACAAGCTTGAAAGTCAATGTATGGTATGACCACCACTATCCTTCATTGTAGCCTGAACTCTATTAGGCAGGCTTTCTTCTGCTTCTTTAAGCAGATGCCGTGTGCTCACAGATTAGCTGCTTGGGTGATTTTTTTCCTGATCTCCTGGAGGCCTTAAATCTGACAATTACCCAGCAGGTTTCTGTAGAAAGTGATGTCTCAATGGACTCTCAGCTGCCACAGCATAATGGAACTTCACGAGCATCAGAGAGAAAAACCAAGGCACACACTCAAGTAGAAAAAATGGTCTGTGAGAGACTGATTACTGCTGATCCACTGAAACATTTATTCAACACCGATTTCACAGAACAATAACAAAGAACCCAGCCAGCATCCGACGTGTCACTGATAAAGAACATATCTAATCTTTGTGTGTGTGTGTGTGTGTGTGTGTGTGTGTGTGTGTGTGTGTGTGTGTGTGTGTGTG
>NW_005187412.1:133443-141227 GCF_000239375.1 Pundamilia nyererei
TGGAAGAGAACTGGAGCGTGAATGATAAGTAAGTGCCTTGTATTTGTTTGTTCTATGGTTGTAACGTATCATATACTTGCCTATGTACATTGTGTGATGCTTTTATAGAGTTTTCCAGCGGTTTGTGTAGCCACGAGACACTGTATATTCACGCTGATTTGACCAAAATGGCGCTACCCTTGTGAACTGACCTGCCCAAAGTAAAGATGGACTCTATCCCTGTGCAGCAGCCCATTATTGTCCACCAGGGGGTGGGGTTTAGTCATTTTCGAATTAGACTTTCTGTTCAACCCTTTCCGTATTATTTAGACCAGTTTGGTTGACTTTAAATGTTTGCTAATTGTAATTTCTGTTATTTTACAGAACCACACACATACATATACTCACACGAATTCACTTCTGGAGATGTTTTGGATTAAAGGAACCCTAATTATCATTGCTGTGGACCCTCTCTTTCATCATATAAGTCACCTGTGCCTTCTGACCAAGGATAGGAAAATCCTGCTGTAATTTGCCAGTTTATTAAGCACACACATGTCCAGTTCAGGAAGAATGGTCAAAAATTCCCATAAACACTTCTAAACCTTGTGGAACAACTTCCCAGAAGAATTGAAGCTGTTATAGCTGCAAAGTGTGGACCGACATCATATGAATCATCCGATACAATACGTTACAGATTTACAAAGTTAAGAAATAGCACAATGTATACAAATCACTCAATAATAAATATCAAGGACTGACAGAGGTGATTATAAATAAATATCGAGAATATTGACAGGAATATTACTGAGTAGAAAAGAGAGTGTGAAAAAGGTGTATCTATTGCAGTGTTTACAATGTATTAGATGGATGAGTTATACAGGGAGATGGCCACAGGTAGGAATGATTTCCTGTGTTGTTCAGTGAGGCTTTTTGGGAATCTCAGTCTCTCACTAAACGTGCTCCTGTGGCTAGCCAGCATGTCATGGAGTGAGTGGGAGGTGTTATCTAACATTGTCTTTATCTTGGACAACATCTGCCCCTCCGACACGACACTAAGGGAGTCCAGCTCCATCCCCCCAACATTAGTGGCCTTGCAGATCAATTTATTTAGCCTGTTGGCATCTGCGACCCTCAACCTGCTGCCCCAGCATGCAACAGCATAGAGGATAGCACTGGCCACAACAGACTCATAGAAAATCCTGAGCATTGCCCAACAGATGTTAAAGGACCTCAGCCGCCTCAGAAAATAGAGACGACTCTGGCTCCTCCTGTAATGTGCAGTGGTGGTTTTAACCCAGTCCAGTTTATTGTCTATGTGTACTCCAAGGTATTTATAGTCCTCCACAGTTTCCACATTAAACCTCCTGGATTGAAACAGGGGTCAAGGTTTTCCTGGTCTTCCTAAAGTCCACAATCAATTTGTTAGTCTTTGCCATGTTGAGCTGTTGCTGATAAGCAAACTGAAGGGGATCCTGATGTGGTCTGACTATGGGTCGGAGCTGGTCCAGGATGAGTCTTTACAGAGTCTTCGTGATGACCGGGAATCCTGGGGGCCACTGAAACGTGGCATCTTTGGTACAGGGACAAGGCATGATGTCTTCCACAGCACTGGGACCCTCTGGAGACACAGACTCAGCATGAACAGTTTATGAAAGACTCCACAAAGCTGGGGGGCACAGGCCTCGAGGACGCAGGGACTCAGCCCATCTGATCCAGCAGACTTACATGAGTAGAGTCTTCTCATTTGCCTCTGAACCTAGTCATGAGTGAAAGTGATAGGTGGCTATGTGGAGTGTTATGTGGAGAAAGAAGGAGACACAATGGTGTGGCTCTGGATTTTCAAGCTGACTACTGGTGAAACTGTAGGTGAAACTGTGTGAGATAAAAGTGTATGTCCATATTTAACTGATTTGTAAAACATCGTGTGAGAATACTTTCATGATTATCATCTGCATGTGGTAAAAACACAGATACTGTTGCCACTTCCTCTTGATGAGGAGTGTCTTTGTCTTTTTTTTACTTTGCTAGGGAGCAACAACAGTCAGGTCTCAGCACATTAAAACAGACAAACAGCAAAATAACTCTTACACTCATGACATTCCCAGATGAAATTTAAAAAACTTTTAAAAAGACTGGGAATGCCATGAGTGTTTCTGTATCAGCTTCTTTATGCGCTGTCACTCACTGTGTGGTTATGAAGATGAAACATCCGGGTACAGTCAGTGTTGTCGGTTTGAAGGTTTTGTTAAGTCACCCATGTCGTTGCATGCCAGTTAGGTTTTCTGTGACTCGTGAAATGTGTAGATTGAATTTCTGTAATGAAACCCTACAAATTAAGAATGGGATGTCACTCAAGTTTACATGTGTGTGAAGCCAGAGAAGGGAAAAGTTTGGGGAATAGAGTAGCAAGTATACAATGTGGTGATGCTTTTGCAGACATTCAGTGTATAATATTATAGTGAAAATACACACTGCTCTTTTACCACACCTCCTTGCCTGTTATGTGATACAGCATAAAATGCCAACTTTATGAAAACTTCAGGAAATAATTCTACAATATTTACAGAAATTCAATCTGACATTCCCAGTCTTTTTGAAAGTTAAAAATATGTATTTTGCTGAGCAGTGTGAGAAAAATGTTTGTCTTTTTTAATGTGCTGACCTAACTGTTGTTGCTCCCTACCAACGTTAAAAAAAGACACTCATCATCAAGAGGAAGTGGCAACGGTGCCTTTGGTTTTACCACATGCAGACGATAATAATGAAAGTATTCTCACACTATGTGTTACACATCAGTTAAACATGGGCATACACTTTTATCTGCTCTACTTCCTCAGTCGTGTTTAGATTTTCTGTAGTTATCAGCTGTGCAGGTTTTCTGTGCAGTGTTGCTGACTGAGGCTTGTTTTTATTTACCAACTCTTAATTGCAATTTTTAGGATAGTAGATGGTCGGGCAGCAAAAAAAAAAAAAGTCAAGCACAAGTGAAAGGCAGGAAGTCACCAAGTACCAGGGAAGGAATAACAAATACCGTGAACATTTTTAAATACGACTTAGAAAATCTCAGAAATGATACTGTGAAAGAAATAAAATGTCAAATCAAAATGCTGAGTTTTAATTCTGTAATATATGTGATTGGCCCGCAGACATGTGAGCACTGACACTGAGTTTAATGGGATAGTAAATAAAGAACACCAATATTTTAAGAGTGAAGAAAATGACCCCATCACTAATGTGCAAGAACCTTTCTTTTCTACACTCTGAATTACTTAAGTCGTTGAACACCTTGCCTAATGTTTTGCACCCCTATCTGGCTCCTTAATTCCTTTGCTTCCCAGAGTGCTTGCTTGCTGTAGGGAGTGTTTTTTGTTTTGTTCTTTGGGTTTTTTGTTTGTTTGCTTGTTTGTTTGTTTTGGGGTGGGGGGTTCTATCTGAATGTTCATCTGAGGCCTTCTCCACCCCTTTATTTCCACAGCCTGCAGGTTTCACCCTTAGTCTGGACCCTCAATATTTCTTTCCCAGTTACCTCTTGAGCTCCTTCAGGTTTGGTTTTGCTACATTACACTCAGTGGCAAACACCTCCTTTTTCGACTACTATGCATTTGTAGTTATCAAAGTCAATTCAGTTCAATTCAGTTTTCTTTATATAGCACCAAAATACAAAAACAGTCACCTCGAGATGCTTTATGTTGCAAAGACCCTATAATATAGAGATCAGGTCAGATGATTCCTTGTGAGTAAGCACTTAGTGACAGCAGAAAGGAAAACCGCTGGAAGTTCCAGGCTCAGGCATCTGCTGCAACCGTCTGGTGGTATGGGGAAGACAAAAGACAACGTAGCAAGTTCATCCCCTGTTGTCACCGCGGTCAAGTGAGCCGTCAGTTGTGAGCCGCAGTCAAGCCATCCGCCTCTTTTCAGTCGCATTAATTTTCTTGCGCTTCTACACCGGCATTTACGGCAGCACCTTTTCTCCTTCTTTCCCGATCGAAAGCATAGACCCGCGCACAAGTACACGCGCACACGCACTCACATATTCACGCGCGCGGACTCAGACGTGCACGCATACACTGCTTTGGGACAGCCCAAAGTCTGGTCGCATATTCAAAAATTCATTAAAAATCATCCTGAATAGTTGAGGTCCAACTTTCAACACATTCTTACTCTGGGACACCTACTGTGCCTCTGGGCCAAGTTTCATCCAGATTCACTGTAATATTCCTATGAAATTACAGGAAACTTGTTTTCAATGCAATACAGTCAATAGAATTATGACATTTTCAAAAATTCATTAAAGATCATCCTGAATAGTTGAGGTCCAACTTTCAACACATTCCTCCTCTGGGACACTGTACCTCTGGGCCAAGTTTCATCTCAATCTGCTGCATCAATAATTGTTTAATATTAATGGATCAAAAGGGCTGCTGAGAAAGTCATGACAGGGACTATAAAGAGACAGCATATTTCAGCCATATTTGCTTGTCTTCACTGACTTGCTTTGAAATCCAGATTTTAATTTTAGAATATTAGGTGTATGTGGTTCCTACAGAATTTTAAGGTTGAACGGGAATCAGAGTCTTCATCTCTCAGGCCTCTCTTCTGTGGATGCAGCTCACAATATTAATTCAGAAGACAAACACCCATCTCAGCTTTTGAGATTAGCCTTAAAACCCTCAGTTTTGACAAATAATACAGTTATAGTGGATCAGGGGACCCTGAATCTTCCCTTATTTGTGCTGCAATAAGCCTAGGCTCTTGCGGGCTTCCCATGATGTATGAATTATTTCCTTCTTTGCTCGTTCTGTGTTTATACATCTCTCTGCATTTAATCGTTAGTATGTATCTCTTGCTCTCTTGCACATTGTATATGTTGTCCTGTCTCCTTTTCATCAACCTCAGCCAGTCACAGCAGATGGCTGTCTCTCCTTGAGCCTGTTTCTGCCAGATGTTTCTACCTCTTCAAATGGAGTTTTTCCTTCCCACTCTCACTAATTGTTAGCTCATATGGGGTAATTAAATTGTTGGGGTTTTCTTTGTATTATTGTTGTGTTTTTACCCAGCAACATGAAGTGTCTTTAGGCGACTGCTGTTGTGATTTGGTACTAAATACATAACATTTAACACTGGAATTAATTAAATTGTATAAATTCAAATTATGTATTCATTGTGATATATTCCTTGTCTTTTGAAATACTTTATTTTCTGTTTTGGACACCTTTTAAAACAACATTCAATATTACAGGAACAGAAGCTCTTCTATTTCATGAACTACCGGTACCAAACTTACTGAAAGTAACACACACTGCAACTGGGAAACACCAGGGAACACTTAATTAAGGCACAATACACAATATGTAGGTGAATTGATTTAGCCTCTTCACCACATATGACACTGGATACAGTTGTTCCTGTGAAAAATAAGGCCTCAAATCAGAAGTACCTGACTCTGTGGTATAATTCTCAAACACGCAGCCTAAAGCAGATAACTCATAAGCTGGAAATGGCGTGTCACAAATTTAGAAGATCATAATTTAGCCTGGAGAAACACTTTGCTGCTTTGTGAGAAAGCCCTCCGCAAAGCCAGAATATCTTACTGTTCATCACTGATTGAAGAAAACAAGAACAACCCTAGGTTTCTCTTCAGCACTCTAGCCAGGCTGACAAAAAGTCATCTAACTCCCTGACTCCTCCGCCAGACTTCTCTTTGCTAATTTCTCATCAGCGTTCAACACTCTGCAGCCTCATATCCTGGCCACTAAACTTTCCACCTGATTTCACCTGGCTGATCAGCTAATCCTGTGGATATTGGACTTTTTGACCAACAGGACTCAGAAAGTTTTGGTCAGCAACTCTCTTTCCAGTCTCCGTTCCACCTCCACTGGCTCCCCCCTGGGCTGTGTGCTCTCCCCCCTGCTCTTCATCCTCCACATGGATGACTGCAGATCCACACAGCCCAACTGTCACCTGGTGAAATATGCTGACGACAGAGTTCTCCTGTCACTGCTGTCAGGCCCCTCACAACACCACGGACCCACTCTTCAGGAGTTTGTAGAGTGGTGTGACAGCTCCAACAAAACCAAAGAGATGGTGGTGACCTTCTCCAGTAGGCAGAGGGATCTGGCTGCTTCAGTCATCACCACCATCCACAGGAATCCAGTGGAGGTAGTTGAGGAGTACAAATACCTCGGAACTATCTTTGACAACCTCCTGAAATTATCTGCCAACACGGAGGAGATTCTCAGGAGGTGCCACCAATGGCTATACCTCCTTAGGAAACAGCAGCACACCAACAGATATCTGTGGATGGTAGAGAACTGAATATCAGCTCGTCTCACAGCTGCTACCCAGGCTAGACGCCTTCTTTTGGTAACATCCATAAGCTCCCTCATGATGCTTCCAGGTGAGGAAACGATGAAAAGAGAGCCCATTTTCAATCTTATTCCTTTGCCGGTAATGCAATCTAACATTACAACCGACCACACAGCAAGCATTTGTTTGGCCTGCTAATATGGCGCCTCAATGAAAAATCATGGCTACACCCCATCCAGTAAGATCATGCTCCAGAGCCTTATTAACGTACAGATCTAGAAAGAAGACGCTGCATTTTTAACTCTGAGGGAGATGGAGAATGAGCCTATTTCAAAAAAAGTGGAGTGTGTTCCTTTAAGTACTATATTGTATATATTGTCAAAAACTAAAGTGTACATAGCAGTTGTTGTATCTTGTTTACTGTATCACTGACAGATAATTTCAAAGTCAATGAACGCTACATTATTGTGTAATATGAAATACTGTAAGCAAATGAATAAACAGCTTGATTTTTGCTAAACCTTTGACTCTGTTTTGTTTGAATCCAACTGTTTTTTGCAGATGTACATAAAACATGTTGTTACTTTTAGTATTATTATTATTATTATTATCATTATTGCACTAAATACATTTTAAAAAAAGGATACTTTGATATACATTCTTCTGTAAGGTTGGAAATGTATTTTCTTCACTCTGAAATATCTTTTGAAATGCATTTTGGTTTGAAAAAAATATATTTTCAAATTCAAAAATTTTTTTTTGACCATCACAAATACAACATATATTTACCATATATTTGAAATATATTTTGGGCAGGAAAAATGTTTTTTTTTTTTTACCGTATGGGCATTAATATCTCAAAATCGGACATTTTAAGATAACAACACCCTTGGCTTCAGTTTCTGCGTTGCGCCTTTGCGTGTGTGTTTAGGTGATAGCACCTCGTCAAACCAGTCTGACAAGGAAGCAACCACTGGTGGTGTTGATGGTGGTTTTTTTCCTTGGGAACACACACCCGCCCCGCCTAGTCAGACTGTCTTATGTTTGCTATTCTCCGTCGTTTTAAACGTACCTCGTTTTTCTCATTCTTACAAAATAAAACCGAATGTTCCAAAAGAAACCAAGCTAAATAAAAGAGATACTTAAATACTTAAGTAAAATGTGATTCTTTTCATTTTTTGTGCCCTCCACAAGATGAACTAAAGATTTCGAGGTCCAAATGTCAAAATTTGGCATGTTTAATTTTAAAATGAGACCTGTGGTGTGTTCTGTACTTGAAAAGCCGAATCTAATTAATGAAGTATCCCCGAAAAGGCAGGTATGCTGGAGCAAAGGACAAGCTAAAACTCGTTAGGTGGGCGGAACAGAAACGTCACCTGAACCTTCAAAGGCGACGCGATTGGCAGGGAGCGCTACCCGTCAAGGTTGGGCAGCTGGCGGATCATTCTTTACGGGGCTGTCGGGTTTCGATGCGTGTGTGTTGGTTTCTCATTTTT
>NW_005187412.1:142794-143549 GCF_000239375.1 Pundamilia nyererei
ATGAGTACATAAAGTTTTACTAATCATTGCAAGAACCACTGTGGCTATCATAGTGATGCTCCACACTTAACGGTACAAGTGGCCTTACCTTTTGTCACATAGCCACTGCTAGGGGTTTAATATTGAACCACATAGTGCTGTTTGATGCTCCCAAATCAGGACTTTTACTTGAACTACAACAACAGTGGCAGCTGTGTTTCATAGTAGAACATTTGAATATTTTAATTCATTGTAACTTTTTAAGTTTTCTTTCTTTCTTTTTGCAATAGCAGCACAAGCCACCACAGTTTCAGAATTGTTTCATAAATATTTACTCTCTGCCGCAGTCTGGTCTCATTTATAAAGCAAGACTTGCTAGGGACTATTTTTGTTTTTAGGAAGTGACAGAGAGGAAAGGCAGTTACACAATGATACTAGCAGACAAACTGCACATCTGATGTCACACTCTGCAATTATTGATTATTGAACATACTATTCAGAAAACTCAGGATTTTATTTTTTCTGCATATGAAATTAAAAAAAAAAAAAGAAGAAGCATGGAGCGGTTATATGTACCTTCAGTATATGTGACTAATTCTTTGTGTTTCAGAGGACGGCATCCTGTCTCTCTATAATATCTCCAAAGATACATCAGGATACTACATCTGCACTTCACGGAACAAGATCCGCTTTGCTACCTGCAACCTCACCCTTGCGGTCATGCCACGTAAGAGAAACATTTAATAGAGAAAAGGCTTTTCTTTTTTGTTGTTGTT
>NW_005187412.1:144898-145939 GCF_000239375.1 Pundamilia nyererei
CCAGTTTTATGTGTAAATAAAGAATTTATTTCTACTGTGTGACACGTTTTAAGTTTTTGTCTGTAATATTTCCGTGCATGCGTCATGTTTCCTGTGAATTGCGGGAGTTTGAATGGTCTGGTAATATACTGATGTGTCATGGCTTGACACACAAACACAGGCAAAACATGCTGTCAAAAGTGTTATTGTTGCTTAAGTTTTCAGTTAATCAAATACATTTTGTCTCTCTTGCTGTTCACAATACAATTTAATGTAACTTCTTTATTAGCATCGCTGGGGGTAGTTTTCTTTTTCCAACCCAAAGAGTTATTAGCAATTACTTAAATGTTTTTGTTGTATAGACTCAGAACATTTACTTTTAATTTTCTATTGAGTGCTTTGGGTTTCTGTATCTTTAAAAAAATAAAATAAAATCACAAAATGTGGAACTAGAACACTGACTTCTACTTTTTATCAAAAATTCTTTTTGTTATGCTGTATAATTACATAGATGCTGTTTGCATTGGCGATGTTATGACTATAAATGAGAATCATCAAAATCTTTTTAAACCTGTTGTGTGAGAAATGCTCTTAAAAAGATGAAGTTGACTGGGCTTAGTTTTCGGCATGTGACACCAGAGCTCTGTTGCTTTATGTTCAGTTCCATATTTGCTCTCAACAACTAAACCTCTTAATATGTCTGTGTGGTCATTACATAATCAGTTGATTAGGAAACTGCATTGCTGAGCAGGTTTTCCAATGACGTGGCCACATTGCTTTTGTAGATTGAATTTTTAGTGCGTTACATTTTACAGAAGTTTATAGTTTTTGATTGTTTGATGACTCTTTTAATGGCATATATAAATGGTGCCTTTCAACACATAGTTAAGACAGTGTCACAGCCCGGATCAAATACTGTGACAAGGATTGGGAGAAAACATAAGATGATAACTTAGAAAGCAGGACACAGAAACATAAAAGGTGGAGTATTCATAAGGCAGCGGTGTAAAACAAGTATGGCTGAGTGGCAGTCTATGGCTGTGTCCCAATTCAGGGTCTGCA
>NW_005187412.1:157889-158684 GCF_000239375.1 Pundamilia nyererei
GCTATCATGGTTGCTAGGCAACCTGGGCAGGCTAGACCGTCCCATTTCACAAGCCTCACACTTCCGGCCTTAGCGGTCTTTGAGTACTTGAGGACCGTTGAGGCTGCGTACTTTAAGGCTGCAGACCCTGCATTGGGATACAGCCAAGGTTAGTCTGCTGGCGGATCATTCTTTACGGGGCTGTCGGGTTTCGATGCGTGTGTGTTGGTTTCTCATTTTTCCTATAGAGGAAACAAGTAGATACTGAGCCGTCGGTGGGGGTTAGTTTGAACACTAAGTGTTTGCCATGGAGAAGAGGATTTTGTACTGGACGATTCTGTGTATGGGTGAGTATTTTTTTCTTTTAATAAACATTTCTTTCCTCTGGGCCTCACCGACCCGCCACACCTGGAGTCACCATTATTATTGCTGAATGTCTTTTAAAGTACTATTTTTCAGTGCGAGCAAATAAAGTAGAAATGGGATTCGGAAACCACACAGAATATATCTCTTTCTCTGTCTTTTTCGTTTATCATTTGCATATGAAACTGGCTCCAAAGTTGAGCTGACACACAGGAAGTAGTTGTAACATATCCTATGGTTTTTTTTTAAACACAAATGTTCAAGACAATTTCCTACAGTCAGCAGGGGAGTGGGTTGGACCCAAAGAATACAAATGGTTAAATATCAGAACTTACTGTGTTTATAACTGCAAGTGAATAATACTGATCTCTTTGATTTTGTTTTTATGTCCATGACAGTGCTGACAGGTGTCGGTGCCATTGAAGTTACCATGCCCCAAAGTCAGTATGAGTT
>NW_005187412.1:159724-161464 GCF_000239375.1 Pundamilia nyererei
GCAATGTCACTCTTCTCTATCACAGCCTGTATTAATTTATTGTATCAAATTTGTTGTATATCAAACCACATTCTTTGTGTTTCAGAGGACGGCATCCTGTCACTGTACAATATCTCCAAAGATACGTCAGGATTCTACATCTGCACCTCACAGAACAAGCTCCGCGCTGCTACCTGCAACCTCACCCTCTCGCTCATGCCACGTAAGAGAAACATTTTTTTTCATAGAGAAAATTGCACAGAAAATTATCATGATACATACCCCTGTTGTTCCCCCTGTTAACTTGTCTGTCTTCAACCCTGCAGCATCCATGAATGCTATTACCACTGGAGGAATAATAGGCAGAGTTCTTGCTTACCTGATCTTTCTCATCATCATCATCATCATCATCTTCTTCTTCTTTTGCCAAAATAAATAGCAATGAGAAGAATTACACTGCAGGGTAATGTTCCTCGTTCTGGAAGATTCAAGCATTTTTTAAATCATTTTTTATGAGATGACTGGGAGAAAGAAGACACTTCAGGATCCTTTTCAGAGGAGCAGGGACATTTGGTGCATTTCTCCCCCCTGTTCTTTCTTACCCCCACCCCCCAAAAAAATTTTTTTTTTTTAAAAAGTCACGTATTTGTCTTATAATGCCTTTACTGCAACCAGACCAGAGTCTACACACATATTTGATGAATATTTCTTTTCCAAGCTGTACAGAAAGAGGACAATGCGACCAACACTGTGTCATTTCTCTATATATGAGGTTTGTTCTTTTCTTGTAATTAAGGAATTTATTACTATCACACAATTTTACCACTAGCCTATTTAATTCTTTCTGTGTGATCTTTCTGTACATGCATTAGGTTTATTTGTGAACTGTGTACAACTGTGATTTCGCTGCCGTTCACTCTGGGTTGGTCACATTCTGATGTGAGTCATTGCTCGATTGCGTAAAGGCAGAAACATCGACTACCTTCAGTTTTCTATCAAGTGCTTTCTGTTTCTGTATTTTAAAAAAACCACAGTATTAGGGAAACAAAAATTAGAACTTCCACTTTTCTTTGACTGTATGAATTTCAGGACTCAGTCGCGGTTAGCTGCTGCTAACTGCATGGATTTCGTTTTCCGATTACTTCATCCCAAGAGCATCAGGAGAGTGACCAGATACACGAAATGGTTATTACTGTCAGCCAAAGTTCTCTCACTAACAATTTATCCCC
Source organism: Pundamilia nyererei (assembly GCF_000239375.1). Classification (NCBI taxonomy): domain Eukaryota; kingdom Metazoa; phylum Chordata; class Actinopteri; order Cichliformes; family Cichlidae; genus Pundamilia; species Pundamilia nyererei. Next base: position 160,933 of record NW_005187412.1, read on the forward strand.
TGAATTATATTTGCATATGTTTATGCACAAGTTGGGGAAGCAGTGTATAGTAGTAAAACAACTGTCTGACTGTGCAATTGCATTAGGCTTTCCAATGAAGTGTTTGCAACATCTATGTGGTTTTCGTTTTTTATGAAATAAATTTAAAGAAGTGGAAAGTGTGAGGGTGGCTGTTCAAAAGGAAGATGGATCGATTGACAGACGGACCTCACCTAGACTTATGCATTTCAAATCGGTGTGTTTGCATGCTGATGAGAAGCTGGTCTACTTGCTGATGCTGAGCTAGCTTTTTTATTTACATTTATTCCTTTACTTACTTGTTTACTGCTTTAATACCACAGTGTGGGACTAATATGGCTTTAAAATGTAAAATCAAGTGATTGAGATCTCCTGTGTGACATTTTTACTCCGGAGTGTGATTTTTCTTGTTATAGTACTTTGCACTGTAAGAAGTGACAGTCTTATGTAGTCTGTGGTGTGATGGCTGTGTGTATTTTAGCACATATCTAACCACTTGTTTTCCTGTTAGCGG
>NW_005187412.1:162785-193637 GCF_000239375.1 Pundamilia nyererei
TAGGTTCAGCTGCCTACACAGTTTAAAGGAACCTTCGAGGTACGCACTGAGGTTTTTTACATTTGACTTACAGTAGGAAGATAAGGGGCCCAGAGCACTGTCACTGTGTTTATTAACAATGTTGCCAAAAATGACAACTTCTGTTTTGTTTTTAATTCATTTAAAAAAATGTAAAGCCATCCAATGTTTAAAGTCATCAAGGCAACGTAATAACAGCTGAAGTGGGTCTGTCCCTGCTTTTAAAGTCAGATAGATCTGCAAGTCATCTGCAAAACAGTGAAATGAAAGGTTGTACCATGAAAAAACAGAGCCCAGAGGCAACATATACAGTGCAAACAGGGCAGGACCATGATTAAGAGGGGCTATTTTGGAGCTGTGGAGGCCCATGTTGTCATAAAAAGTCCTTCCAGATAAGTAGGGCCGAAACCCCTGGAGAGCAGACCCTTTTAGCCTAGCATACTCCAGCCATGATAGCAGGATTTCATGGTCGACCATGACAGAGGCTGCTGTCAGGTCCAACAACAAGAGGGCAGCAGAGCTGCCAGAATCCAGAGTTAAGAGAAAATAATTAAAAACCCTTAAAAGTGCTGTCTCAGTGCTGTGTAGTGATTTAAAACCAGACTGAAGCTTTTCAGAGATCAAGGTGTGTGGTATCGCAAGAAATTAGTTGGTTATATAAATATATGAGTATGCATAATAGTTATTATTCATAGATACCTACATCCTAAGTTCCTGTTATTCATCTGAAAGAAACAGAATGAGTGTGTCGTTACAATGATAATGCCAGGAGAGGCAGTATAGGTTCTGTGTTACATTTATGTTGTAAGAAAGTGGGAGAAGAGCGTGTCCTGTAGGAGGCAGTAAAAATGGACACTGATGTTCTGAACATGTACTGACAAGACGGTTCAGTAAACAAGTTGCAACCATACTCCATTGTAAGGCTCAGTAATTTTATTTTTATTTTTTGAAGATGCAACAAGGTGATTAATCAATCTTGATTAAGATCAAGGTGGGCCTGCAACTGTAAATAGATCACTTTCTCCAGAACTTTTGAGAGAAAGGGGGGTTTCGAAACTGGCCTGTAATTAGCCAGAACAGTTGGGTCCAGGCTGTGTTTTTAAGAAGAGAAATATAGCCTACTTAAAACATGACAGGACACACCTGTACCAAGGGAGGTGTTAATGAATTTCTTGTTTTTAATTCATTTTTAATTAATCTGTTAATTAATTAAAGGATTTAAAAGTACAATATAAACCAGCTAAGTAGTTTATCTCCCTATGTAGTGCTAACAATAATTAAAATATATCAGCGATAACAAAGTTGGGGAGTTTGAAGGGTGAAAGGGGGTTGATTAAGGAATCATGGCCGAGAGAAACACACATGGAGCGCTGTAGTAGGATGAACATATTAATGAATAAAACAATACCTTTGATTTCTAAACACTAGATGGCAACATAGAACCTCCCAAAAAGCTGTGTTCATCAGCTGATAACCAAAATAACCTGCACTTCCGTTGTTATCATTAAAGTGATTACTGAGCTTTTAACTAAGGGTGGGAAAGGGTGACATATTTTCAACAGCAACTTTAATTTTATTTTACTCACCGTGGTTAAGACTTCACTGCCGCCATCCATTGTTGCAGACGCTGGAAGGTACAACTGGGAGCCTGTGTAAAGCTGCACAACTGATAGTGAATATGGCAACATTTGAACTTCAGAATAAAATTACAATCGGTCAGTGGTGAAAATCTTCCCTCAGTAACATCTGAGAAGCCATGGAGGTGATCTGCTTTTTTATCTCAACACGTTTTACTTCAAAATCTCACAATATAAAACCGTTACAGGATATTAGATATTAAAAATATTGAGTGATTACAATACAACACCAGAATAATATATTTTGAAAAAGGTGGTTACTACTGAATATTTTGAATATTTATTATTATTTTTACATAACCTAAATACTGAGTGGAGTTTGGAACTTCGTCTGCAGTCGGTGAATAAATGTATAATGAACTGAAAATCTTGTCTAAAGTTATCATTTATTTAATGTAATGTAAATTTGTATTTATATAGTCATATAGAATGCTCTCCATGACACCCTGAGTAAACTAAAATAAATACACTACCGAAAAATGTTGGTTTATCTGGGCTTTTATTTTTCGAAAGCAGTTGCCGGAAGTCGTCTTATTTTGATAAACTTGCCGGAGGTCCCGCTTTTGTGGAGACGCCGTCCCGTTAAGTGCCAGTTAACTGGAGCCTGGATACGGATCAGGGGCAGGAAGGAGGCGAAGAGAAGGCGGCACTGGTCAGAAAACAGTTACGAAATTCAAGTCCAAGATTTGGAATATGTTGTCCTCCCATAAGTGCTGGATTGTTGCTGTTTTTCTGGCAGGTAAGAAAGAGGAGCATTAAAAAATTCCAATGTGATTCCCGTGCGTGTACAGCGCTGCAACAGGTTGTTAAACTGAGATTGGAGTAACGGTAACGTAGTCTTTGTGGATAAGTAAGGTGCCCTGCCTACTTTGTGGGATAATGACTCTATGTAGTGGGGGAGAATTAAGCATTTAGATGCAAACATTTCCCCTCACGTTAATAGTCACATCAGTTAACCTTTAACTTGGGTTTTAATGCTTGTAGGTCCGCTGAGCTAGCTGAGCTGCAGTCGACTGTTTGTGGGCTTCAGTCATGTGTGAATGATCCGACCAGAAGCTTTAAAGGAGGCTGTGGATTAGGAGGTCTAACATCAGACACGTTTACTGGGTCTAAATGAGAGAGAGAGAGAAATCCCTACAATACTTAAAAAAACAAACAACAAGTAAAAATGTTTACAAATGACAAGTAAAACTAGAAAACTGCAGTTCATCATTTTTATTTATGTCCTGATCCATGCAAAGTGACTGTAATCAGGAGTATGTGGAATATTCCATAAAACACCTACATTCTTTGTTACAGTTTATGTAACATGTTTATGAAATTTATAGTGCTATATAGACACACTGGAGCTGCCAGCTATAAGTAAATGTTATGTGCTTTAAAGTTGTTTTTTAAAGTGCTATCTTTAATCAAACCGACATATATATTAATTATATTAATTAGGGGTACCAACATTATTGACTATGACTGAAGAACAGCTCTGAAAGAGTAATGGCAAATCATTTAAGAAGCAGATTTACAGATTTTTAAGTGCCACATGTTTTCATCCGATTCTTTTCACATGAAGGCAACACGTTTGACCGACAGCAGGACAAAACATTTGCTAGCCACTCCCATCTCCTCAGTACTAATATCCAAAACACAGAGCCCCTCCTCTGACTTTTATTTTCTCATCTGGAACAAGAACGGCTCTGAAAACTTAATAAAGCCAGGATGGCCCCACAGTCTGTGATCCCGGAAAGAGCTGACTTGTGGGTTTGTTTGTTTTTGGGCTCCAGTTCTTAGAAATCAGAGCGAGGTTCCCACCTGAGGAATTTATGTTTCAGCAGACTTTAGTTTGAGTCAATTCATTGCTTCATTTATTTAAAAACCTAAGACTTTTACCTGAAAATATGAGCTGATGATACTAATAATAAAAATAAATTAGAGGACAACTTCAAATATTCAGTGTACAGGTATTTAAAACAAAGAAAATAATCATTTTAAATCTGATAAACCAGAATATCTTTCGCATAATTGAATTAATGGTAAATACATGTAAATAATGTGTCATTTGATTTTTGGTTGATCAGCTAACCAAGTGGTCCCCAAGCATTTTGCAGCATGCTGAACTTCTGAATCCAAAAAAGTCCATATCAGTCAGCTGACTAATTGTTCCTGTTGTACTAAATAATGTAAAGTAATGAAAATAATGTAAATAAATTGTACTAAGCCATTGTTTAACATTAGAAATCTCAAAGTTCTCCAAAACCACAGTAGATAAATCAAATCAATATTTGGTGTGACCTCCCTTTGCCTATAAAACAGCATCAGTTCTACGTACACTTGCACACAGTTTTTGAAGGAACTTGGCTGGTAGGTTGCTCCAAACATTTTGGACTAACCACAGATCTTCTGTGGATGCAGATACACAAAGAGACATCCTTCTGTCTCTTCATGTAATCCCAGACACACTCAATGGTGTTGAGATCAGGGCTCTGAAGGGGCCATACCATCATTTCCAGCACTTCTTGTTCTTCTTGACGCTGAAGATAGTTCTTAATGACTTTGGCTGAATGTTTGAGGTCGTGGTCCTGCTGCAGAATACATTTGGGGCCAATGAACAAAAATGTATATTTCTGAAAGCATTCTTTGTTTACAGCATTTTTTCACACCTGCCTAAAACTTTGCGCAGTACTAATAGATTATTCTGTTGTATTCTCTTCCAAACTGAGCGATCTTTACACACAACAGCTTTCACAAGGGTGGTATGCTTTAATTGAGCTTCAAAAGATATATGTGGGTATGTTGGAACTCTGGTATAATATGAACATTTGTGTAGTGTTTCTGTTGCAGTTGTTACACTGCTAGTAAACACAACACCGCGCTTGCCCTTGCTGTAGCTTGTTGCATTTTGGATAAATTCACTCAGCTCTCTCCCTCAGGAGTGGGCGTGCTTCATTCTCAGTAACAGAATGAAAATAAAAGGGCCTGGTCTTGATTAAGCCAAGTCCCCTCCCTCTTCATTCCTACCTCTGCCCTTCTTCGCCGTTCCAGTCCTCCCACAGCTTAGCTTGACACATATACACAAATGCGCACATATGTTCCTGGGCGTGTGTGTGTGTGTGTGTTTTATTTCACATGACTACCTCTCCTGTGTAATGTTGTTAGTGGAGTGTCGATCCCAGGCCCACCTTCATCATGTGACCCTGAGTAGCACAGCTTCAGATGCCCCACAGCAACATCAGGCCAGCTCAGAGTCAGATTTCACTGAGCTGAAGCAACTCAAACCAACACACACGCTGCTTCATTTCATTACAGCTAAAGGAGGAAAGAATTCTGCTGGTATATCTAGATGACGTCATTCACCATCCTCTGGTAGCATGTTTTTCAGATATTTTTAAACTCTGCAAACAGGAGCAGGTGTCTCTTCAGGGCTCTATTCAGTATCTGAATCATTGTGTTGCTGTCTGCAGTGGTATTCCTAAAATAGTGAGGAGGAAAAACTATCTTTTAACAGAAGAATCCTCTAGCAGACCCAGGCTCAGGGTTCCATTTGCCATGGCTGACAGAGTAAATTGGACAAAATGTAACAACATTGTAGTAGCACACTGGGGGAGTGAAACGAGGTGAGTGGAGAAGAAGTGCTTAGTGGTCTCACGTGAATTCCCACATTACAGCCTAACTGTAAGCTTAACCACAAAGGAAAGGTTTCAGTCTAATCTTAAAAGCAGAGGGAGCGTCTTCCTTCTGAATCCAAACCGGGAGCTGCTCTGCAGAGAGCTGTCAATGGATTGTTTTGAAGAACATCTCTCACACTTTACTAAGCCTTCATCATCTTCTCCCACAGGTGTCTTCCCTCCATCCAGCTCCGGCGTCCAAGTGTTTGTGAGAGACGAGAAGAAGTATGCTGTGCTGTTCCAGTCAGTGGTTCTGCCGTGCCAGTACACCACCGTGTCCTACCAAACCGCCGTGGTGCAGTGGGTCTACAAGTCGTACTGTCGTGACCGCACCAGGGATTCATTTAGCTTTCCCGACAACTTGGGCGGAGGTCTGGGTGGAGGAGGGCTGACAAGCGGAACGGGAGGAATCAGCAGAGGGTACGAGAAGGGGATGACAGCCAGCTACCTCGACTGCTCTGACAACAGTCGGACCGTCCGAACTGTGGCTTCCATCTCTGGTTCCTCAGTCACATTGTCAGAGTACTACAAGAACAGAGACATCTCCATCATTAACAGTAAGCGTCTGTGGCACTACCTATGGTTGTGTTTTATTTTCTAAGATACATTCAGGTCATACAGCAGCACTTTTTTGTGGCATAACAGGCTGAAATTGAGATCACCAGCATTATAAAAGGAATTACAGCACGCTTGCTTGCAATTGGCAAGGGCTGCAAAGGTAAAATAATGTCTGAACAATATTTTCAGCATCACAGATTTCCCTCAGTGCATTGATTCAGTCTTATGTTCTTCTTTCTTGTTTTGCCAAGCCTGGCAAGGTTCATAAAACCCACAGCTTGGGCACAGGCTCACCTTTCTCCCAGATTCCTTAATACCTAAATATCCAAAAGGAACAAGTCAGATGCTGCAACATGTGGAGTCTATTAACCTGTTGCTAAAATCGGCATACTTTTTAACACTTTCAGTTGTTCTGAGTGTGAATACTTTTTCAAAACCATCTTTTCAGAGATCAGCAGAGATGTAAAATACATATATAAATATCTGAACGCCGTGTATACAGGATTGTGTGTAGTTGTGTGTGCCTGTATGTGTGTGTTCTTGTTGAATACAGAGAGGTAGTCTTGTGTGCCAGCCTCAGATTTATGAAGCTTCTTGAAGAACTGGCCTTCTCTTCACGAGCCAGGGCTACAGACAAAAGAAATGGTTTTCACGCTGTTCACTTATTCACTCTGACCTCTGACTCCTCCCTCTGATGTACCTCAATGTCCCGCCTTTAGTTTCACTCTCTTGATCACTGGACATCCCACCCTACCAACAGTCACTTCTCTCAGTGTAAGGCTCTTTGAGTTCTCTTCTTCTCTTCTTGCCTCTTTCTGTCCCCACTCCACCTCCGATCATGAAACAGGTCAGTGTTGTAAATGGACAAAAAAAGTGAAAAATTTCAACCTTGTTGCCTTTGGAGACGCCCAGTCATCCATTCCCATGTAATCCTATTCAGGGTCCCAGGGAGGTTGGAGTCTGTGCCAGCATGGACTGGGTAGGGGGTGTTCTGCTAACTAAATGGCGTACATGGTACGCACACAGTCTAAAGGAAATTATAACATACTCTGAAGACAGCAAGAATTAAAAGAAAAGAAAAGGAGATGTAGTTTTAAATGAAAAAAAGTAGTATTAAGTAGTAAAAGTGGATTGTATTCCAGACTGGTGGCAGCTTGTCTCTCCTCCCCTTCCTCAGTTAGCAGGAAAAGGAAGTGAATTATACAACCCATTTCCTGTCTGTATTTATATGTCAACCTCCTCACAATAGAATCATTGGACCAACATTGTCTTTTATTTTGACTCCTGAGCCAAATGGAGCAAAGTCTGCAAGCTAGTCATGTTTATGCACATGGCTCTCCCTCTTTACATCATATCACCATCATATTACATCTTACACCAAACCCACCCTCTTATTTGGTGTTCTAGCTAAGCGCCGTGAATTTCCTCAACTGTGACAATGGACAATGACATGTTCCTTTTATCACTAGATTTCTATATGTAACATACAATCACTGTTTTTTTTATTAGGTACACCTTGCTGTGCTGGGTTGGACCCACTTTGCCTTAATTCTTTGTGGCATAGATTCAGCAGGTTTCTAGAAACATCTCCCATTCCACTGAATTGAGATCTGGTGACTGTGGAGGCCATTGTCATGTTTAAGAAACCACTTATTATATATTTGAGCTTGTTGACATGGTACATCATCCTGTGGGAAACAGCCATCAGAAGATGGGTACATTGTAGTCATAAATGGTCAGCAGCAATACTCATGTTGGCTGTGGGGTTTAAATAATGCTTGGGTGGTACTGAGGGGCCCAAAGTGTGCCAAGAAAACATCCCCATATCATTATACCATTACCACCAACCTGTACTGTAATATATCTATATATACAGTATTATAGATATCTGTATACCTATATTATTGCTAATATATATTTGTGATATATCTATAGTATGGCTAAAGCTTCTGGATGGATGCAAACTGCATTTCGTTGCCTTGCACCTGTGACATGTGCAATGACAATAAATTCTATTCTATTCTACTGTTGATGCAATCCAGGATGCAGCCATGCAGCAGTGTTGTTTATGCCAAATTGTGATTGCTACCATCTGAATGTGGTAGAGAAATTGACAATAAGCAATCTTTTTCCAATCTTACTGTTCAACTGAAAACGTTACGTCCAAATGAACAGAATCAACTTTTTGGGATTTCCTTACCTGGATGATTGAGCATGCATCGAGACATTAAATCACCTCTCTTTCCCACTGAGTTGTCTTCATACCTAAATGCACTGAGCTGCTGCTGTGTTATTGGCTGATTTCTTAGTTTTGTAACAAGAAGTTTAACAGTTCTACAAAATAACGTGGCTAGTGAGTGTAGACGATTAGCTTGGACCTTTAAATCCGAACTGTATTTTGCTCTTTTAATGGGATTTTCAAATATGCTAAATGACATTTTTCTGAATCCTTTCACAGTCATGGAAACATAAAAACAAATAACTTCATACATTATCCTGAGCTCACAGACAATATACTGAAAAACCTAACTAGCCTACACATATCCCTGAACTACTTTGCTACGCAGACTGTGAGACCGGCCTTATTGCCCAACATCAGTGGCCACTTCACTAAGAGACCATTAAGTGGCTGAATGGAAACAAACCTGCTGCCAGGCTCTGAGATCTTATTGAAAGCTTTTCCACAATGGCAGTTAGCCTAATTAATGCTTGTGGTATTCAATGAGATGTTTTATCGGTGTAATGTGTGTAGTACTTTGTATCTGAGTCTTTGAACTTTGTAGAAATGCAAACAAACAGGGAAGATTTATTCAGGGTAATAATTCCAACCATGCATTATTCACGTGCTTTTGAAAGTCATGCTTTATTATTATTATTATTATTATTATTATTATTATTTTTGATTCCAGAGTGCCAAAAATTGTAAGACACTCGTTTTTCTTTTAACTCCCCCAATTCAGAGGCTGACCTGAGGATAGGAGAGGTCCAGTGGGGAGACAGTGGAGTATACATCTGCAAAGTGGTCATATCTGATGATCTGGAGGGACAGAACGAAGCGTCTGTGGAGCTTTTGGTTCTTGGTGAGTTGCTTGTAATTTACATGGAATTTTTAAATGAAAGATAAGAACTTGCAGTCAAAACTAAGAAGTGTCATAATTATTGATGTAACCTGCAAATATATGTAGCTTGTAAATCAACTGAAACACTGTGTTAAAAGTCATTGATTTCACAGAAATGTGTACAATGTTAGACTTAAACTAAGTCCTTCAGCGTCACTGTGTGTCTGCACACGTGTGTATTTTGAATGTATCAGTAGGGTGTTGTGTTACAGTAACAGTGTACTTGTCTTTGTTCACTTACATGTTACCAGAGAAACTGTTGAGAGGCTATGTAGCTCTTGGTGCCTTAAAACACTCAGGCTGAACTTTTGTTAGGCTGCCACTCAAAGACTTATGTGTATGCACAAAAGGACACAGTCTCTCTCACACACACTCACACATACACAGAGGTAATCAGCAGTAAGCTTTTACAGTTTCCCCTTGATAGAGTGAATTCCACTCCATAGTTGTGTTACAGGTTCCATAACTGTGAGTTTTCACCCTGATGTGATAGACCCTAAATCCACCATGGTGCTAAAATGCTATATTTTCTGGTTTTAGTGTAGCTAATATGGCATGTGAAGCGCTTCTTGTGTCTCCATAACAACAGTTGAGGCCACAGTGAATGGCTGAGGGGATCTTTTGTCTTTTGAGCAAATGGGTTCACAGCAAAGAAGACAGGGAAGATTTAATGATGTGGAGGAGGGTCGGCAGAGCACAGTGATAGACAATAGATGAGGGTGATGCTAATGTGGGCCTTTGAGAGCTCAATCCTGCAGCCGAACAGTCTGGTTTTAAATTTACAGTCAGAATACTGATACAAAATTTTCATTAAAAAACAAAATGCACAGAGAGAAAAGAATTCAACAATTTTCTGCTGCTTTTCTGGGTCAGCTAGACTTGCCTCTTTTGGTCAAGCTCTGCTAGTCCACGTTTCTCATGTGGTCTCTTTTGGGACTTTGATATTGGTTTCATTTTTCAGTTCCAGATGTTATCATTGGGCAAGGACGTGTTAGCTAACATTAGCTAACATCTGAATTAAAATATTGTGTTGATATTTGTAGTTTTCCCCCTTCAGATAAATTTTGACCAGACAGGTTTCATTAGATAATACAGGCTTTTCTGACTAGTGTTGGCTTACCCGCTAACACAGATAAATTCTCTGATACCCGCAGCCGGCTTGCTCACTAACGTTGTTGCTGGCAATCCACTATCTAAAGCCATGCCAGTACTACTTTTGTCATTTTTTTCTAAAGAATTTGTGTTGTACTGGGAATCAACCACTTCACTGATTAGTGAACTCTATTTTAGAACTGCTGTCAGCTTAAGAGCAGCAGAGAAGGAACGAGGTGAGACACTGGGTATAAAGTATAAGTGTCACATGGTTGGATTTTTGCACAAAGTCCAGCCTCCATCCTTAAAAAAGAATTCAAATTCAAATTCAAATTTTATTTGTCACACACACACAACCATACACAGTATGACATGGGGGTGAAATGCTTGTAGCTGTACAATGCCCGACCATTAAATGACAGAAGAAAAGTTTTACAATATTTACAATTTACTACAAAAATTTACAAATTAACTTAGGAATTTACAGTAAAGAATGTGCAAATAGCAGAAGAGATTATAAAGATAAGGATTATAAATTATAGGAATTATAGGATTATAGGAAATGTGTGGTGGTGCGTGTGGTGACGTGTGTGAGAGTCCAGTCTTATAGTGACGTGTTTGGGAGAGTCCAGTCCTACACCTGGTTCAGGGCCCGAATAGCCTGGGGGAAGAAGCTCCTCCTCATTCTCTCTGTTTTGGCCTTAAGGGAGCGGAAGCGCTTCCCAGACCTCAACAGTGAGAAGAGTCCATTGTTGGGATGGGAGAGGTCCATCATAATCTTCCTAGCTTTGGACTTGCACCGCTTGGTGTAGATGGACAGCAGGTCAGGGAGCTCTGATTGAATGATGCGTTCGGCTGAGCGCTCCACTCTTTGCAGATCTCGTCTGTCCTGCTCGGTGCTGTTCCCAAACCAGGTGCAGATGTTTGCCGTCAGGACGCTCTCGATGGTGCAGGAGTAGAAGTTCTTGAGCACCTTCAGTGGCAGATGGAAGTCTCTAAGTCTTCTGAGGAAGAAGAGACGCTGACGGGCTTTCTTAACCAGGGTGTTGATGTGACAGGACCATGACAGGTCCTGAGTGATGTGGACACCCAGGTATCGGAAACTGTCCACTCTCTCCACTGGCGTGCCACTGATGATGAGGGGTTTGTAATTCCTCGCCTGCTTTGTAGTGAAGTCCACGATCAGCTCCTTAGTCTTGCTGATGTTTAGGAGGAGGTTATTCTCCTGACACCAGGTCTCCAGGTTCCTAATCTCCTCCAGGTAGGCCGTCTCGATGTTGTCGGAGATCAGGCCCACAACAGCAGTGTCGTCAGCAAACTTGACAATGGAGGTGGTGTCGGATGTGGCTACACAGTCATAAGTGTACAGTGAGTACAGCAGGGGGCTTAAAACACAGCCCTGAGGCACTCCAGTGCTGAGTGAGATGGAGGGGGAGACTTGTTTTCCCACCCTCACTGATTGGGGTCTGTCTGTGAGGAAGTTGAGGATCCACTGACACAGTGATGAGCTGAGTCCTAGATCCGTCAACTTGGTGAAAAGCTTAGAGGGAATTATTGAAGAAATCAGTCCATAGACTATAAAAGGCAACTGAGAGGGTTAGGAAAGGTAGATATACAGTCTATTTGGATATTTACAAAAATAGCATCTAAGAAATTCACAGTGCACATTTACGATGGAGTATTAGGTCACATTAGAAAAAAAAAAAGGAAAATCTATTTTGAGAAAAAAGTCGAGATGTGAAGATTACAGTTGTTGTTTCAAGACAAACTGCTGCGGTTGCTATACCCGCTGAGTTAGTGAAATCGTACTTCAGAATTGGTTTCAGTAAAAGGAAGGAAAGAATTTCTCTTTTACCTCATAAACACAGTGTGATGATCAGTATAAGGACATTGAAAAGATGATCAGTAATATTTAATGGCCTAAAATGCAAAGATTTGAATTATTTTATTGTATCTAGTTTATACATATTAATGGAAAATTCTAGATACATGGTTAGTGTGATAGACTGATCTCTTGAAACTGTTCAGACAAGTTTGATTTAACCCTGACTATAAGCCTACAGGAAGGAAGGGCTCAATATTGTCTGGTTTTAGTGTGTGAAAACAGCCCCAACATATAGTCTCACTTTCCCCATACATTTAATCTCTGAAGGAGATGTATATATGGCTTTGTTAAACGGCACCTATCAGGATCGCATGTAGGGTCAAGTATGCAATCCCTGCATATCTGAAAGAAAACCTTGGTTTGTCACCAGTCTTCGGGCAAATTCAGGATTTAGTAGAAGCTGGACAAGTGCTATGCTTCAACAGCATGAGAATCACAGAAGACAGCAGCAGATAAAAACAAAAATTGCAGCGGTCTGAAGTAAAGCAATATAAATGTCGACATCGTTTTTAAATGCAATAACCTTAATAGGTTTTTTCTGTTTTCAAATCCAGCAAAGAACATGTATAGCCTACTAGAAAGATATTAAATAAGGTATGTGCACTGTCAGCTAGAATCAGGCCAAAGTAGTCCAGCTTGCACCCTTTCCAAACTGTTTTTTTATACTTACCACTCCTTTCCTCTCTTTGCCAGAATGACACACTCAGCAGCAAAATACCAGTGCTTGTTTGTATCACACACTCATATGCTGGCTTTTTCACTTGCGCACCCAAACCAAACACATTCACACACATTTCTGCACCAGCTCGTGACACAGTTCCTCTCATGTAACATGTTGTATTCAGACATTTGTTTGACTTCTTCTTTAAAAATGTGTTAAGGAACATTTGAGAAATTTAAAAAACAACTAGTAAACTAGTATTTATTTTTTTATCTTGATATGACTTTGAGTGACTGAATGTAGTGTAAAGCGCTTTGGGGTCCTTAGGGACTGACTAAAGCGCTATACAAATGCAGGCCATTTACCATTTACTTTAATCTGTCTAACCCTAAACTTAGGGTTAGACAGATTAAAATGATCTAAAATCGATTCAGTGCAATTCAATTTTATTTGTATAGCACCAAATCACAGCAATAGACATGTCAAGGTGCTTTACATTGTAAGATCCCTACAATAAATTGAAGAGAAACCCACCTCAAATGACCCCTTATGAGCAAGTACTTGGCGACAGTGGGAAGAAAAAAAACCCTTTTAACAGGAAGAAAACGCCAGTGGGACCAGGCTCAGGGTAGGCAGCCATCTGCTGTGACTGGTTGGGGGTGAGGGGAGGAAGACAAAAGGCACAAACTCTATATGTAATATTATCGACAACACATCAGCCTTAACATGCATCACCAAGCACACTGCCATTTTAGTGGAAAACATTAAATTAAATAAAGAGTAAAATTGTGCAGTTAGGCATCTAATGTATGTCTTTATTTCACCCCAATAAACAGTGCTAATAAAGCTGGCCTGGGATTAATGTAATTATTAAGTTCTTGGAAGAAAACTTTTGCTTAATAGGTAAATTGTTTCCAAAATGTTACAAACAGCATAAGAAAAGTAACTGTATAAATAGGAATCAGTAAAAGAAGAGCCATCTGGAGTTCAGATTTTAGACGACCTCAACAGCCAATCTTCACCATTTGGTTGACCTGAATAGTTGGAGTAGTTTGGCATTTCAGGAAATACTTCAATATTTCAGGTGCATCTTTCAGCACTATGAATGAAGATATTTATAGTTCTTGAAGCTAAAAGCTACGTGATACACTTGACCTTTCTCTAGTAACTTTTGTCGGCTTCTATAAAAACAAAGTCTCATTGACTTGGCAGCTATAGTGATGAGACTCGTTCAAACTCCAGTCTTTTTTTCAGCAGTCAGACAATCAATCTTCTAATCAGTTGATTTGAAATGTTTCTAGAGCAGGGACCATAAACTGTACGCCGAGGGCCACATACAGCCCACTTTGATCTTAAGTGTGTCAGATCAGTAAAACTTCCATTTCTGTCAGTGTAAAGATGTTTAACTACATATTTAATCCCTGAGATCTAAGAAAAAGACATGTCATTTTAATAGTAAATCTCAGCTTTTCACCATAACAATAAATGCTGGTGATGTGTAACAAAGTTGAAGCTCTGGTAGCTCTTTTCTGTCATTTAATTGTTTATCTTTGCTACTTTGGTGTGATATGAAAAGCCGTGGGGAAAGTTTATATCACTAATAGAGGCTGGAAAACATTAAAAATACAGTTTAAAGTAAAAGATTTGGATCTTCCTTCCTATTTTCGAAAGTTGTCTCGTGGACTGGATTGTTGTCTCTGCCAGACCAATTCAGACCCCTAGGCCTTATGTTTGACACCCCTGTTCCAGTGAAAAACCACAATGTCCTCTCATGCATGCTGTTTATCTGTCTATTTTCATTCCTTCTTCGTATTTTGCTCTGTCTTTCTCTTAAATCACTTTTAATGCATGCATGCTGCTACTGCAATAACTTTCTTTGAATCAGTCATTTCAGTTTATATCAACTCCATTGCTTCTCCTCTCTCTTTTCCAATCTCCTCTCGTCCACTGTGCTCTCTCTCCAGGTTTCTCAGGTGTTCCTGAAGACCTCCTGCCAGACTTTGATTTGAAGATAATGCCAGGTAGGGGCTTAGTGCATTCCCCCCCTGCACCTGCTTTCTTTCATTCATACTAACACTGCTGACTGCTCAGACTATGAATATAGGAACTATGTAGATGGGTTTAAGAATAAAAAAAAGATCACTTTTTACACCATGTTCAGTGGTTCCTGTGCTAATACTGCCTGTAACACTGTCTAACCCAGTGACTGTTTTCTACAGTCAATGGTCTAACCTGTTCTTCACCCACAACATCTAATAATGCAGCAAGTGCTGGTGATTCACCTTCTTTTAACTCAGAGACTCATCCACACCCATCAAGTAATGAGCTGGTCGTTGCTCCCACTAAGATGAGCTGCTCTGGAAAACAGCTATTATGGTCATTAAAGTTATTTGTGGTTGTGGTCAGCAAGTATTCCCACACCATTCGGATAATATCCAGTCAAAAACACAGTAATCTAAAGGAGAGGAGGGCTTTATGATGCATCGGATTCTTTTGTATAAATGTATAAATGTGCAGATTGTATGGAAGCAACTCCCAGCATGACTTGCTGTCCACGATGACTCCCACAGTGTGCGTGTGTGTATCTGTGCGTGTGTTAAGGAGTCATTACGGTTCCAAACGATATCACATAACAAGCAATTTGGTGGTAGCAGCCAAGCGTTCAGTAAACTGTCCTTTTCCTTCCTGTAGCAAAAACAGGTTTCCTGCACATGAGTGTGTGTTTTCTTCTGGTGTCCTTTAGTTTGTTGGTATGAGAGAAAACATCTTTAGTTTTATATTGTTAAAGACTTCCTTATCTGCGCTCGCCTTCCCTTTCCTTTGCCTTCCCCCCAGACAGATACATGTAGGTTATCTCTTGTACTCACTTTATCCTTCTCTCCAAAGCTGTGGTATTTAATAACAGTTTGTACAATCATTCCTTTTTCCTGTAACTCATATTCCAACTAAGATGTCATTTGTTCCCATTTTCCTATCCAAAAACAACCCGACAAGGTTAATAAGTGCAAGAAAATCGACGAAATCTACGAGGGGACATAAACTTGCAGCTTTCCAGCCTTTTCTTCCTTTGTGATGTCCCAGTGCGCTCCAGTTCACTTTTCCTTTTTCCTGCTTTGACAGGAAATACATCACATTAAAAAATGGTAGAATTAAATCAGGCTACACACAAAGTCATAGATGTCAGTGTTTTACCTTATAGAGAAATGCTGCTTTAGTGATTCAAATAAATCTGTTAGCATGACTCCTTGGCCTGCAGTTGTGATGAATAAAAGTGTTAAATAAAATAAAAGTTCTGAATCTTCTGGTAGCTCACTGGTCAGACTGTCCTGTAATTATAAAACAGAGTTCTGTTAATTCACAACAAATGTTTTTGTCTTACCGAACAAACCTCCCCTGCCATTTCTAGATACAAAGTAAGTAGATACTAAAAAAACAAAACCCTTTCTGTCATTTAATTGTTTTTCTGTTACTTAGTTACTTTGGTGAAGTATGAATGTAGCCAAAGCTGAGCTAAGAAAACAGTTGAAAGTCCAATATGTATGCTCTCTTTCACATTTACCAAAGCCATGCACTGGGGCTGGATTGGAGCCTGTGCTGAGCCAATTTTAGTCCCTACCTTTTTTGACACCCCTGCTTTAGAGATTATATAAACACGGATGAAGAATAAAGGTTGCTGCTGATAATAACATTTTTAGCCTTCAGTTTCTCTCAGCGTTACATTTTACGGCCATTGTGTTTATGAGCAGGCTGCTTGAACTGTTTTACACTACTTTTTCATTTTTAAAGGTTTTTTGTGTTTTGTTTTTACTCATTATTTTTCACGTGGCATTCTCAGAATACAGTATGGCTCCAGAATGATCAAATGAACCTGATCCTGTATCAGTGTGCTGTGTAGGACATACGTATTTATTTATGTGCAGGATTTTGTGCTGTGTGTGCTTGTAGAGTGGGTGTTTGTGGTGGCAGTGGCACTTGGCAGTGTGTTATTCCTGCTCTTGATTGGAGTTTGTTGGTGTCAGTGTTGCCCTCACTCCTGCTGCTGCTACGTCAGCTGCTGGTGCTGCCCCGACACGTGCTGCTGCCCCAGACACTGTGAGTATGAACACACACTCAGAAATGCACAGGTTTGTGCTCGGAGAACTGACGCATGTCTGAACAAGATTATATTTTGCTTTTTTTTTCCTTCTTCTTCTTCTTTTTTTCTTTAAGTGTATGAGGCAGGAAAAGGTATAAAGACAACCACCTCCTCACCTCAGACACCTCCCTACCCACCGTATTTCGTCTCTGGTGTCCCAACCATGGTCCCAATTGCTCCTCCCTCTCTGGTGGACAAGATATCTTCAGTCCCCAGCTCAGATGGGACCCTACTCACAGCAGGTGGGGACTTACTCCTGATTACCTGATTGCCATGTGTTAACTATATTTTTTGTCAGTTGAGCTAGAAAAAAAGGTTAAAAGAAAAGTAGTCAGCCCGAATGTCCCTGTGATAAACTATTTGTTATTTGTTCAGTTTATGGTAAAGTAGAAAAACACCAGTATGGTCCTCAAACTAATAAAACACACATCCAAGTTCCCTTTCTGATGACTCGAGTGTGTATCTGCAGTGCCCTTGCACGCTGTAGGGGTTCCCTACCGCGTGCCTTCACCTCAGGATCAGGATTCTCTCAGGGTGCTGCAGTATGTAGAGAAGCAGCTGGCTCACTTCAACCCTGCCAGGTCCACCAGCCACCAGTGTAAGCCTCATAAACCTGCTCTGTGGCTTTACTGTACTACTAAAGTGTTCTGATGCTGTCTGCAGCTTTGGTAGTGCCTTTTATTTGTTTTTGTCTTCTCTTGGCATGACTCCCTGCACTCAGCAAATCTGCCTTCTGAATTTCCTCTAGTCTGGATGTTATCTAGTTGCCGTTTTGCATGCCTACTTCCCTGAAAGTGTATTTTTTTTAATGACTCTCACTTCACACTTAAGGCAGCTTCTTTAAAACCTTGATGTTCTTCATCGGCAGGGTCTTGTTCTGGGAGAAGGGCGCTTTTAATTCATTTTTTGGCAGGTGTTACTTATTTGATTAATTCATTAATTTTGTTCTATCTAGCCTGTGCCCTGTCTGAACTGAGCTCCCTCCATGAGGGAGAAAGCGGCTTCCGCCAAACATATCGCAACATCCAGAAGAACGCTCTGCCAGCCATCCCCGATCATGACACTCAGCCTGAACCTCAGCGCTACCGTGAAAACCGCAGTCCGGAGCCACAGAGTTACCGCGATAATCCCCCATCTCCCCACCATTATCATGATGACCCTGACCCAGAGCCTCGCCACGTACGGGACGAGCCTCTTCCTCCGCGCCGATACAGCGATGACCCTCCATCTTCGTCTCAGTCGCGCAGGCCCGGACGGAATCAGCGGCAGCAAAACCACAACAATGAGGAAAACCACAACAGGTGGAGGACTGTCTGAATACACAGAATGCCTTATGCAGAGATACAGGCGTACACTTAACTCATGTCGTATTTTACAGGTGGAACCCTCGCTCTGAACATCTTCAAAGAAAAACATACCGAACTGCAGGGCGAACCGGCTCACTGGACGAGCTGGAGGAGTTTGCTGCTTGTTACAAGCAGAGAGGAGGCAGAGGGGCAGAGAGGAGGGACGAAGAACAGCGAGAGTATGAGATGGAGCATCTGGAGTACAGCCGATACCCTTCTCACCGAGTTGCCCCACCTCAGCATTATCACAGTAATGAAAATGAGGTTGAGGACATCAGCGACCGCGAAGAGCAACCCAGGCGGATCAAGAAAAACAGACATGACATCAGCCCACTACCTTCACCCAAAAAGAGGAGGGACACGTCAGATAGGGAGCGCACCGTCCCACCTCCTCCCACAGCAGGTCCACCTTCAACTTCTTCTCAAGAGAAGGACTATGATGCTACCTTCCTCAACAGCCTGCTGGAGCGTAAAGCTAAGTTACGAGGGGTTACCCAGGGGAGGACTGGGGCCCGGGGTGATGAAGATTCAGACACACCCTCGAAGAGCAGCCTGAAAAAGAGCAGCGGGGAATCCAGTCGGCACTGCAGTCGCTCACCTAGTAACAGGCCCGACGCAGATTTGCTGCCTCCTCACACGGAGACAGAGCGAGTAAGAACTGACAGGTCGTCACCAGGAAACACTCACTCCCCTCAGCCGCCCGTTCATTCCTTAGCGAGTCACAGAGAAGATCCCAGAAACAAGTCCAGGAAAGTGGTGAGTAACATCGTGAATTACTGGGATTGTATGCAAATTTAAGGATTTAAAGTATAGAGTATATATTCAATATATTTTCTTGGTACTGGTGTGTAATTAATGAAGATACAGACTAGAAAAATGATAACACTAGGCTAGCTTCAAATCACTAAACACCCAGTGCTGTATTTCCCCATTGTTTGAGGGTGTTTCCAATAACGTGCACTTGGCTAGGAGCCCACAAAACTGTTGAGGAACTCATGAGCTTAGAGATCCTGTACAATAGTTTGAGGACAAAGTGTCACGTTAACAAGGGCAGTCGAACACAGCAGCCACTTCATTCTATAAATAAAGAAATAATTGATCATTCTGGCTTTACGGATTAGGTTAAAGTTCTTTTCAGTTTCTAGAAAAAGTGAGCAGAGCTTCATTCTATAGCTATAGCTTTAGCTGCTTATCTTTGGTTAGCATCTTTAACATTTTCAGCTTGGTAAAAGTGAGGGTGTCTCATTCGGTTTGTTGTTACAAACGTTTTCGTGGTGGTTGTCCCCACGGTTTACTTTGGGAAACTTTGTGTCTTCGCTCACAATGAAGAACTCGCTAATAGCCACAACCCCATGCTAGCAAAGTTTGGCTGCTCATAGCGTATGGCTGGGAGTATGCTACCAACTATTTGTTCACCCTGCTGTGCGCCTGTTGCATTTGCAGAAAGTCTTGAAATGAGACACACTGTCTGACTCCGGTCCCTGGCTGGTCGATTTCTGCACCTCAAATAAAGCCAACAGTATCTAAAATATGCAGAAATTGCTAATGTGGACTTGCAACTTTTTAGGCCTCAAAGTTTCCGTGCGACCTGAACTTGAAGAAAGCTCTAGTTGAATTATACACAAAAGCTAATGTATTTTATAATTGAAAATACCTCATATTAAAATGTCTTCTTCAGGGAACTGGCTGGGAAAGAGTTGAAAAAAGGTTTGTAGGCCTGTAGTAAGTGTTGTTGTTGTACCTTTGGCAGGTCAGGTTCAGATGCTACCAGAATGAAAACTAGGTAGAAGATTCTGTTCTATCTCCAACTCCACTATAACAATAATAACTGGTTGTCTCCTTACTCACAAACCTGGGTCAAAATGTTATATCGTGTCAAAGACGTCTTCTACAAAACACATCGATTAAGAAGAGTCAGTGTTTTGACATCAAGGAAGGTCTTGAAACGAATCTTCAAGTGATCTCACAAAAGAGTTGAAGGCACTTTGTCCCAGGTTCCACTTCACCATAATAACCATGTTTGGCTAATGTCCACTCTCTCTTTACTGCCTCACACTGTTCAATAAGATATGCTGTGTTGTTGCTTTGATCATTTACACTTTTTTTTGTCCTCATCAGAGCACTCTCCTCAGCCGAGACTCCCTTATCGTCTGATGGACTTCAGTCTTCAGTACAGACTGAAAGCGTTGTGCAGCCTTGATGCTCTACAGGAACTGCTTGTCAGCTGATAAAAGATGACAAACTTGGATTCATAAAGATAACGTCAAGGACAGCAGACTGTGGGAGAGCTGAATCAGTACTGATGAGTGAAGACAAGGACAGCAGAGGCACCCGAGATTGTTACTCAGCTGCTTGTGATGTCATGGTGAAGTCACTGGCTGTGTGTTATGTGGACTAAGACTGAGCTAATGCGTGCAGGGAGTATGACCTGGACCGTTCCTGCGAGCAGTGTGCTGTTGGTCTCCCCTTGTTCCTGTCAGAAAAGGCTCTGAAGCAGAGAGATTTACGTTACACTTTCA
Organism: Pundamilia nyererei; assembly: GCF_000239375.1. Taxonomy (NCBI): domain Eukaryota; kingdom Metazoa; phylum Chordata; class Actinopteri; order Cichliformes; family Cichlidae; genus Pundamilia; species Pundamilia nyererei. The sequence continues at coordinate 183,415 of NW_005187412.1, forward strand.
GCACAATGCATGCATTCATTTCCATCTGATGAGTTACGTGAATGAAAAAGAACTGCTGTAGCATGACAACGGTATGACAGCACGGTTGTTGTAAAGGACCGCTGTGTCATTCTGTAGTATATTCAGGGACTAAGGCACCTTAGTCAGAAAGCTTCTGCAGCAGTAATCAGTATTACCAAATGTTTACGCTTATTTATTTTATGGGACAGTGGACATTAATGAAACGACAGTGTTTATGTGTCAGAGCTCAACAGCTATTGTGGATCCATCATCTGAATACAACTAAAATGACCAAAGGAGGTAAAGCTTTTTCTACTTAAAATAAGGATAAAAATAGGAGAAATAAGACAGTGCTGACAATGTGACACGGCACCAGCAATCTGAAACAACACAAACAATTAAAGACTGTCAACAAGTTGCCCCGTAGTAGATCGAATGCAGAAGTGATGCTGACTAACAAATTCTTTAAACGCTTTAGCTTCCCTCTCATCAGAGCTGAGATAAACACACTGTTCAGCACCAAATCACTTAGAGGCACAGTTAGTGATTAGATGGTGGATATAGTGGAGGTTCTCAGAAGTTAGAGAGGAACAAAGCAGAGCTACACGAGAAGAATATCTGACATAAATTCCAAATGAATGGTAACTTGTGGTAACTTCGACTGATATAGTCACTTATACAAATGAGGTTTGTAATATAAGGTTTAATTCCACGTAGCAACATGTATCAGCTAGAAACGTCTGAATTGATTTAGTTTCGTATGTCTATTATTAAAAGTTTATAGCAACAGGATACCTCAGAATGGGCCTCTTGTAGATGGTTACAAATGTGAGCATTAAGCTGTCTGCATATAATCTGTAAATGACCTAATATGACAGAAATCTATGCATTTTAAACATTTTAAAATACCTGTTAAGTCTGGATAAAAAAAACGGTATTAAAAAGACAATGATTTTTCATCACTGTGTGAACGAAACGCCCTGAAAAGAAGTAGAAGCACCAGAAGAGGCCTAATGATCTGTTCCCAAACAGCAAAAGTATATTTTGACGGTGAGAAATAAGAAATGGTTTTGAAAATCAGTCATAACTGATAAAGCTGCACTGACGCAGCACTAAAGTGATGAAGGTGTGGACTAACCTATACTGACCTCTGACCCAAATATGACCCACATTTGCTGTAGCATTAGCAGCGGCGATGCAGTTAACCCCAGTGCAGTTTTGTAACATTATCACTAATGACGGGTATATATTTACATGATACATGCTAAAACATGATTCCCATCAAAATATTTTAATATACAACAGTACATGACAAACTGAAACTGTATGAAATTAGTGAAAAATTAGGGAATCGTTAATGACCCCCTCCCCTCGCAAAGAAAAACGACAACTTTTTTTTCCACTATATGAATCCCATTGGAAATTCCCCCCATATTAGTTTTAGAGATTTAATCATAGGTCAAGATTATTATGCGACAGTAACATTACTTTGTGGAGCTTTCCCTCCTCTAATAAAAACATGTTACAATTTATAACTAAAAGTTACATTTTGTATTGTCTGTAAACATTTAAAGGTATTGAACTGCAATTTGCCTTTGAACGATTTTTGTACCACACTTTTGTACGGAACTCTTTGTGCACGTGGTGTGTTTGTGTTTAAAATTTGTAAATGATCTTGTGTGTGTAAGCACTCAAGTGCGTACATAAGATGAAGTCTGTATTTCACCATAATTCAGCCATTGCTTATCAATGTTGAGTGAGCACTTAAACCAACTCAGTGTTATCAGCAGCCACACACTAAGCGTGCTTTATGGAACGGTCATATCAAATATTTTGTTCTAATATTACACTGTCCAGTAATTCATGGCTCCCATGTTGGTGACATCTGTGTAATTATTTTTTTAATGGTTGGTGAAAAATTCTCCCTTTGTTTTCTCTTGTGTTTGGTACAGACAACTCTGTGTGCGGGAGTTAGCAGGAGCGAGAGAGATGACTCTTTATTTTTCTGTTAAGGAGACAATGTGTGATTGCGTATGACTCATATCTTTGTTCATTGTTTTAATCACAGACTGCCTGTCTTGACTACACAGCTGGCTCGACACTCACATATCGGGTCTTCCAGCTAAGCCGCAGATATTGTCCCTGTTTGTCGCCGACATACCACATTTGTTATAATTGCAGACAATAGGTTGCTAAAGTGCCTAGTTGCAGGGTGGCAAACATTAAGGCCAGCAGTGTTTGACTACGCAGCAAAATAAAGTCCGCAGAAATAAAACTCCAGGGTTTATTGAAAGTTCAGATTATTTGTTTTAAACTGCAGAGACATCAGTGGAATGAGGGTGTTTCTCTTTCATGCTGCTTAGTATTTCTGTTGCGTCGGTATGCAGACCTTACTGCCTTTACTGTGTAATTGTAGTTTCTACTTACTTTTGTGGATAAATATTTTAAACCTTAACCAGAACGTTGAGATTATAAAATGTTGTCCATCTAAAAACATGTCTGTGTAAACAAACCAATAATAGCCATTTATTTGTTTCCATACTAATCAACACATCATCAAATCTATAATCCTGCATAAGAAATACTTTCATTGAAAGCTTTTTCTTTCTTTTTTTGGGTTTATTTTTGTTTGCGTGCCAAGCCGACGTCAGTGTGTTGCGATTTCTGTTATCTGGCCACACCTCCAAAGGGAAGGTTTAGCAGGTGAGGAGCAGCCAGTCAAAACAAAGGTGGCTTTTAAGGAGGGGCAGCCTTGGAGATCCAAGACAGGTAGAATTATGCTTAGTTTGCACTATTACACTTGTGTCCGTTTTCATTAGTATTTGCCTACAGAGAGGGGCTTTCAACCACTGCAGATATGTTCCCATTGAGTCCTCCAAAATCCCAGCTGCACATCGCTCAATCTAGATGAAGCACAAAAAGACCATCAAAGACCAAAAAAATAGAACATGAAGGGTACAAGCAGCGGCTGCTGTAGACACTTTTCACTTGTTGTATAACTTCATTCTTCACCATGGGTGGCTGATGGACCAACAACAGCACAAGCAAGATTAGCCCACTGACTGGTTGTACCACATATTTTTGATGCAGTTTGACTTTCTGCCCACAGACTGCCACCACTGAACCATAATGTTCCCATAACACTGTGATTGCTGCATAAAGGTTCAGTACAAATAAATAAATAAGAACTGAACAGTAGAACTACTCTGGGCCAAAGAATGAAATGTTCCCCTTCATGTCTAATTCTTTCTGATAAAGACTTAAAAAAGAAAAAGACTTACTTAAAAGTGGCCGTGTAGCACGTTTACATTACTGTTGCACTTTTACCCAAGTGAAAGATTTGGATACAATTTGTAATTACTTAAGATATTAATAGGAAGGAAATAATTCACTTTTTGAGCTATTATTCTGTGAGTTTATGTGAGCTCCTTCACTGCATGCTTGTGATGGGAGGGTTCAGTGACCACTCACAGCTTGTGAAATGTCAGGAATGCTGTTGAGCAACTCTCATCTGTAATGAAGCATGGCTGCAAAGGAATATGACATCAACATACGCCATGGATGGATCTTAAAGGTTTGGTGTGGATGGAAGTAATTAGCTACCAACTGTTTCTGGTCAAAAATCTTATGGCAATCAGTGGACTGTTTGGTTACTGTCAGTTAATTCTGATTAAACTGCAGATGTAGGTTAAACAAGTGGTAAACACCTAGAAATCTACCTGTTTAATCAATAGCATTTCAGTTATTTAGTCAACAATTTAATTACAAATGTTTACGTATTCAATGTAAATGATTGCAGGTTTCCATTTGTATGATATAAAATGAAATGCACAAAAATGGTGCAGTTTTCTACGGGTCTCGGCTGCAGCACCAACTTTAGCCGCTGCCGCGGAGACCTGCGCCTTTAAAGGTTCCCAGAACTGTTACCATAGAAACGCTATACAGAGTCGTGAGTCTTCTGCAGGAAGGAGAGTAAAACTTGGAGACCGTACGGTTTACTCTGGCTGAAATTTGAAAAAACAACACATAAAGTCATGTTCTCGCAGCTAACGCCTGAGGAGTCGGCTTCACGGTGAGTTTGTGTGCTGCTTCTTCCCGTCCGAGCGAGTGAAGCCCAGCCAACATCAATCTGAGCGGTCAGTGCTGCTAACTTTCTGCCGCTGCTTGTGTGTGAACAGGATGTGGACAGCAGCGGGACGCGACAGTAGCTATGTCCTCGTAGAGCTACAAGTATTACAGCGAGAGCAGGAAGAGCTCAAAGCTAAGTACGAGGAAAGCAAACAGGTGCGGAATTATTTCTCGAGACGCGAGGCAGTCACTTCTCGCGATAGCTGAACGATCAGTATGAAAGGTAGTGTGAACTTTACCAACGCACTGTAACAATACTGAATGTTTAAGTATTTCTTATCTTAAAAACGAACAAATGTATTTAAGTTTCATCAAACGAATTAAGAGCACTTTATTGGGAGCATCTATTAATTCCTAAACAATTATCTAAACAGCCAGTTATCTGCCACTTAAAGGCAGTGGCAGGGCTGTCCCATCATTCAGTGTTGTTAACAATAAAATCTAAATAATAAATAAAATCTATTTGCTGTAAAAGTGTATGACTATATTATATGATATATCAGGAACTATTCATATAAATGCCATAATCTTTAAAAGAATTAAGGGATCATTCATTGCAGTACAACACTAATGAATTTAAACGTCTATGCAGCTTGCAGGTGGTGGTCACAGGCCATTGCCCTCTCTTTATTCCTGAGAGATTTTTCTGTACATTTAGTTTTTGCTAGTGTCCTTGTCAGTAGTGGTTGCATGAGATGGTTCCTTCTTCAGCCCATTGGAGGAGCTGTATGTGCCCCCCCAAGACAAAAAGAAGCCTGTTGCCTCCCAGCATAGTCTTAGTAGTAGAGATAATAGGAGATTGGCTATGCCAGAGGGCTGTAGAAGGGCATCAACCCAGCTGGGCACCAGCATCTGCACTTTTAAGTAGGAACAGGAGGAGCACTGCTAAAGCCCTTCAAAATGACCTCCAGTATGCTACTTGTGCATGTTTCTGAACAAACTATCAGAATCAGACTCCATGAGGGAGGCATGAGGGACCCACCTCGTTTAGGGGGACCAACTGGATTGAAATTCACAAATAATATGAATGCATCTTCACACTATCATGCACCCACTGCCAAACCAGTCATGCCGGTTGATGTTGCAGGCAGCATAACATTTGCCATAGTGTCTCCAGACTCTTTAACGTGTGTAAAATATGCTCAGTGTGAATCAGTGCCAGTTTTGGTGTTTCCTGACAAGAACAGAGGTCTGTGGTCACCACCTGCAAAACCATTCCCTTTTTGGAGACATGTCTTATTTGTGCCTCTCCAGTGTACCTGTTGTCACTTTCATTTGGGCTAAAGCAGGTGAAATTGATTCACATTGGTTTATGCTTCCTAACTGGACAGATGGAGATCGTTAAATTTGTGTTTTACTCTAATGATCAAATGTTTGTCTTAATTGTTTTAAACAGTGCAACTTAATGTACAGTAACTAATTTTATAAGCACTTGATATGTTTTGTATACAAATATCTTAATTTTGCTACCCATGCTCATAATTTCAGAGGGAAGAAGAAGAGTAGGACAGCATAAGAATTCAGATTTGCAAGTAAAATATAAGTATCTCTAAACTGTACTTTCATTACAGCCCAGAACTGCGACATACTTGTCTTCTTGTAGCAAAAGTCTCATACAAATTTTGGCATAATTTATTTATTTTTAACCCTATTATGTGGGTTTATGTAGGTGTTGGAGAGTTTGCAACAGCGTGAAGAGGAGTTGCACAAGAAGATAAAGGAAATGCAAGACCTGCATTTAAGCTTTGACATGTATCACAAGGTATGACAGGAGATCACGTTACATGCTATAAATGTTATGGGAGGAACAAAAAAGTAAGGCCCTCAATCTGCTTCTAGGATGAAGAAGCTAATCGAGCAATCGAGAAAGCAGAGCAGGAGAGACAAAGGGTGCTTCAAAAAGAGGCGGAGATAGAGAGGCTGAAGGAGCAGTTGGCCAAACTGACTGAGGAGAAACAGGAGCTCGAGCATCAGGTGAAGAGACACTCTGTGTACAGAGATCTCTTGGAGCAGCTGCTCAAAATAACTAAGGTACTGTAGCTTTTGAATACAAGTATTACAATAAATGTGACAAATATTATTCTCAATTCAGTACATCATCTGATGCTTTAATGCCTGTTTTTAACATATATGGATAAAGTGAGATATTTGACTGTCTCATAAAAAATATCAGCTCAATTTGAATGTGATGGATATGGATTTATGGGATTTGCAAATCACGGCATTCAGTTTGTATTTGCATTTTACAGTCCGTCCCATCTTTTTTGGGATTTGGGGTAACGATTGCTGATGATAGCAGTGGATTTGTTTCAGATCGCAGGCAAACTCTGGCATGTTTGACATAGATGGTAATTTGCTTTTCGGGCTACATCCTTAATGAGAGTGTAATTGTGTTGCAGTTTAAAGATGTGGCGGCGCTCACGGATCATTTAGAGAGTCTCCTCCACTTCAGATGCCAGCTCTCTGAGAGGGAGAGTAAGGCACAGGAGCAGGCTGACGAGCAGAGAAAAGCACTGCTGACACTGGAGCAACAGCACAACCTGCTGTTGCTGCAGAGGAACAACCAGCTGTCTCAGCTCCAGACCAAGCTGGAGAAAACTCACTCTGAAGGTCTAATATGGGTATGACACATAATCCTGGATCAAAATCCCAGCTTCAGTGCTAAGACGGCCTTAGATGTTGGCGTCTTCTGAATGAACTCTGGTTGTCCTGTGTTCATGCAGGAGAAGAAATGGAATAACATACAGGAAACGGCTGCCAGGAAAACACTGAAGCTGGGACAGATTAAGATGGCAATTTTAAATCTGTATGAAATGACTGGTGGCCAGGTAGGAGGAGAGGAAGGTGTGGATGTGAATGACACTGAGAAACAGCTGGAGCAGGTGTGTACCTTCACAGAGCAGAGACGGTGAGCAGCTGACAGTGAAACATTAAAATGAAGATTGTAACACACACCTCCCCACTGTCTTTTCCTTAGGTCAAGCAGTTCTTCGAGGACCAGACGGACATAGTGCAACAATATCAGCCTCACTCACAAAGGCATAACAACGATCAGGGAAAACAGAAAAGCAAAAAACCCACAAATAAAGAAATGTGAACAGAATTATGAAATTATTTGTACACTGGATCTGTTTAAATATTGTTATTACTATTTTTTTATCTAAAGTCTATTTGTGTGTTTATGATTTGAATGAATTAACTGAAGTTGAAATAAGTACTGTAATGTGTGTATATATAAGTGCTTACGGCTTTAAAATGTAATTCGCTGACTCAACTTCAGAAATGAATTCAGCAAACACTGATGAACATGAACTGCAATCAGCAGCTGCTTTGCATTTACTGTATATTTATGTACTGTCAGGATTAAAGTAATAAGGGGGCACATAAAACTAGCAGGCCTGTGCCAGAACTGAGCAACTTTCCATCTAACTACAAACGCACAACAAACACTTGTAGTAGGCTACACACATAATGAGTTAATTGGTCAGTACGACAGTCATTTAGCTTCTTATGTGATCTTAATCCAATAAATTAATAACAACAACTTTATTTATATAGCACACTTAAAGACCAAGGGTACACCAAAGTGCTTCACAATAGTACAGCAGATTAAAACATGAATAATTAAAGACCATTAGCAATGTACCGAGTATGCTAGCGGGTCAATGGCACTAATTGGGCAAGAATAAAAGTTAAATAAAGAGTCAATATCACATCATAATCAATAGAAACACATGGATATCAAGTGAAGAGATATATATATAATGGTAAGCACATAAAATGAAGATGGTATAGGAGTATTAACTAACTGGAAAAGCAAGGTTAAATAAGTGAGTTTTTAGTCATGATTTAAATGTTTGGATGGAGTCGGACGCACAAATAGCAATGGGAAGGTTGTTCCACAAATTAGAAGCAACCAGGGCAAATGCACGGTCACCTCTGGTCTTAAGCCGAGATCTAGGCTGTACCAAGAGTAATTGGGCTGATGATCTGAGGGCTCTCCCAGGGGTGTATGGTCTACGGAGTTCAATGAGATAGCTAGGCGCTATATTGTTTATGATTGTAAAGGTAAGCAGCAACATTTTAAATTCAACATGGTATTTGACAGGGAGCCAGTGCAAATCATTAGTTAACTTGTAACTTGGAAATAATGACACTTGTTTAATCCCTGACGCCTACTAATAAACATGTCAGTGCACAACTCATGAACCCAGTGAATTGTTCCAGTTTCACTTACTTGGTTAATTAGACCTGTTTCCACTTGGAAGTTGGAATAGAAGAAATTATGGTAAATGGCCTGTATTTATATAGCGCTTTACTAGTCCCTAAGGACCCCAAAGCGCTTTACATATCCAGTCATCCACCCATTCACGCACACATTCACACACTTCACAAATTATGATGCTGATCATTCAGAACAGTTAAGCTACAATAGTTTTACACAAGCGCAGTTGGTAAGTACACTTGAATATGAACATACCAAAGAGGTTGGATCTGTGTGTAGTTATATGAGTGTAATTTTTTTCACTAAAACACAGATTATTATTGTTGAGGTTTTTATGAAAGACTAGAAGACTTTGATTAGTCTAGGAAACAAAGGCATGAAGAGCAAAGCCCAGCTTCAGTTTTTCCCTCCCCTGTATTATTCATTCATGAGTCACACGGCTGTTTTGAAGGGATTTCGAAAAACATTTCCTAACACTGGAAGAGCAAATATTTGCTTAGTAGGAATAAGCTGAACATATTTTTTTTCCTAATCCAGGGATGGTTTCTCTCCAGCCCAGTCAAAAGATTGAATCTAGAGTTCAGAACACATTTGTCACAGTGTCATACAAACAAAATACTCCTACAGCCAGAGAAAATCAGATAAGATCAGTGAGATGTTACAGGTAGTATCTGTTTATGCGCTTGCAAATGATCATGGCATTTTCCTGCTTTATACCTGCCTACGCCACAGGAAAGCTCACCTGTTTCGGGGTGGAGCCACAGATGTGCTCAGTCTCAGGGATCAGCTACAAACATTGGCTACTCTTCAGTGGCAGTCGTAGGCGGAAACAATGAGCAGTTTTGGTTAGGCCAAAGTGAAGCTAGAAACTCGTGTTTTGTGGAGTTTTTTGTGGTTATTTTTATTTTATTTTAATCTTGGGAGTGTTGCCTCTCTGTTTGTATTTGGAGCCGAAGGTTTTGGGGTGAGGGGGTTTGTACCCTTTGGTAATCATGGAGAGACTTCCTGTCGCTGTCGTACTGCTGTCGCTTCTGAAAGGTAATTTTTTTTTTTTTTACATGTTACCTTCATGTTTGTGTAAAAACAAGTGTACTAAACCAGTTTATCAAGAAAATGTTAAAAAAAACACTTACAAAAATGAACATAAGTTTAAGTATCGGTCACATGACACAGGTGTTTACATGAAGCAATCAAACATGACCGTCTTGTTTCATAGTTGGTTAAGCAAATTATGTGTTACTCGTCTTTATAACCGATTTAAACATTTGTCTGTCGGAGATTATTAATATTTGGGTCACTTTAGAGATACTTGGGACCCTGACCATTGAGTCACTCTTTAAAGATAAGCCAACGATTTTCTTTATTTCCACTCTGGAAAGAGTCACTGCGCTATGCGCACACTTAGATGAACTCATCGGGTTTCATTCCACCTTTTCAGTGTTTGTTTGGTAGTTTCACAGTAGGCCACTTCCTGTGTCTTTGTCTGTGCCACCTGTTTTTCTGGTCCTGCTACTTTGACATTAACTCCTTGGCTCATAGTAGCTCTCACTCATTGTCTCCTTTCCTCTATTCTTCTTCCTGGACTTTTGCTGATAAATAATGTAACCTAATGGATCATTGTATAATACTATATGTGGTTAACTCTCTGTCTGTTGTCTTTCTGCAGTGTCAGTATGCGTTCAGGTGATCGTTCCCTACACGCAGTACAGCACGCTTTTGTTTGCCAAAGTGGTCCTCCGCTGCGACTACTCCACCTCTGCAAACCCCCAAAACGTTATTCTCACATGGACTTTCAAGTCTTTCTGCATGGACCCTGTACTGCAGTATTACTCCACAGGTACAAAAGCAACTGTCACCTGAGGGGGGGGGG
>NW_005187412.1:193657-205132 GCF_000239375.1 Pundamilia nyererei
CCACCACCACCACAGAGTGGGATTAAAGTGCCAAAAAACTTTCGGCAGCGGTGACAAAGATGGAAATCTATGTAGATGTAGATTTAAATGCATATACACTTCTGTGCGTTTCTGCCCTCTGCATTAATTTGATCTAATTCTTGGGGGTTTTTTTTGTTTGTTTGTTTGTTTTTTCAATCAGTTCTTTATTTTATTTTATTTTTACTCTCACCTCACTTGGTGTGGTGCTTCCTACTGCACACATTTCATTTTTGCTATTCCCAAGGCTGCAATGAACAATATCAATAAGAATAATAATTTCATCTATGATCATTTGTGGGTTGTACCTGATGATCTTGTCTTTTGTGAACCACCAGTTTTATCCCAAACAGCCAGTAACATGTTTTGGCCAGTTGTCAGTCTTTGCACTATTAAGCTTTTACATCTGGTTTTGCAGCATACCAGGCTCAACTACAGTTAGGACAAGATCCATCAAATGACTGTCCAGACCGTGACCGGACAATACGCACTGTGGTCCAGAAAACAGGAAGCAACCAGCCTATACTGGGAACAGAGTACCAGGAACGGAAGATTTCCGTCCAAAACCGTGAGTTCACCCCAAGATGAGCCTAAATGTGATTTGGGTTTTTTTTGTTTTGTTTTGGGTTTTGTTTTTGTTTTTTTAAGCTGAAGCACCTGTATAAATCTTTTAAATAGATGCTTGGTACAATATGAATTGGTAGTTTTGTTCAAATAACTGTGAACTTTTTTTTTTTTTTTGGTTGTTCTTCCTTCATTTTCATTATGTGATCATTTTTGCAGAAATAAAGGATTAATAGTATGTTATCCCGATGGCCTTTTAATTTGTAGAGATGGAAGTGAATTGATGAATGCTGTCCAGTTCTTTGAGCTTCTGAAATTAGGGCACAACAGAGGAAGTTGAATTTAATCATGTATGTTTGCATTGTCTGGACAGAGGCAGATCTGGTGATCAATGAGGTGATGTGGTGGGACAACGGGGTGTATATCTGCAATGTTAATGCTCCTGGAGACACCAGTGGGATCACTTCCAAAGAAGTCAAACTCATTGTCTACAGTAAGAAAGAAAATATGAATGCATAAGATTAAACACAGCAGAAGCTGCAGCTTCTGTTAATGTTATTAATGCTGTAACATACGCAAAAACCTAGTCTGCTTCTTAAGACACAGAACACAGAGCGTCTCCCTTTTTCTTTGTCTTCCTACAGACTGGTTGACTGCGTTGCTCATCATCATCGGTGCCCTCCTTCTCATCATGCTCTTATGCATCTGCTGCTGCCAGTGCTGCCCTCAGATATGCTGCTGCTATGTCCGCTGTCCCTGCTGCCCACAGAGGTGCTGCTGTCCTGAGAAAGGTAAAAGCTTTCATTTAAGGGCGCTTCAACAACAGAAGTCAAGGAATAAGGCAGTTTGGGAGTTGAGGAGGAAAAAAACCAAGCATGAAGGAAGGAAGAATATTTCATTGCCTGTATATCTAGTGAATGTTTGATTGCTGTTTCCATTGCTCCACTCAGTTTGGCCATTAACAGATCCTTTCTGCAGGCCTTCATTTGTGTTTGAAAGTACCTATTGCTAATAGCCTTAGTGAAATCAAACATGTGACCTTATCATGCTGCAAATAAAAAGCCCATATACTTTGAGATAGCCTCACTGAATCTGTACATACTAGAAATTGTTGTTCTCACGTTTTAGCTGTGATGCAGCATCGTATGGTGAAGCAGGCTCAGAAGGCCATGAATCCTTGGTTAGGAGGACAACCAATATATGCACCACTGAGCTCCGCCCCCAGCCAGATGAACCCAATGCTCTACGCTGGTACATGCACACATTAATCTGCACATATTAAAGTGACAGACTTAAATAGGTTTTAATTTGCTGTTTCCTTAAATTTTCTAAATGCTTTTCTTTCTTTTCTTTTTTGTCTTCAGGGTCTGTTGCAGGGAGCAGCATCCCTTTAAAGACTATGCCTCTCCCTCCTCCTCAGTCTTCAGCTTACAGCATGCCCCCTCCCAGTGTCCAAGGTAACCGCACGCCAGCCAATAACAATCACATGCTCGACTACCTGGAGAACCAAGTGAGGGGGTTGGAAATGACCAGTCCTCTTCTACAGGTATGTTCCCACGACTTTTAATGTAAACAAAAACACATTTGTTGGTTTACAGCAGGGGTGGGCAACTCCAGGCCCTCGAGGCCTGGAGTTGTCCTTGAACCAACACAGCTGATTTAAATGGCTAAACTAGCTCCTGCAGTTCTCCAGAGGCCTGGTAACGAACTAATCATGTGATTCAGGTGTGTTGACCCAAGGTGAGATCTAAAACCTGCAGGACACCGGCCCTCGGGACCTGGAATTGCCCACCCCTGGTTTACAGGCAACAATCTGTGAATTGTAATGGCTCCTATGCTTCATGGCCTACTACGTCATGGGCGTTGCACTTGTTTGAATACTTTTGCTTTCTGTATCGTTTTTTTTGAGCTAACACAAGTCAGTTGCGACGACTTTTTATGACTTATGTCTGACTGATGTCATCAGAGAATTAAAGTGTGACCGTTTCAGACGGGCTCATCAAACCCACAGTGAAGAGAGAGCTTTTTGCTTAGTTTTAAACACGTCTTTCACTTTTTATGTCAAGAATGCATATAGTTAGAGACATCCAGACTTGACACAACACGTTAATCACAGCATTGTGTTAGAAAATTAAATATTACACTTTAGAAGGTCGCAACTGACTTGGTGTCTTCAGCCTCGCAATTTTAGTTTCCTCAGGAAACAAAAATTCTTAAAATGGTGGAACATTTTCTGCTTTTCTAAACCTGAAGTTCCCTGTAGTGGTTCACTTCATTTCTGAGGCTTATCATATGGACGATAAGTGCCTGATATATATTTTTTAATTTATTTTAATGATGCAATTACCATAACAGTATATACTCTATTTGTTGCATTGAACCTGGGCACAGTTTTCGTTTTGTTTTTAAGTTTTAGTTATATTTATTTCTTCTTCTCTCTCTTCTTTCAGTCTCAGCCACCCCCCCCACCTCACACCCAGCACTATGCGCCTCCTGCCCAGCACTATGCGCCTCCTTCCCACCACATGCCCGTCAATGTCCCATTTTCACCAGGCCCCCCCAGCATGATCTCTGCCCTCAACGATGGCCCAGCAGAGCGCCGTGTCATTACGCTTCCGCCAATAAGGGAGTCGCAGTTAGGTAGAGTTCCACCTCCTGCGCCCAAGACCCGGCCACCGAGTTCCAGCGAGAGCAGCCGCAGTGGCTACACTCGTCGCGACGAGCAAGGGGGAGCGGGCAGACGTTACCCATCACCTACCAGATCTAGAGGTATTCCCCGGAGCTACAGCGAGGAGTCACTGGATGGGCGGGGTCGCAGCCGGGCACGAGAAGGCATGGACCGCCCTCGATCCCGTTCCAGGGATGACTTGTTTGACAGCAGGTCCAGAGGGAATTACTCTCCCCCAGCAGCACGACACTCGAGGAGAGGGTCCTGGAGCTCAGATGAGGGAAGCAGCAGAAGAGGGGCGGTGGGAGGTGCAAGGAGAGGAGGTGGAGGCTGGTCCGATAAACCTCCCAGTTACACGGAGTACGAGCCGGGACAGAAACCAGGAGCACGAAGAAATGATTATTACTCTGTAAGGAATACTTTGCTTTAGTTTGCAAACTTGCAAGTACACCAATGCACTTGTATCACACATTTCTCAAACATGCAGTCACTATTATAAATAAAACCTCTGTTTGCTAGTGCAGTGAATCTAAAGTTAGTATGTCTCTCTCAGGACAAGGCGTCTCGCAGTGGCAACAGCATCGTCATCTGAGCCCTCCATCTGCGAAACACACTGACCTCTGTTTCAGAGAGCAAGCCAACTCATTAGCCTGTTGTCTGGCTCTGGGTAAACCCTTTATATGCCCATATATATATTTTTTTTAATCTGTGAAACGACTAACTCTTTGTACATCTGATGAAGGACAAACTCTGAGATTGAAAAATCCAGATATTCGTCATGCTTTCCCCTCATACAGGTGGATAGAGGTCAAATGGCTCATGAGAGAAGGGAAACCTTTTAAATTAAATTAAACCAAATGATGATTGTAACTCTGAAGAAATTGTGGTAATACTCCCCTCGGCTGGTTTGTTAGTCTAAAGAAATTATTCAGAAGGAAATTTGGACTAAAAGCTTGTTGCGTTTTTTGTTTTTTTGTGCTGAAGCTCTATTTATTTGGTAGTTAATTCTTATAAGGGATAAAGTCATGAAACAAACGCTACAAGGTGCAAAAGAAAAGTCTCTCAGGGTGAGTAAGCATTTTTGTTTTTGTTACATTATAATTTATAGTTTAAACCACATCAATATGATTACGTTTTATGCTTTTGTTAAATCACAAAATATTGCTTTCACATCTCCATAATGTCTTTAGTGTCTTGTATTTGCTATATTTTAAAAGAAAATTCATACATTACTTGGCTATGGTTAGAAAATGCATGTGTACATAACTTGTATCTAGGAGATACTAGGAGTAAATTAGTCATACAGGCAGTGGAGTGACGGACCTTTTTGATTCATTCACTGTTATTACAAGCTATTTTTTCTCTTTTTAAAAAACTGTACAGTTACTTTGTCATAGTACTTCAATAAGTCTTTGACATCTGGGGTACAACGTACCTGTGAGTTGCTCTTCTTCCTGTTTGACCTTTGATAGTCGCACATGTTGTGTCGATAATCTTTGCGATATTCCACATGTAGAGAGAAATCATCAAAGTAGGTTGCCATATCTTATCACACTGCCACTGTTTTCTTGACAGCCATAGTTTTTAATATTCTGAACTATTTGCATATCTAAATATAGCCTAAAATGCAAAAGCAATATCAAAGTATGTATCCAAAACCTATAAATTATCAGACATTGACTATACACCCCAAACCCCAAAACGATTCACAGTAGAACTGTAAAATAAAGCCTAAATATGATGCAAATTAAAGCTGATGGCAGGACAGTTTATGTAAAGGTCAAGGTGTTGCAGGAGAATTATAGTTTTGGGGTGGTTTTTTTTGTTTGTTTGTTTTGTTTTTGTTTGGTGGCTTTTCACATACTGGCAAAGCAAGTCAGTTGTTTTTGCGCTTTATGTAGATTTTTTTTTGTCTTAATGTCATTTTCAGCTGGGTTTTTTTTCTTTTTCTGTTATATGGTGCTTTTATTTTTTTAATTTTTTTTAATGAAACTGTTTTCTGTAAAGTCATTGTACAAACCTACTTCCCAAAAATTGGGAACCTGTGTAAAATGTAAATAAAAATGAGAATGTAAGAATTTGGAAATCTCAAAAGTTTTTATTTTATTCAAAACAGAACACAGAAAATGTGAAATGTTTAAACTAGGACACTTCACCATTTCATGGAAAACATGAGCTCATTGTCAATTTGATGGCAGCAGTTCATCTCAGAGGTCCTGGAACAGGGGCAACAAAAAACTGAAAGTAACTCGCACTAAAAAGAAACAACTGGAAGAACAGCTAATTAGGTTATTTGGCAAAAAGGACAGTAGCAAAGTTAAATGTAAAATAATATGTATTTTTCTCAGATTTAAAAGTGCATGAGGTTTTTTTTTTTTTTTCTTCTTCTTCTTCCGGTTTACACTGTCTTTGTTGAAAGTGCACATGATGGAGCTGAACTGAGAAACCAGACGCTAATTATACCTGCTTCTGTTAATGAGGCAAACACAAACAGCACTTCTGAATGCACTATCATTATCACTGTTTCAGCAGCATGCCCTAATGCAGCCACACAGTGGTTTCTCAAATACTGTTTATCACTTGATGCTCTTGTTGTACACTTACCAGCCAATTTACCAGTTACGTCTGGCTAGTAATGGGTTGAATCCCCTTGTGACTTCAGAGCTGACTTAATTCTTCATAGCATATATTCAGAAAGCAGCTGGAAACATTCCTCTGAGAGTTTGCTCCATACTGACATGACAGGATCACACAGTTGCTGCAGATTTGTTAGCTGCTCATCTAAGATGAGACTCTTTTGTTCTACCCCCTCCAACAGGTGCTCTACTGGATTGAGATCTTTTGACTGTGAAGGAGTACAGATAACTCATTTTCATGTTCAGTAAACTAATTTCAGATGATTTGAACTTTGTGACATGACACGTTGTCCTGCTGCAAACAGCCATTAGAAGATTGGCATTGTGGGGTCATAAAAGAATGAACATGGTCACAAACAATACTCAGGCAAGCTGTAGTATTTAAACAATGCTGAGTCCAAGAGGTCCAAAGTGTGCCAAGAAAATATCCTACACCACTAGACCATTATTAGCCTGAAGCACTGATGCAAAGCAGAATGGATTTATGTTTCATGTTGTTTATGCTAAATTCTCCTAACATTTAGTTGTCTCTGCAGAAGTTCAAAACAAAACAAAAACTTCAGACCAGGCAACAATTTTACAATCTTCTCTTGTCCAGTTTTGGTGAGCCTTAGTGAACTGTAGCCTCAATTACCTGTTCTTAGCTGACAGGGGTGGTACCAGGTGTGATCTTCTACTGCTGTGTACAGGCAGAAGACCACACCTGGTGATGCAGAGATGCTCTTCTGCATACCTTGGTTGGAACAACTGGCTCTTTCAACCATTGTTGTCTCCTCAAAGCAGTCTGGCCATTCTCCTCTGACATCAACAAGGCATTTTCACCCAGAGAACTGCTGGTCACTGGATATTTTCTCTTTTTTGAAACCACTCTCTGTAAACCCTTGAGATGTTTGTGTGGGTAAATCCCAGTAGATAAACAGTTTCTGAAATACTGCGCTAAATAAATTGCACACACATAATTATGCAAAAAACATTAAAAAGTAATGTGGTGCCAGCAAAAAGACGTATTGTTCAAAGTCACTTAAATTACTTTTATTATGGTGAATATGAATTACATTCTTAGAAAGATATATTTAATCTCGATTTTTTTTCTTTCTTTTTCTCTTTTGAAATTGTATCTTCAATCGCAATTCCATAATTTATTATGATTGTTATTTATGTATTTTACCATTGTAGGGCAGTAGGAGAGACAGCTGAATAGTTTGTCACTACAAACAACAGTATGGGCAGTAAAATCGTGCATGCGAAATGTTCTGATAGTACAGTACATGAGTGAAGTGCAGCATTGAGATGATCACTAAGAATAAAAGATGAAAAAACGATGCACTGACTCCAGATCAGCTTTTTTTGTAAGTTTTTTTTTTAAATCAAACTGCGACTGTGCAGCTTGCTTTAGTCGCGCGCTGATGACGACACGCGCAGAGGCGGTGCGGGTTTGCCACGTCGGTCTCTGTGCAACGCATTTACACTGTTGCTCTTCCAGCCCAGGGCTAACTTTTTGTGGCGTTTAGTGCTCTCACCCTGAGAAAAGGCGACCCCCCCGGTGTCGCCCTCGCCGCTGTAGCCCGTCGCCACAGCAGCTCAGTCCAGGGAATTGAAGCTGAGAGGAGGAGAAATGCTCGGTACTGCCCGGACTCGCCGCACAACTGACTGATGCATCCTCGTCCAGCTCAGCCGCCCGCATGTTGTCGATGTTTTGTGAGTAACGACGGCTTTTACACAGCTTTTAAACTGTCCACGTTTGCCACCAAGCTAAAAGCTATTGCCTGTGTCCGTTTTAGCGCTCTTTTTAAAGTGCGCTCCCAAGTTTCCGCAGTCTTAAAAAATGACAACGCCGCCTGATGTCATGATCCAGACGAGCAGCTTTCAGTCTAACACCCCACGATAGACAACTTAGCAAAGAACCCGTTTTAAATTCCATCTTTAGGCACTTTTACCCCCCCCCCCCAAGAAGAACAAAAAAATAAAAACCCAAAACACCGTCTCACAAAATGTTCTGCAGAGTGCAACAAAAGCATTTCACAATTATGAGGAGTCGCGCTTAAAGTAAGAAACACGTTGCACTTCCACAAAATTGCTAAACACCATCCTGCAATCCCTTCATTGTAGTTCATTTCTGTACGCCTCAGTTCCCGTTTTCACTTTTGGCTTCTTTTTTTTCGAGTTGTCATCTTGCGTCCCTGCGCTCTGTTTGAGTCGCATGTGCGTGAGTTAACGTCGGTTTCCTGTTTGTACAGTCAGCTCCAGTGCTCGATATTGATGCCGCACAGTGGCCTGTGAGCAAGCTGTTTTATCTTTTCCATCATGTTTCACAAGCTCCATCAGCATAAAGGAAATGTTGGTATACATAGAGGCTGTTGCTTATCTGGCTCTGGTTTATGTTTCGTTTAGAAGTCTGTCACTGGTTGATGAGAAACTACGGTGTGTGTGTGTGTGTGTGTGTGTGTGTTTTAAGTCACTGGGTAATCATAAGAATCTATATAATGAGAGTGACAAGGATTTGAGTTGTAGCTACACTTCCTGGAGGTTTGTATGTTCTGTTGTTTGCAGCCCTGCAACAAGCAAACAAGAAAATAATGGGGGAAAGTCTCAAGTGTCTCTTTTTATTGTAGGTTAGCATTATTTTAGTTTTTAGTATGCGTTTCATGTTTTACAGTATATCTATAATGGTGAGTGAACAGGCTCACACATATACCCAGCCTGTTTTCTACTCATAAATGCCACCATACCTTTGACAGAAGAAGGAAAAACAAAACGCTGAAACCCTCAGAATCATATGAATGCTCTCACTGGCCGCTTCATTAGGAACACCTGTTCAACTCCTTGTCGACAGAAATATCTAATCACTCAGATATTTAATCAAAAAATCTAAGCAGTCAGTCACAGGGTGGTAACTCTGCATTTAGTTGTGTAGATATGATCGAGACGACCTGCTGAAGTTCAAACCATCAGAATGAGGAACAAAGGTGATGATGAAAGTAGCATGGTTGTGCCAGACAGGTTGGTCTGAGCAATGGAGAAACTGCTAATCTACTGGGATTTTCCCTCATAACCATCTCTATGGTTTACAGAAAATGGTCAGAAGAATAGAAACTTTCTAGTGCGCGGCAGTTTTCTTGTGAAAGATGCCAAGAGTGGAGAATGGCCAAACTGCTCTAAGCTGATAGGAAGGCAACAGTAACTTAAAAAAAATAGCTTGCTCCAACCAAGATGTGCAGAAGAGCATCTCTGAACACCTCCAACCTTGAAGCAGATGGGCTATGGTGGCAGAATACCACACTAGGTGCTGTTTCTGTCAACTGAAAACAGGAAACTGATGTGTAATGGTGTGTAGGGTATTTGCTTGCTGTACTTCGGGCCTTTTAGAACCAGCTGAGTATTGTTGCTGAACTTGTGTATGCCTTTATGATCACAGTTTGGCCATCTTCTGATCACATTGAGTTCACTGTGCACAAATGATCTCCACAGTCTCCAAATCTCAGTCCAGTTGAGCATCTTTGGAAAGTAGTAGAAAGGAAGATTTGCGTTATGGATGTTCAGCAGACAAATCTGCAGCAGCTATGTGATGCTGTCATGTCAGTATGGATCAAAATCTGAATCTCTCATGCACCTTGTTCAATCTGTGCCATGAAGAATTATGTCAGTTGTGAAGGCAAAGGAGTGTCCAACCCAGTGCTAGTAAGGTGTACCTAATAAAGTGACTAGTAATCACGAGATAAAACGGCAGCAAATTCTTAAAAATCTGGAACTGACTACAAATTATTTAAATTATTAAGCTGTTAAAAGTGTCTTACATTGAATTCCCCTTTTCTTTTATAGAATATACGTGATGTTATTGCACTTTACTACATATAAATTGCTACTGTTGGTTAGTGTGAACGTCTCCATTAAGAATAGGTGAGTCTGAAAAGTATGATATGCGATATGACCGAAATCTCATATCCCGATATAAGAATTCTATCGTCCCGATAACAATAAAAATCACAAAAATGTAACATTTTCTGTAAATTCTGTGAATCTCGGACAGCTCGACTTGCGTGAAGTGTTTCCAGCTGCGCGTCCTTTACCCGGAGTCGAGTGTTTTAACCGATGCATGAAACTATACATTTTTAGACATAAGTTGTAAAGGCACACGGCGTGCTGCGGGGAAAAGCCTGTTCTGATGTTTGAGTCTAAGGTTGATTTTTTAGCACCTGGCGGCTCTTTTTTAATTCTCATCCGTAAATAATCTGCTCTTTCATGTGATTCAGTTTATTTTGAAAAGTCTCAACAGGATCTTGAGCTTTATTGTGAAAGGTTTATGTGGAACATAATTCAAATATTTATTTAATATTTATAAAAATGAACCAGTTACAACTTTTTGTATGTGACCTGTTTACTGTTTTAAATGTGCCATAAACTGAATATCTGTAAGGCTACAACTCTTTGGTTGACATGACTTCAGAGATCTTGGAAATTTGTGGAAAACAGTTGCGAAATTGTTTTTAAAACACACACACTGGCGCACACATGCACTTTAAAAAAAACCAAAACAGACAAACAAAACAAAAAGTGACTCTTGCGTGCTCCCACTTCAGATTTTAATCCTTTAAATATGGAACCGTTTAAACTTTAAATTTAAAATAAGCTGTGTATCTGTGGACTTCTGTTTTATAAATGTGTGCTGCAGAGCATCAGCTAGCTGACCTATTACCACAGCTCATTGGGCACCTTGATAGAAAAAGCTCAGGTGTAATCAGTAACAGTCTGTGAATTAGGCCAGATATGAGTAAGCACGGGGACATTTGTTTGTGTTCTCTAAAGGAGCAGAGAGCAGGTTTTGTCTGGCAGGTTGTCATTTTCTGTGTATATCAGTCTCACTAAACACGTTTGCACACACCCTCAGAGGTGTGTTAGCATTTGAATTCTTTGGCATGAAGACACTTAAAAATCCCTCTGTAAACGCCTCTGGGCATTTGTTTCCCAAAATCGGCGTAAGCATGCCCAACTGCTTACGTTCAGGTTTTTTTGCCTTGCTTAACAGGGAGTTTGACAGGAGAGTGTAGCCTCTGAAAAGATAAAGGGGATCTCTGTGTCTATTTCTATAGCCGCTTTGACATAGACTGGAGATGAAATGGGCAGCATCTCAAAATTCGAATCGAGAAGTCATCTAAAGTTGTTTTTTTTTTTTCCCCCACATCCTACACAAAGCATGTAAGTAGAACGTGCAGGAGGACACTTGCTGTGGATTCACAGGACTTTTACCTGCTCTGTCCTCACATGGATGATCAGTGGGACCTCACACAGACTTTGCACTAGTTAAACTCCCTTTGAAGGCTTATCCAGCTGAGTAAGACATTTACATTTTTACTACTAGGTAGTGCCAACAAGAGTTGCAGACTGCAGAGCATGTGTACTGTTTTCTGTGCAGATGACTCTGTATGTGTGTATATTAGGCAAACCAAGGTTAAAGCAATTCAGCAGCCCTACTATACAGGGAGTGCAGAATTATTAGGCCATTCATACAGGTAACGAGTGGGGGACAGAAAAGCTTCTTACAGAAGACGTTACAGGTCTGTGAGAGCCAGAGATTTTCCTTGTTTGAGGTGA
>NW_005187412.1:213413-214956 GCF_000239375.1 Pundamilia nyererei
CCGGTATTACCGTGAACGGTATAATATGGCCCAGCCCTAGCTCAGAGGACCTGTAAGTGTTTTATATGTGAATGAAGACAACCTTGTTTATTATCCCTCTTAGGCTTTAACAGATTATTTCAAGTATAGTTCAAATATGATTGACATTACATAGTAGTGTGCTAGTTGTATCAAACACAGCAGCTTTGACAAGCTTGTAAACTCTTGTTGAAGTTGCCTTTCATTCTGAAAACAGTTACATACAATTAAAACGATTTAACAAAAAAAATGACAAAGCTCCGTTCTCGCTGAGTAGAGGGCTTTGGGTTTTTGCCAGTTCAGTTTGAATGGTGTGCTGTGGGTTTTTCATAATCTGTCTTGTCTTATGAAACGTTGTCTTCTTTTTTGGTTTGGTTCACAGTGGCCTGGCAGTACATGGTGGCTCACTGAGGAGGAAGGGGGAAGTCCCAGTGGCTTTTGGTTGGTGGGCTCTGCCCTTGGTTGCCACAGTAATAGGCGACCATGCCAGGGGGTCGCAGGGGTCCCAGCAGACAGCAGCTAAGTCGCTCCGCTTTGCCGTCCCTGCAGACTCTGGTCGGAGGAAACGTCGGGAATGGTACAGGCCTCAGGAACAGGTATGTACACAGAGAGCCTCTCAGTGCTGTCAAGATGCAGTAATAAAGAGGTTTTGATTCATTAATGTATTTAAAGCAGGAATGGACTGATTGACAAATTCTGAGCCAATTCACAATATAGAACTTCTTTTTTCTTGTATTATGTCAACTTTCTGTGTGAGGTGAAAGTCAGAAATTTTGATGATACATGATTCATGTGTCATCAAGATTTCTGAATCATTTTCATCTAAATGAGACATTTACTATGAATCATCACACTGTCTTTTAACCTGTGATGCACATGAACATTGGCCACTGACAGCTTCTTTACAAGGCCACTAAAGAATAATTTTGAAGGTCAAATTTCGATTCAGAAATTCACTGCAACTGTTATTTTTGTATGTTTGCTATTATTGTGCTTTGAGCAAAACATTTGTTGTAATGTAGACAAACCAACGATCAACTTATAGGATCTTGGATTGTTGCCCCCAGACTAGGGATGGGTATTGATAAGATTTTCACGATTCCGATTCCATTTATGATTCTGTTTAACGATTCGATTCTTTATCGATTATTTTTTTAAAAGGAGAACACTAAGGTCGATTAGCTTAGAGCTTTGTTTTATATCTTCTCTTTGAACAAGATAGAAATTTAGGAGTAACATGGCCTTACAAACCCAACAGTGAGATCTTAAGAGATCCAGCCTACGGCTCTTCAATGGGGTGTCACAGGGTCCCCAGGAAAAAAAATTGTAAATGTAAAATAATAAAATAAATATTCTTCTGTAGCAATAACAAAGTATAACATAAATTATTTGTAGCAATTATACAAGAATATCCAGTAATGTCCATGCCTACAATTAGAGCTGGGCGATAGAACGATAACGATATGTATCGCGATATAACTTTTACTCGATAGAGAAATTAAGCTATCGCGATAGACCTCGCCGC
>NW_005187412.1:216488-230578 GCF_000239375.1 Pundamilia nyererei
GAGGACGTGCAAACGTTACCGCTGCTGCTGGGTTGAGATTCACGAGTCCGGAGCGGAATTAAAAACACGACATTCATTTAAAGTTATCACGTGTTTTGTGAGCAAATGCTTTTGCATATTCGTAGTGTTTCCTCCCTTAAATGAAATCTCTACTTTTCAAGTATTGCAAGTTGTACTGTTGTCATCCGTTCTCGTAAAGTATAATCAAACTTTTGAGCGTTTGAGCCGCTTAGGCGCCGTGTTTCCTGCCAGGTAAATGACGCTCCGCAACGTGGTGACGTCATTCGGGGCGACTGGAATCGATAAGGGAATCGTTTGCAAAAATGGCAAACAATTCCAAGGAATTGAAACAGTGGGAACCGGTTCTCAACAAGAACCGGTTTTCGATACCCATCCCTACCCCCGACTAGTTGGTGATCACAAGGAGGTTACAAGGAATGAGTTCACCTGGCTGCAGCCAAAAAAAGCAACCACTTGTTGCCAGGGTGTTGTAGACTAGTCTCCACATCCCACTTTGTTTGCATACACACCTTGCAGTAGGTGTCACATTTTTAATCACACACCCAGATGTGTTTGAGTATTTATATTTCTCTCTCTCTCCTTGTGTTGCGTGCTTTCTTTTTTCTCTTTTTCCCTCCAGGAGCAGTAACACGCTGGGTCTATCTGCTCCACCCATCTCAGCCCTCATTACTCCGGAGCCAGTGCGTCACTCGAGGATCCCCGAGCTGCCATTGGACAGCAGTCTGCTGTTTGAGTTCCTGCTTTTTCTCTATTTGCTGGTGGCCTTGTTTGTCCAGTACATAAACATCTACAGGACAGTGTGGTGGTACCCATATAGCCACCCTGCTGCCTCTACCTCACTCGTAAGAACACTTAACACACTCTTTTCCCACCAGTTCCCTCAGTAGTCCTAAAAAATAGGTCATCATTTCAGTTTTCTGTTATCACAGTTTTAAAACTGTAAGTAAAACTGCATCAATATGTTGCTGTCTTTCCCCAACTCATAACATGCCACTTTCTTATTAAGAGGTTTAATTTAATAAGCAACAATTTCTCTGTGGAGAAACAAACTCCTATCTTTTAATCTTCCCACAACAGAACTTTCATTTAATGGACTACCACCTGGCTATCTTCATCACAGTAATGCTGGCCAGGAGGCTCGTTTGGACAATTGTTTCTGAGGTAAACACAGATTCGATCTCTGTAAGCAGTCGGCAAGCACACTGTAAGGACCTAATCCCTCATGATGTCAGTGTGGCTGCCGTGCTCTCTCTCATAACGGCGTGTTGTTCTGCTTCTGTCTCGCCCAGGTGTCTCAGTGCAGCGGGGGGTCTCTGCTGCGCTACGTGCTTCTAATCGCAGCTCGACTCAGCCTGCTGACCCTGTGCGGCTGGGTGCTGTGCTGGACGCTGGTCAACCTCTACAAGGAAAACTCTGTTCTTAACCTCCTCTTCCTGGGATATCCGTGAGTGTTTGGTCCACTTCACTCTCTAAAGGCCAGTCTACCACTGAATAAGTTGTCTCAAAGCAAAGCATTTCTAAGTGTTTTGAATTATCTGGAGTGAAGCAGTCAAAGTCTGCTATCAGAGGCGCAATGCATGCAAATTGTAAAAAATGGGGATAATTTTTATATTTGGAATAAGAGTCAGTTGCTTTATAAGAAATAACAGAAACTGGGCTGTGCAGCTCCTGAATGAAGTATTGTAAAAAGTGTGCACAGGTTGTGTGGTGATCTGATACCGTAAGCGCTTTATCTGAAGTGCTTCCCACAAATGGTTGCCACAACTGTCAAATGAACATCTGTCAGCAGGACTTAAATTGTCTTTTTTTCCTGCTTGCTTTGGCATCAAATTCTAAAAGACATTTTTCTGATTGGATTGTGTAAAAGTAAAAACCTTGCTCGCGTACACGGTTTATGGCTGCAGCAGTGGGAAAAAATCCTAAACTTAAAAGCATTGGAAAAGGAATAATTTGGCTACTATACATTTTCTAGCCATTAACCAGATATTTTTTAAAGGAAATGGTTCAGATAGCTGTAAGTTTATGTAGACATTGTATTTACCATCTCATCCTCATCTGAAGGTAAAAAAAATGCTTTGTGTCATTTATTTATTTTTCATCCCCAGATTCGGTGTTTATGTCCCACTCTGCTGTTTCCATCAAGAGGGAGGGAAAAGCCAGGTGGCACCAGCCGATTGTGATTACACAGCTGACCACCAGCAGACCGACCTAACAGAAACCCCCTTCTTCCGACCACGCGACTTCCTCTTCCTGTTACGAGAGAACCTCAGAGAGCAGTTTTCCAGCCCCCCACACACGCCCACACACACCTGCCCGCCACCCACACACTCTCACACACCAGAGCTGATTCGAGCAGAGGTGGAGGAGCTGAAGAGCGACTTCAACCGGCGAATCAAGGAAGTGCTTTTCAACTCGCTCTTCAGCGCTTACTACGTAGCCTTTCTGCCCCTCTGCTTCGTTGAGGTGGGTGTTTCACTTGCGTGTCTTTCTCTGTCATAAATTCCCGACCTTTCGCGTTGCGTAGGGTTGCTTCTGGTTTCTTACTCGTTCTTCTTACTCCTACAGAGCACCCAGTACTATGACATGCGGTGGTCATGTGAGCATCTCATCATGGTGTGGATCAATGCATTCGTGATGCTGATGAGCCAGCTGCTGCCCCCCAGTTACTGCGACCTGCTTCATCGCTCGGCGGCTCACCTCGGCCGCTGGCAGAAGCTGGAGCACGGCTCATACAGTAACGCACCTCAACACATGTGAGTGGCCCAGTGTGCGCACACTCTGGTGTACTTAGAGAAGTTTAGAAATGTCTATTTAATAGGTTATGTATAACTGTGGTGTTAATGTTTTGCAGGTGGTCAGAAAGCACCATTTGGCCTCAGGGGGTGTTAGTACGACATAGTCGAAGTCTGTATAAGGCGGTCGGTCCCTATAATGTGGCTCTCCCCTCTGATGTTTCCCATGCAAGATTTTATGTGAGTACCTGTGAATTTCCCATATTAACTACACTGATGTTCACCATTTTTCAGTTTATAGTTTTGGTCCTTATTCCCTTCTGATCTCTAATAAAATGTTTTTCAAATGTGCTCAGAAATGAGGAAAAAACAAACAAAAAACATCAGCTGTGGTGGAACTGCCTTCCTTATTATGTAGTCACTGCTCTGTGCTGTTCAGCAGTGTCCCTCTTGCAGCAGTATTTGATTACTTGCAAGCATTAGAAGAGTACTAGCTTATCGCCACTGAAGGCAGGTTTAGGTACAGACACACCCAAGCCTATTCATGATTCCTGGGAAACCTCCTCCCTCCAACTGAGGCGTGTTTACGTGTGATTATGAAAATTCAGTTGCAGAGTGTCACCAAGAGGTGGCGCTTTCCTCACAAAAACTTTGACTTGTGTTGATTTCTTGTACAAAACTTCATGTTATAGATCAAAGAGAAGATCTGAAATTGGTTCAACTCTAATTTTTCAGTTATTGTTTGCTTGGTGATTATTTTTTGCAGTCTTCTGTTTGATCTGTGATTATGATCAACATTCAGCAGGTTAGTCTAGTGTTAACTCGGTCAATGTCTTTTAGGAGAAACTGGTATGTATAACGTTTTCAGCTCCAGTGAATTCAAGCACTTTATTTACATGTTGCCAAGGTAAATTACCGTATTGGAGCTATTTTCTGTGTATTTGTGTGAGCGTGAACTGACCTTAATTCTGATCAGCTGATTGGGCTTTGTGTTTTTGTGTGGGCAGTGATGATGTGTTTGGAAATAAGAGTACTCATAAACTAAGCACAACCTCATGCTGCCTTTATTGAAACGGGACATTAGAGCTTTACCAATTAAAATGAGATTTTTACTACTTGTTTCTGCCGAGTGGACGAAATTAGAATTGTGTTTGTTTTTGCTGTTGAAACCAACAATTTCTCCTGAGGAGATGCCGTGTTCTCACAATTGTCCTGAATTTAAGAGCGATATTCTAAAAACTGTTTGTTTAATACAGTAGACCTGAATAAATTATAATGACAAACTCTTTTAGTCAATCCATCAGGTAGAAATGACTTGTGCCACATTTTAAGTTGCATAAAACAAACAAACAATAGAGACGGTATTACATGTATTTTTATTTTTGGGGGTTTTAACAGACTTTTGCACTTAGTTGAAAAAAAAAGGAAAAAAAAAAGATCATTAACACAAAATACTGGATTCAAGGACAAAACAGGACGGAAAAACCGGAAAGCAGCAATCTCTCCTCTTTGAAGTCGTCCCACTGTTCCAGAAAATACAAATCACTGCTTTGGAGAAAATCATAAGATGTTATATAAGAGGCCCATATAGCGTGTTGGGATCATGGTATGAATCAGGGGTCAGCAACCTTTAACACCCAAAGAGCCATTTGGACCCGGTTTCCACGCAAAAGAAAACACTGGAGCCGCAAATACTTTTTGACATCTAAAATGAAGATAACACCGTATATATTGTTTTTTTTTACCTTTATGCTTTGTGTGAACAACTAAAGTGTGTTGCTTATGAAATCCATGAAGTGCTACAGAGAAAATTACATCCTATTTATGTAATTAACACATTTTGAACTTTTACAGAAATATAACAAAAGGAAAACTGAACTAAAATAATCCAGCAAAGAAAAACTGTTGTGAGCCACCACCCTTATATATAAGGGTGGTGGCTCACAACAGATATATCGTCTTTGGGCTTTTCGAGGCTTGACCTGACTTTTAAAAAATAATTGGCAAAAAATGCACTATGCTGCTAAAAAAATGAAAAATAGATATTTGCAAAATTCTGATTAAATATGTATTTTACCTGGTTAATGTGTGTGGCAGGGCGTGGTCTGCAGCGCCGCTGCAGGGGAGGCGGACGCACCGGAGTGGCACCCGCAATCACGCCTCGCCGTCTTTACATCTGTGCTGTTGTGTTGGTGTGTGTCGGGCTGTGAGCTGAAAAGCTACAGCCGGCTGTAAGCGTCAGCAACCGTGTGTGAAAAGTGGTCAATAAAGAGATGCTGAAAAGCATGTTCATGCAAACATCGTCGGGTCTGCCGTGACTTCTGGTCCCGAACCTCTGCGCATAGCGTCTGCAAATCGGGGCTTTCATGTCTACGCAGGACTGTAAGCTGTCATCTGTGAGGCGCGAGCGGTGTTTGCTTTTAACATAGTCCACGGTGGAGAACAGCTGCTGACATAATGTGGATCCGAAGATCCATAATTGGCCTACCTGGGGTTGAAAGTCTCAAAAAATGCACGCCGTTTTGGCGGGTACACCGGCTTCCGCGAGTGTGACGCTTATTTTAAGCGATGAAAAAATAATAGAATGTAATTTTATTATTTTATTTCAATATCACAATAATCTTCGAATTTAGAACTTAAGTTAAAAAAGAACTAACATAAATAAAATACACTTCAGCTAAATACTTCTAATTTATTTTCCCAAACCACGCGGAGCCGCAGTATAAGGACTAAAGAGCCGCAGGTTACCGAGTCCTGGTATGAATGTTTGGGCTGGGGTTTGAAAATCAAGCTGTTTGAATGGTTCAGACAGAAGGGTCCACAGTAACACTAATGATGGTTTGGGCTCTTACCTGTCAGCAAAAACAAGATTTGACATCACTGCTGCGTCCATCATGTAGCTCTTCACTGAGTCTGCACCCCAGATGTTTAGAACAGAGCTCCACGTGGCCCATGTCTAAACACAAACTACTGCAACAAGTGAATAAAGTGAGTAAAGTACGAGTTTCCTCAGAGGCTAATGCACTGTGTTCAGACTGCCGGTACAGAAGCGCTGATGTCTGGCACTTCTCACTCAGTGATAGAGTTGAGCTAGCATCTTTACTTCTCGCTGACTCTGAAGCCGAGCTTCAAAAAATCATCAAAATTTGTGTGGCTGCTCAACCACAGATATTGTCTTTAAACAGGTATTGGAGAAGAAAAACATGCAGTAAGATGTGATCTTTAATGGGATTCCCTGAAACAGCTGGATTCACACATCGGTGAAGTGATTAGGAAGCTGCTCGGCGGCTGGTTGTGCCCAACATTTCTGAGTATTTATTTACCGCCGCCCCCTCTGAGTGTCCTGGCTGTCTCCCACAGTCCACAGCAGGTCAAGTTGTCTGCCACACTAACCTGCTAAGTGTCCATACACGTGTACTCTATTCAGTCTTTTTTGTTTTGTTTTGTTTTTGCTTTCCCACCCCACAAAGCTATAGCCAATCCTGGGCAC
This sequence comes from Pundamilia nyererei, assembly GCF_000239375.1. Taxonomy (NCBI): domain Eukaryota; kingdom Metazoa; phylum Chordata; class Actinopteri; order Cichliformes; family Cichlidae; genus Pundamilia; species Pundamilia nyererei. The sequence continues at coordinate 222,732 of NW_005187412.1, forward strand.
TTTGACAGAAACCCACACTCTCTCACATTCACATAAGCAGCCAGTTTAAATTTAACAGTTAACCTTCCTGTCTTTGGAGTGTGGGAGGAAACCTGTGCAGGCACGGTGTTAACAGGGGAACTCCAACCAGAAAGGCTCCAGTCCATCAGCAGGTTTCCAGAACTTTCTTGCTGTGAGGCAGCAGCGCAAACTACTGCACATATTGAATTTTTTATTTTATTTTTTTAATCTATGACACTCTGTCATTTTTTCCCCCCGTTCTTTGTGTCTGTTTGGCTTCCAGTTCCTGTTCCACAAGCCGCTGCGGATCTTGAACCTGCTGATCTGGATCGAGTCCAGCGTGGTTTTGTACCAGTTATACTCTCTGCTGCGCTCTGAGCGCTGGAACCACACATTGTCTCTGGGCCTTATTCTCTTCTGCAACTACTATGTCCTCTTCAAACTACTCCGAGACCGCATCGTGCTGGGCAAAGCCTATTCCTACCCTCTGTCCTCCAACAGTTTGGGGCTCAAGTCGCAGTAAAGACTACACGGCGAGACCTCTCCTACAAACTCTGGACGCGGAGGCGAGACAGATGGAGGCCTGATGGAAGTGGAAGGCGCTTGGAGATTAAGGGACAGACTTTGAACTCATAATTGTGTTTTGATACGGTTCAATTTTTAATGCAGTGTTTATATATAGACCTATTTAAAAGAATATTTTTATTTTGTATACTATTTCGAGTTACACCGGGCATTACCACGCTCATGTCATTAGCATGTTGTGTTATGTTGTTGCTAGGTGACAGGGAAGTCAGGGAATGCCAGGAAGTGACTTTTCACCAAAGATATTTTAAGTGCAGGCGGCCAATGACGGCGCAGACTTTGCCTTTGACAGTCTGTTAAAAACAGGCGTTCGATTCAGAGCAGAGGGAGGTTTCATGCTTGGGTCCTGATTGTCCTTTATTCTGCTTCAGTCTTAAATCTGGAACCAGTCGTTTCTGGGGGCATCAGCACGATTCCTTCATTTCAGTATTGGTGCAGCTCTTCGTCTCTAAAAGGAATAATTTGGGATTTTTGGGAAATGTGCTTATTGTCTTTTGATCAAAGTTAGACACTCAATCTGTTAACATTAGCAAATGCAAGAAAAATGGCTAGTCTGACAAATGTTTACCGTACCTTTTCATACCTGGGAGTCAAATCCTGCTGTTCTGCTACAAGTCTCTGCCGTCACAAAGATGCACATTAGTAGACTGCTTGTGTTTTGTCCTCCCCCTTTTGTTTTTATTTACTTGGGGATTGGCCATTTTTCATGATTTGGGTTAAATGTCCCTTTGCAAAGTTAGCTCTCTCAAGAAAAGTAACACTTAAAGGTTCCTAGTGTGTTTAAATTTAAACACCAAGGGCTCCTGTACAGGCGTCCGTGTTAGATATATCACTGTTTCCACTGCTGCAACCTCTGTAGTGACCCTAAAGGACTCTTTTTGTTTATATCTCTGAGATGGCTTTAACATAATGGCAGAATCTGATTCCCTGTGTGTGAAACCTTTTTTTTTTTTTAAATATTTATTTATTTAATTGAAACAAAAGTCAAAGGGTAAAAATAAATCTGTCCAGTCGGTACATGTGAAACATGTTCATATTAATGAGCTTTAGGGGGTCATTGTAGGTAATTTTAGTGATCTTTGGTTTGTGCAGGATTGGCTGTTCCACTGTATAAATACTTAAACCTACGTTAAAAAGTCAGCTGAAGCTACTATCGAGGCAAGAGTGTGATATGAATCTTATTATCTAAATGTAAAAGGATGAGAACATTTCCTAAGAGTAAGTATTCCTTTAAGCAAAGTCTCAGTCTGTTATTTTTTTACTCAAAGTCCAATAAACTGTTCATGCAAACTGACTCGAGAGCAGTCTGGAAGAAAAACACAGTTGGTACTCCAATCCGCGGCCTCCGCAGACAATGCCGTGTTCTTCTCATTCAGCTTCTAACCACGTTTTCACAGTTAGTATCTGCTTGCTTCGTATCACTGGCTAACTGGAGGGTGGAGTAACAGCACCAGTCTCGAAACAACCTCACAAGCGTCAGACAAAATCTTTTGTCTGGCATCCTTAAACTCACTGCGCACTCATGAAAGTCCAAGTACAGTACTTAAAGTGAGAAAGGCTGCTGCTGTGAGAGGGTGATGCCTGAGCACACTTTCACACACTGAAATCTGGCTACAATACACCATGTTACTTAATGTTCATCCAGTCACGTGAATGTTTCAAGTATGATGGGATATAGGACTGTATCACATCAGGTCTGTGTCTATTGTGGACTGGAACATCCTTCATCCTCACCCTTGACCCACTGCAAATAAGTCACTGTCACCATGCTCTCATTTAGGTTTGAACGCAGAGGGTGTTTAATAGTGACACTTCAGTGGGGACTGAATGCGTAATCGCAGGGTGTGGACAGACAGCCACCTCAATGCCACTTCATGTATTCTCAGTTACCGGAATGGTGTTACAAACAGGTTGCCTTGTTGCATTGTTGTTGCCTTTCTGTGTAGCTACACTTTGCGATCATCACCTTACCTGTCGGTAGTTTTGCCTTTATGTTCCTCCACCTCTCCATCACCAGCGTCCGTCTGCAGCCAGTGCGTAACTTCAGGCAGTATTAAACTTTAGTTTGACAAAGTGGATTTTTTTTCTTTCACATTGCTACCATCTGCTTTCAGGTTGAGTGTTAAATAGTTGAGGGATCTACCTTTGAGATGAACCAGTGTACATGTGGAGCACACTGGTTTGACAGATCCTCTAATTCACATGTCATACATGTTCTAGTTTGTCTGCAAACGTCTCCCCTTTCTTTGGTGCTTATACTTTGTGGTCACTTTACACTTGAATGTAGCAAAGTCTTGCAGCTGAATTGTGCTGTTGATGTGAATCGGTATTTTTTTATTTTCTTTCTTTCTTTCTCCGTGCTGTTGCCTTCAGTTGAGCGCCATTGCTGAAATGAGTTTTGAATGGCTCTCTTCTTTTAATTTGCCCAGGGCAATTCTGAAATGACACAATTTAACTCTAACTCCCGCTTCTGTGGAGAGTCTGCTTTGAATAAAAGCTGAAGAATTGAGATATGAATAGATTCTAAATGTATTACTGCTCTACCCTCTCGATTTTAGTCAACTTGTTGCTCATTTACTTCAAATGGTTTTAAAAAAACATGACATATCCACGTTTCCACATTCAGAGTCAGTGATGAACCCGTTGAGTATGTCAGTGCTGGAGAAGTCAAAGGAGCTGGTCCTCATATTTCGGCTTTTTACAGTGTTCAGGTTCCCCACAGCATTTCTGATTTTTTTTTTTTGTTTTTTTTTAAATTGAAAATAAAAACTTGTCGAACCAACGTTGTGTTTGTTTTAATTTGTCTTGTGAGCGGACTGGGAAAAAAATAGAAGACACTTGCCTTATTTCAAAGCATATATTTCATCAAATCTGACAGATTTCTGGTTTCTTCAGAAACGTCACAAATAAGTAAAAAGTGCTTATGTAGGCCTAAACTAACTTGGGATGCCATCATGTTCATGTGGACACCTGCAGTGTTCTTATGTGGCCAGCAGATGGCGCTTGGCAATAAACAACACTCCACAAACTGCTTCATTTACCAAGTAATCTGCAGACTTGCAAAAGTCCTGAAATATCAACCCCTGGAAAACGCTTCCACCCCGCCTCCCACTGTAAATAAAGCATGCTATGCTTGTAGATAACTACTGTTTCCACTGAGAGGTTTGGAAGGAAACAGTTGGCAACTTTGGTAGCTGACTTGTACATTCATTCACAAATATAAATTTCAGTAGAGAAAACAGTGCAATCTTTAGTATTAGCTCAGTTAAAATGCTGCAGTGTCTAGATAAACAGTTTCTCTGGTCCCACCCCATCAGTCCATGTTTCAGATTAAATGAGTCCAAATAAAACTTGGTTATCCTGATAAATGTTCTAAAAGGGAGAAAAAGACTTTCTTGATATCAAAAACTAAGCAAAGGCACAAATTAAAGTGGCCCATTTGTCATGTCATTACTGGATCTGAGTCTCGTCTGCGTGTAGATATTGGCATATTTATGTTAACATATCAGTGCTGTGGGCAGTGGGGTTGAAAAGTGTGGCTCCTGTTATGCCAAAGGGATTTGTGGCTGTGGTTTTACACCCCTTGTGTGGTCCTCATGTTTTTGTTTTCACCCCTCCCTACAGTCCATGAAGTTTCCTTTTATCCAGTAGCAGATCTGAGCATATTTCAGAGGCGTGATTCTCACCGCTACATTAAATTCCTGGGACGCACCTTGTCGCTCCACCCACTGATGCCCAGAAAACACACCTATCACCTTCCGCTCCCAGCGTCGGCGCCGACCATCCCACATCCGCGCGTAGACTCCCGAGCCGCTAGCCCCGGGTTGAGCGTCGCAGTGCTGGTACAACAGGTCTGAAGTCTCCTCGCCGGCACGACAGAACCGATACACCAGCTGTCCTGGCCGGTCGTTATCGAATCCTGAGAAGTGGACTCTGCGACCAGGCAGTCCCTGAGCGGGGGGGCTGACTCCCAGCTTCATGTGGCGCCGTTTGTGGGGTTTCTTGAGTTCAAGCAAAGCATAGTCATAGTCCATTCCTATGTCATTAGCATTCCCTTTTATCCAGCCTTTGGGAACATGGGTGCGCTTGGCTCTGATCCACTGGAACTTCATTATGTCACTGGTAGGTGGTGCGTAGGGACTTGGACCTCCTTCAACATGGTTGGTGAAGTTGGAGAGAAGGTGGAAGGAAGACTGTTGTGTGTCTCGTTGCTTAGGTTTTAAAAAGCCAACCCGGAGCCTCTGAGCTCCTTTCACATAGTTTTTACCATCGTGGACACAATGAGCAGCTGTGAGAACATGACGGTCTCCCACCAGTGTACCAGAACACCCAGTGGACAGTTTGACAGCCACTGAGAATGGATATTTAAGCAAGAAGTCCTGCCCAGCAATGCTAAATCGCCCATCGTGGCCAAAGATCTGGCGCTTTCTTCTGACATGTGACCTCTCAGCCTTGCCTGAGGACCCAGTTAAGTAGGCTGGGGTCGTGTTAGAGTTGGGGTTGTAGCCATAGATCCTAATGGCAGTCTCAGTGAGCCGACCATTAGAGTGGAGAGTCTCATATGCCAGGAGACTCCGCAGGTCCCAGTAGCTTGGATGAGGGGCCTTCTTGTGGCATTCGGGGTCACAGGTTGAGGTGACATCCAAGCGGGCCTGAGACAGAAAATGAGGGGCTGGCCGAGCCTCCGTGTGCTGGGGGATGACCACAGGGATATGCTGGAGGACCCACTGAGGGTGAGAGGAGGAGGAGGAGGATGATGAGGAAAACGGGAAAACAGGTAGAAGAAAAAGGAGAACGAGGAGGCCGGTCAACCTGCGGAGAAGAGGCAGGAGAGGTGAGTGAACAGCTGCACTGAAAAGATCAAATTTATCATACCGTGACCGGACATTCGGACCCCTCAGCAAACATAACTAAAAAACAACATCTAGAATGCATTTCAGATTACATCACTACAGCCGGGAGAGTTTCTTTTTTTTCAACTTGAAGAATTTTTAACTTCACTGAAATCTGGCAGCCACAATCTTCCACTTAAAAAATGCAGCCGATACCACGAACAAGGGCAAAGATCAGGCTGTACTATGCTCGGATGGAAAATTCCCAAAGTGGCCTGAGGGATTGGCTTAAGCCTGCCAGAGTGGTGGAATAACAATAACAGTGTTACTGCACTAAATACAAGCTCTGTTACTTGTAAATAGGTTAGGGTGACAAAAGCCTTAATTTTGTATTTTAAACACGCTCAGACTTTTCTCTGCCCCCCGCCAGATCAACTACTTGATACACTGCTGTCAGGAACGGTAATAGAAAAAAATTCCATATCTGACTCTTGGCTTAAAAAAAATCCTTTTTTCTTTTAAACTCATAAAATCAGAAGGCTAAATATCTATTTTCAGCACTGGTTTTCTAATTGCCGGCGGTAATTCTTCTTTACAGGTTTATTTCGTTATTTACAACCTCGCCCTAAGGAGATTTTTCACGGTTCACACCCAGCCCCCCTACCCTCCTATAAACTGGGTGAAACCTGCCACAGAGGTTGCTTACCGGGGGAGCTCCGCCCGGGAGCGAGGCATTGTCAGGAGTCTCTGCAGGTGAGCTGTTGGCTGAACACCGACAGAGGGGCAAAACGCCTCAAACTAGAGCAGACTGCGCCCTCGATGGAAGCTGTGAAGCGGTGAAGAACTCCTGCTGCGAAAGCAAACCAGCTCTTCTCTCAGCTCTTCACTCAGGGACTGCAGACCTCAGCTGCTGAGCCGTGAATCCAAAAAGGAGTCGACAGCGGACGCGTTGAATCATCGCTGCTGCTGATGCTATAGGAGGAGGGGCAGGTCTCCTGCCTGCCTGTCTGGAGTCAAGCAGTCACATCCGATGCGGATGGAGTGTAACCACCCGGTCACGTGACTTTTTCTATCACAGGTGCTGGTTACCGTTACGAACTTTCTGCTGCGCGTAAAATCAAATCCAAAAAAGCGTGTGTGCTGTATTTTTGTATCACACGTCGTTTCTGCATCTGGATTCAATATAATCAATAGTTCGATTTTATTCTGTAGAATTTCTGGCAGCGATGATCAAACAGAGAAAAAGACAGACAGTCTGTGACACAATGACATTTTCAGAAAGAAACCCACCAACATGAAACACGCACGTGCTCCGAAAGAGAAAATCGTGGACCCTTTAAAACAAGATGCAAAAAATTAACAATTAAAATGTTTCTGATCAATAATTGCTTATGAGGAAAACTATCTGGCAAATAAGTGCAATGCTGTTGAAATGATAAAGATCTCAAAATGCAAACTGCTGCTGAAGATGGTCTGCTAAAGAGACTGTAGAGTTTTGCCTACTTCAGCAGGTGTGCAGTTGAGATCACCTCAAGAGTTTGAACTTTAATCACACTAAAGATTTTTTTATTACACTTTATTACACATTTAATTAAAAATGAATCTATCTATTCCCTCATTCACTTATATTTTTTTGCTTTTGGTGTTGAGACCATCTGTCGTGCAACATCTATCGTGGTGCCTACAGAGTAATGTCTGATATCTAAATGTAAAGTCATGTGCATGGTTGCAATTCTATCACGTCGGTAAAATCTGGCCACAGGCAAACTCACTACACTTAGGTTTATAATTTGTTGAACAAAGACACCGTTTCTTTTGTTAGTTTTGATGCAGACGTTGATTCAAAGTACTGAATTTAGAGCTTTTCGCTGTCATTTTAAATTTGAGCTCCAAAGTGACGAGTGAGGCCAAAATAAATCTGTAAGATAGCAGAAACTTTAGGAGTGGCTGGATCAATGATCTGGTGCATTGTTAAAAAGAAGGAATGCACTGACCAGCTCAGCAACACCAAAAATGCCTGAAAAGACACAGAAGACATCTGAAGTGCATCATGATAGAATTACTTCCTTGGCTAAGAAAAACAACTTCAAAACATCTAACAAAGCCAAGAGCACTCTGTGGGAGGAAGGTGTGATTGTGAAGGTGAAGGTGAAGAGATGCCTTTATGAGTGGAAATGTGCAAAACCATTTAGAGTTTACCAGAAAGCGTCTAAAAGAGCCAGCGCAGTTCTGGAAAAGAAAAATAAACTTCCCCTCAGATGAAACCAAGATGAAACTATCACATTACCTGTCAAACATGTGGAGGTAATTTCACAGCTGCCAGTGGACGTGAGTCAGTGGTTAATGATGATTGTGTGATGCAGTTGTTTAATCTCTGCTCTGATTCAGCCACATGATGAAAACCTGATCACAGTGAAAATGGATAATGAA
>NW_005187412.1:230689-236886 GCF_000239375.1 Pundamilia nyererei
GCAAAACTACCCCCCCAAAAAAGCAATTATGCAAACATAGAAGAAGTAGAACTTATATGGCAGAGAGAAAAGGCAGTTTTCTCTCTGCCTCGCCTTCTTCCAGACTTCTCAGAACTTATATTTGTGCTAATACTCATCAAATACTACTGAAAACATTAAACTTGGCCCACCTGAACCAAGTCGCATGTCATAAAGAGACAGAGAGACGGAAAACTTGCAGAGAGGACTATGACAGAGGAAACTGAAGAGTGTATGTTTGTTGGTGTTTGAGAGAAAAAAACTGAGATACTGCGCATACCTCAACAGACTCACACAAACACTGACCCACATCCATTGTTTAGCTAGGACAACACGACCAGATTCCTTCTCCTCTCTTCTTTCCTGTATCAAACTCAAGTACATCCACAAACACTTGTCAAAAGCATCATTAGATAACTATGTAACACGCATACATCAGTGTTTTGCCTAAACAAACTCTCCGACATGTTGAATTGCGGCGATCAATCTCGTGACTCTTGGCAACAGCCAGCTTCGGGGAAAGGTGTTTATTTCACAATAAAAGTCACGTTTCACATCTTGCAGCTGTGATTTTTTTATTCTTTTTTTCCTCCGTGAAAAGCTTACATTTACTGTATGTTTATAAGCCTCCTTCCATTGTCACTGATGACTCAGAGGAATGAATCTAGTGGGAAGAAACTGCTCCTGATGCAAATGTTGGAAGCCTGCTTGACATTTAAACCACCCATGCTGAATGTGCAAGCTGTTAGTACATGTTATGACTTCATTTGGAGTGAGAGCCACCAGAAAGACTTGGAGAAAGAAAGAACATAACTAGAGGGTAAATGGTGGGATTAGTGCTTCTCTAACCAACCTCCACCCATCCCTGTCTGTTGTGCAGAGCCTTCACAGATAGACTTTGTAATTAAAATCAGTCAGAACTCATTTGTGTTAATCATGAGAGTGAGGTTAGTTTCTGTTTCTGGAGCCACAGGGGCAAAAAAAACGAGAACAACAAAAAAAGACCTCAGAACCTCACCTTTTATTTTCCATATAAACTCATCCTCTTTTTCTTCTTCCTCTTGGTCTGAATTAGGAGGTTTATAATGAAAAGTAAAGAAGGCAGATTGTATTAAAGCCTGTGGTAAAAAAAAAAAAGCTGCTCACTTGATCTATGACCTCAATAAATACTTTTCCCTTGAGTTTATGTTTCAACTCGACAGTTTCAGGGCTTATTGAATACAGAATGTCTTTGATTTGCAAACTGTGTCTGAATGAGTTTTTAAAAAGTGAGAATAAAGCAGGTTATACTTTGAGGGTTTACCTTATACCACGTGCTACCATATGTTCAGCTGTTGACTGTAGTTGTGTGTTTGCTTTGCAGTTTGTGTTCACTTCTTACCCAATGCAAGAAAGGAAAGAAAATGCTGAGCCATTGTTGAAGATATCCTGCAGCTGATTAAAGCGCATCACCTTTGCCAAGAAACAGGGCGTACTGGCTGGCTCATCATAAAACTTCTCTGAGTAACAATAACCGCGCCCATCCAACAACACAAATATGCAAAGAAAAGGCACACACATACAAACGAGGCAACAAGTTCAAGGGGGGAAAAAAATCCAAAAGGGGGTCTTAGAAAGGCTGTTGGGCAACTATGTGGTATTAGACCAGCTTCAGAGAGTGTTGGCATCGATCTTCCAACTCTCTGAAACTCTAAAAACAGCATTCCTCCTTTGGTGATGAAAGCACGGTCTAACACACCAGTGCAAACCTCCCCTGTAGGAGTTTCAGTGGTCTGAGATCTGGTGACTGTGGCATAGAATCACATTATCATACTTGACCCATAGTGCACTATGGATGCGGATTCTTCTCATTAAGACAGAAAAGGCTATCACTCCAGACCAGATCCAGGCCAAGCCAGGGAAATGCATTACGGACACACAGAATCCCCTCACTGTGTGGATCAAGGGTTCAGGTTTTTCATTTTGGTTTCTCCCTCCCTCTCTCCGTCTCTCTGTGGAACACTGTCTGGAACAGCGGGGTCTCATCCTCCTCCCACTTACCTCTAATCAGCTCCATAGCCTTTCTAGGCTCGGCTTGTTTCTCACACTTTCAAGACTACATTTTTAAAACTGTGCAAATCCACATTAAATGACTTGAAATGAGGAGCACGGGAGCTGAATTCAATTTGGCAAAATGTATGAATTCCGTCTCCAGGATGACAGAAAGGGACGCCTCTTTTTAAAAAAAAAAAAACTAATGCAAGGTTGCTAATAAAGTTTCTGTTTGTTTTGAATGGTTATGAAAGGGCCCGTTTGTTTGGCTGTGCCTGCTGTTGTCAAGGAAACGAACATTCCCCAGAGTACTGTTCATATTAATTGTTTTATTCCTCCCACTGTCCTCCTCTCGCTTCTGACAGACACAATCAAGCAAGTGTGGACAGACTGTCTGTCCCTTCATGTCCTCGTGTCTCTTTCTGTTTGCTCTGTACGCTCTTTGTATTTTCCCACTCCAAGCCTCTCGAGTTTGAATAATCTCTCCCTTCCTGGACCTCTTCTCTCACTCATCCCTCGTGGCCACGGAACAGCTGTTTGGCAAAATGAGATAACCACAGAGGTTCTTTGAGAAATTATTCGCTGTGAAATCTTGGGGGTGAGTTTAAGACACATATAAAACTCAAGGCAAAGCCAAAAAGGAGATAATGTGACTGTTGGCATGAAACATAATTTATAATTCCTTCTTATAAAAGATGATAAAAACTGGCTTGCTCAGCTGCAGCTAATAGACATCTCCACTGTTCACACCAAGTGCATTCCAGTTATTTTCTGATGAAGACTTCTAATTTCCTGTTTGGAGTCTTTGCTTTCAGAAAAACCACAATTATTGTGTTTGAAAAGCAGTGCCAATAGAGCAACTTTATTCCTAAAGTGGTCGCAGCCTGCTGGCCCTGAAATCATGGTGAACATTCCACATACTGAAAGCAAACTATATAAACTAGTGAACTCGCTCTCATGCACTTTAATGTCGACACTGGGAAATCAACTGTGTAGAAACAGCTGGGTTGATGGGATCCTGCCTGTAAGTAATTTAAAGGGGCCCTATATCCCCTTTTCTTGGACATTGCAATAATAGTTTTATATGTTTCCCAGTCACAGTCTTACTTGCTGTATACTGAGCTTTAGTGCAGCTCCCCAGTTCATCCATTCCAGTTCCTGTCCCACTCTGTTTAAGCTAGCTTTCTTCTGATTGGTTACCCCTCACAAACAAAAGCTTTCCACAGTACAGAGTGTGGAGCTGCTGTGTTCCTAAGGTGACAAAATTGAGGATATCTGCTCTCAGTGACATCACATAGAGCCAATAATAGGAAAAAAAGCAGTTTGAAAGTATTGCTCATCGTGATCACTGGTTCATACAGGGAGTGCAGAATTATTAGGCAAGTTGTATTTTTGAGGAATAATTTTATTATTGAACAACAACCATGTTCTCAATGAACCCAAAAAACTCATTAATATCAAAGCTGAATGTTTTTGGAAGTAGTTTTTAGTTTGAGCTATTTTAGGGGGATATCTGTGTGCGCAGGTGACTATTACTGTGCATAATTATTAGGCAACTTAACAAAAAACAAATATATACCCATTTCAATTATTTATTTTTACCAGTGAAACCAATATAACATCTCCACATTCACAAATATACATTTCTGACATTCAAAAACAAAACAAAAACAAATCAGCGACCAATATAGCCACCTTTCTTTGCAAGGACACTCAAAAGCCTGCCATCCATGGATTCTGTCAGTGTTTGGATCTGTTCACCATCAACATTGCGTGCAGCAGCAACCACAGCCTCCCAGACACTGTTCAGAGAGGTGTACTGTTTTCCCTCCTTGTAAATCTCACATTTGATGATGGACCACAGGTTCTCAATGGGGTTCAGATCAGGTGAACAAGGAGGCCATGTCATTAGTTTTTCTTCTTTTATACCCTTTCTTGCCAGCCACGCTGTGGAGTACTTGGACGCGTGTGATGGAGCATTGTCCTGCATGAAAATCATGTTTTTCTTGAAGGATGCAGACTTCTTCCTGTACCACTGCTTGAAGAAGGTGTCTTCCAGAAACTGGCAGTAGGACTGGGAGTTGAGCTTGACTCCATCCTCAACCCGAAAAGGCCCCACAAGCTCATCTTTGATGATACCAGCACAAACCAGTACTCCACCTCCACCTTGCTGGCGTCTGAGTCGAACTGGAGCTCTCTGCCCTTTACCAATCCAGCCACGGGCCCATCAAGACTCACTCTCATTTCATCAGTCCATAAAACCTTAGAAAAACCAGTCTTGAGATATTTCTTGGCCCAGTCTTGACGTTTCAGCTTGTGTGTCTTGTTCAGTGGTGGTCGTCTTTCAGCCTTTCTTACCTTGGCCATGTCTCTGAGTATTGCACACCTTGTGCTTTTGGGCACTCCAGTGATGTTGCAGCTCTGAAATATGGCCAAACTGGTGGCAAGTGGCATCTTGGCAGCTGCACGCTTGACTTTTCTCAGTTCATGGGCAGTTATTTTGCGCCTTGGTTTTTCCACACGCTTCTTGCGACCCTGTTGACTATTTTGAATGAAACGCTTGATTGTTCGATGATCACGCTTCAGAAGCTTTGCAATTTTGAGACTGCTGCATCCCTCTGCAAGATATCTCACTATTTTTGACTTTTCTGAGCCTGTCAAGTCCTTCTTTTGACCCGTTTTGCCAAAGGAAAGGACGTTGCCTAATAATTATGCACACCTGATATAGGGTGTTGATGTCATTAGACCACACCCCTTCTCATTACAGAGATGCACATCACCTAATATGCTAATACAGCTTGGAGTAAGACAACATGCATGGAGAGGATGATGTGGACAAAATACTCATTTGCCTAATAATTCTGCACTCCCTGTATATAATCATGATGCATCCGCCACTGTAACCGGACATATACAGTATGAGGAAAAAGTAAGGATGAGCATAATAGGTTAAGTTAAAAATTAAATTTGTTCATAAAACACAGTGATGAAGTGATACTATAGTGGAAAAGTGCTGGTGCTATTATTTCTCACTTCAAAACATATATACTAAATATAACTAGTGACCATGTGGGTGTATTGTTTGGTCTATTTTTGCTTCGGCAAAAAGATTTAATCACACTGAAAACAATAAAAAGATGTTTTTTAGTGCAAAAAATGGGAATTTGAATCTACTGCTAGTTGATTGCTAGACAACACAATCATCCTGTAATAGTACATTATGCATAATTCAGATTTTGTGAAGATAGATGAGATGTTATTATTGTGAAATCAAGAAAGGATACATTTATAAAGTGCTATAGGGGCATACATTTAAAAAAAGAGTGAGTTGGTGCATAACTTCCACCAACAACATAACGAATAATTGTGCAGAATGTAGAGCACAAACTACAAATAATCTGGAGAGATGTGCTACAAAGTGAAATTAATGGCTCCCTTTTTACCTGGCTGAATCACTGTGACTTATACTGAATACATAGCCTGAGGGGTAAAATAAGAAACGAAGTTCAACACACTCAGGCTTTCTTTGGACAAGCTGGCTCAAGAAAACCTAAAACCTCAAGTGTGGCTAACAGGTATCTTTCTCTGTTAAACTAGGTTCTCAGGATCTCTGTGTGCTCACAAGAATATGGGTATTTTATGGATCATGTGACTCTTCTTCCACATAAAATGATTCCTATGAGCGCCACCAACTCCAGCCAGAGATGTTATCAGACAATAAAAAAATATAGCTGCAAAATCTATAATTTTTACAGATAAGACAAGTGATCGGTGCAGCAGAAATGAACATTAACATGGCACAGAGTAGTTTCAGTTAATTCAAATTAATTTGATTGCTGAGGACACTCTCTGTGCTCATGTTTATTTCGAAGATGCAGCTGCACATCAGAGCTCTGAAACTTTAAACTGGCTACATTTGAAACATGAAACATTTTTGCTCCATGTGGCAAAAAACAGGAGACATGAAATTGTTTTGGGTTTTTCTTTGGATCAGATTAAAGTGGAATGGATTATAAATGATTGACTGAACAGGTATGCCAGTGACAATGCAGTGGTTTATTCAGCTATGCCTTAACAAATTGTCCATGAAGCCTAGAACGTATTCCACCACTATAGAATCTATACTGCATTTTAAGCATGCTGTGAAT
>NW_005187412.1:236906-250815 GCF_000239375.1 Pundamilia nyererei
TTATTCAGCTATGCCTTAACAAATTGTCCATGAAGCCTAGAACGTATTCCACCACTATAGAATCTATACTGCATTTTAAGCATGCTGTGAATTAAATAATCAGTGAAAATGTGGTGCTTCCACATGATTTTACACTAAAACTAAGAACATGACACAGAAAACTCTGACTTTAAGCTCGACATAGCTTGCTAACCCACCACTCTCGCTTCACAGCGCACCCCTCTGGTCAGGAGCCAGTTATAATGACAGTTTTCGTTTACAGTGGTCTCTCGGTACAGTAGGGTTCACTTTCATGGCCTTGCAGTTTCGCGGATTTTGTTTGTGCAATTTTGTGTGCTTTTCTTTTCTTACAGCGCATTGTGGTCTGCGTCCTGATCGGCTGTAGACCATTGTCAATCAATCCCCTCCATGCCGTGTCTCCTGTACAGTACAGAATGCGTTCAGCTTGTCAAATTTACATAAATCTTTGATCGCTATACCGGTGTGACTCTGAAGTGCTGTACTGTATGTTTGTATGTTTTCTCCCCAACAAACACAACAATGTCGACAAAACGTTTTGCACCGTCAAGGACACCCAAAAGGCAGAGGAAGATGCTAACCATCGCACAAAAAGTTCTTCTGGACATGCTAAAGGAAGGTAGACGTTACCATATTTTTGGGACCATAAGGCACATTAAGTGAAACAAAGCAGTAGGATAAGTCAAACTTTACTCAACTCATTCTTCTTGCTTTCTCCACTTCTGTACCATTGATTCACTAATGTTGAATTGTCTGTTCTAGACCTGAAAACAGGGTTTGAGCTTTGGTTTCATTCTATAATACTGGACTTTTTTTTCTACGAAGGTTTAACTTTGAGAGTGTTTAAAGAAGAGACAAGAGTCTGAAAAAGTTCATGCCTGTCAGAGAAAAGTGTATAAAGTGTGTAGTGAGGGGTTTCCAGCCTTAAAACGTCTATAATAACTGCACCAAATAAAGATGGCTACTTCGCGGATTGCACCTATCACGGGTTATTTTTAGAACTTAACTCCCACCATAAACGAGGGACCACTGTATTGCACTTTAAGCATGGTGTGAATGAAATAATCAGTGAAACTGTGGTGCTTCCACATGATTTTAAACTAAAACTAGGAAAATATTTTGATCGTGACCAGAAACAGGTTCTTATATCAGTAACTTATACTGAACACAGGTTATCATTACCACAATGATTTAACCAGGTAAGAAAAAGCCATTTGCATGACACAGAAAACTCTGACTTTAAGCTTGCAAACTCATCAGTCTGACTTCACAGCGCACCCCTCTGGTCAGGAGCCAGTTATAATCACAGTTTTCATTTATAATCATCTGGAAATGGAAAGATTTCACTTTTTTTAAATTGAAGCATGTTTTAATCCACATAGCGTGTCTGTTGGGGGATACATTTTCTATGTGAATGTTGTTTTCTTTTACACTGCTGGAACTGCAGCTACTAGAACACAGAGCATACACGAATAGCTGTTTAATCAGTCAAATTCATTATTACAAGCTGAAGTGATTTCTCCATCTCTTTTATCAGGCTGTGGCACATAGTAGCATTTTATATTTAAATGTCTTCTGTTCACCTTAGAAATGAACAGCAGCACAGCAATAAAACGATTAACTAATTTTTATAAAGATTTATCTTAGTGCTCTGTACATTAAATTCCAAGAGCTATGATTCTCTGCAGCATTAAAATCATCTCATTTGCAGCCATGTTGCATTTTACTTCTTTTTACTTATAGATTTTTGTCAACTTTTTATCATCATCATCAGATAAATCTCCGATTGGAGAAGAGGCACTCATAATGGCATCACTTTGTGCAAAAGTCATGAATCAGAGCTGGACTTTTTTAATTTTAGTGAAGTTCCCCGTCTCATCCATGAGGCTTCTTTAGTTTAGAACTGAAGAAGCCTCATGGATGAGTCTTTATGAAACTTAGAGCAGTCCAGTGGCTTTCTTTCTTAGACTACTATAACCTGGATGACTGATGATCTGCATAGACAACTTTTTATGTGAGCACACATAGAACCTAAAGCAGAGCCGGCCGTCACACCGATGTCATACCTGTTAAAACTGACTGCTTTTTTCAGTTTCATAGAGGCAACTAACACTCAGAAAGCCTGGCTTCCTTTGTGTCATCTCTCTCAGGTATCCTCCCATCAAAGCTGTGCTTCCAAACAGCTGTTAGCAGTCAAAATGTAAACCTTTATTTTCACACTAAACTTTTTAAAGAGTTTCTTAACACCGGGCTGAAAATCAGTGCTTACTGCCTCTCCTACAGATACCTGTAACCACACCTTAACACTGCGCAGTTCTGAAGTACAGCTGTGTATTACTGCAACATGGGCGTGTCTTCATTTTCTCATGTTCTCTCAAGGGTCTGTCTACAGATAGCATGCTTACTTCAGCCGACTTCTCTACAGCACAGTACGCAGTACTCCTTTAGTACTCCACAGTACTCATTTAAATAATGTGAAAACTGTAATTCATATCTTTTTTTGATAAGCTTTTAAAAATTTCTCTTTGAGTTACTTTGTTGTAAATAATACATATAATAAAAATTGCAAGTCAGAATTTAAGAATGCAGAATTTGAGATTTTATGGGAGTGGGTCATGCCCTGTTTCCACATTCAATGCAACAGAGCACATTTCTGAACACAGCAAACTCGTTGTTTCTTGAGATTTGACTATAGAGGGCAGTGATCATCCTCCACAGGATTTTGAGTCTGGCTCACCTCACCGTGCTTTCAGCCTATAAGCTAAACAGAATACTAACTGGGAAATGTGACGTGCCAGAAATGTGATGCAAGGGATTCTTTTTTCCCCAATAACAGCTTTTAAAGGGACACATTCAGTTTTGCACCGTCACTATGGATGAGCACAGTTATCTGGCAAGGCATGTGATATTCTAGCTTTAGGAAAATGACTCATATCCTTGTGATAGGTATTTCAAACCATGTATGACATCCTTCAGGAGTTGTGGTTTTGTTTCTGGTTCTTTAGTTTTGTGTTTGATATGATTTGATGTCCTTGCAAACTTAATTTGGTTCATGTGGTAGGTAAAGTCTATGTTGAACTCTCCTTTCCTCTGAAGTCATTTTTGCTCACAAGGCCAATGCTTGTAATCAGATCACAGGGTAACTTGATCAAAACATCCATTATATCCACATAATGCAAAAGATCGGTGGTATTTACCCTTCGGAAACAGGAACGCTGGTCATGGGTGCAGTTTAATCACTCGTCATCTGACAGCACAGATGCCGAAGGAATCACGAGAAGGAGCCGCTCAATGTTTTATTTTTCTAAATATATTGCCCTCTCCTGAGATTGCTTTGATCTCCCTTCTTTGCTGAGGTTTCATGCTCTTTCTCCTTTCCAGCCTTGTCATCTTGCTATCTGTAAAATCTCTGTAAGCTTTCTAGGAAATACAAATGTGAGGGCAAAAGTTGGATTTTGTTGCGATAGTTTCCTGCTTTGGACTAGTTCATTTCCAAGTTAATTATTTCATACCGCCATGTTTTATGCAATATACTTGATTCCAACTAAATCATGAAGGATGCAGTTTTAGGAGGACACCTAAGGAGCTGCGGTGCGAGGTTACAGATGTATTTAGAAAAACTCATATGAAAAGATTTTTCATCGTGACTCAGTCATATACCTGTCAGTATTAATCAAGGTTCAGTCAAATACAACCTGGATTAACTGAGTGAAAAAGGTGAGTAAACAAGAAACACTTCATTGTGGAAAGCCTAAAGTAGCCTAGGCTTATTGCAGCACAACTAAAGGAGGATTCAGGGTCTCCTGATTCAGCCCTAACTATAAGTTTTATCATAAAGGAAAGTTTTAAGCCTAATATTAAAGCCAGAGAGCATGTCTGTCTCCCAAACCACAAGCAAGCCAGCAGCTTAAGAGCAAAGTGCTCCACTTGGTTGATATGGTACTTTGAGATCTTTAAGATAAAATGGAGCCTAATGCAAATCCTCTGTTCCACCACATCCCACAGCTGCTGTATTGGAATAAGATCTGGTGACTGTGGAGGTCATTTGAGTACAATGAACACATTGCCATGTTTGAGATTATCCGAGTTTTGCGAAATGGTGTGTTATCCTGCTGGAAGCAGCCATCAGAAGATGTGTAGGCTGTAGTCATAACTGATTTTACATTGTTTACACCAAATTCTGACCAAATTCTCAAATATTGAGATTCATCAGAGCAGGCAACATTTTTCTGATCTTCTGTTGTCCAAATCTGATCTCATCTGTAAAATGTAGCCTTGGTTTCCTGTTCTTAGCTGACAGGAATAGCAGACGGTGAAGTCTTCATTTTGTCACTGTGCATGCATTTAAATCGAACACACCGTCTCTCTATTGTTCTGTGTACCTGACCTGTCCTGCTGTTTTTGGTTGTTCTGCCCCCTCCTTCTTTCACTCGGATCCATGGTATGGATCCGAGTCTGACTAGGATCTCATGCTAACTCTGTAGTGACGTCACTTCCGAGTTCAGAGGTATCTGGAATGCAGCAGAACGTTTCTGCAGGGCTGAGCAAGAGTGGCTGAAGATTCGACTCTCCCCAAGAGGAGTCTGCTCTTGGGGAGCGACACATCACCAACACTGACACAAAACTGAAGAAGTAACTAGAAAAACAATAGAAGCAAGAGAAAATATAAAAATACCACCACAGCAGAAACAGAAAACATGTAATATCAATAATAATGTATCCTTTATTGATTCCCGTGGGGAAATTCCTCTCTCCATTTAACCCATTCTCTCAGTGAAGCAGTGGGCAGCCTTTGGGCGCCTGGGGAGCAGTGTGTAGGGATGGTACCTTGCTCAGGGGTACCTCAGAGTAGGATGATTAAAACCCCTGGTGGGGCCCCTTCCCCATTATAGGGAACTAAAACTAATTACCAGAGTAAGCAAGAAGCCAATACAGGAACCAAAACTCTGGCAGTTAGACTCCGATGGCCCAGCACAGGAAAAGAGAACCCAGCGGTGACAGCGATTTGAGCAGGACCAAACCAGAGTCTAGATGCTGGTGGTGGAAATGATGATTTATCAGATAGATGACTGGACTAGACCAGTGATGTCACAATCGGCTTGACAGCGTGGGAAAGTGGAAATGATGTAAAGCTTAGATTTGCCACAAACACATTGGAAGCAAACAGATGTGCGACTACAGATCTTCCTCACTGAATTTATGCTTCATTTTGAAAAGCAGTTAAAAAATGGTTGGATGGATGAGTGCAGTGGTGCACCACATATAATACCCCATTCTGTGGTGGAGTAGAGGTCCAGATGGAAGTGAGTACACTGCTGAGATGCTGGAGCGTCAGGCTATTGACACCCCTTCCACTTCCACTTCCTAATAGCAAGTGGACAACTGGCCAACCTTAATGTGACTGTTCATCGCTTTAAAATGTATTTATGTTTTTTGTCGGCTCTCTGGCACAAAATATTATTTAGTGGTGATCAGATCTTCTGAGTCACACTGAGTATCCACCCATCCCTGAGAGAGAAATCCCATACTGAGGAAAAGTGGCAGCATGTAAACCATATGGACCCCCGCATATCAGGAATGCCTGTGAATCAAATCCTTCTTGGAACTCAAAATACTTTCCAAGGCTTTTAACCAGAAAGTGTCTCATTCTCAGAGCACCTAAATCTGCACATGTGTGAGCACGTGGACCTTTTTAAAGAGCAACAAGTGGTAGAGAATGAGGTACAATGCAAAATGAGGATCTGCTGTGCAGGAGGTGCTGTTAATCCCTGCAGAGCTGCAGGAACCGTTCATGTAAGTCACATAAACCCTTTACAGTGTGACTCAGATAACCCAAATACCATCAGAACAATAACATTTTCAGCATTAGCTTTCCTGTTATTCTAAAACCTCATTTCCCTCAGGTCACTACTCTTTATTTCTGATTAAATGAGTGCTGAAGGTCAGAGGGTAAACTCCTCCAGCCATGAGACATAATGTGAGCACATAACACAAGTTATTATTTCAGTCAGCCTCCCAGTAAAGTCACTGCTGACCATAGAAAACATTCAGGAGACTGCGATCGGCTCCTTTTGCACTTTTGATGATGAAACTATCTCTATTTCTCTGCTCCAGACCCAGTTGTCCTCTCTGTGCTTCCATGTGGGAGGCCTTAGGAATGCTGATGATGGGGTTAGTGACTTCTCAGTCAGTTCCAGATCCTTGACCTGTAAACTCTTCTGCTCTTTTGGTAAACTGACTGTGTACAAGGATGTGTTCATGTTTAAGTGGGCTTTTAGACTTGACGCAAAGCGTACAGTTAGAGCTGAGCAGGTGACCCTGAATGCATGCTTTACCTTGATGTGACTATTGTTGTCATTTGTCGCTATATAAATAAAACTGAATTGAATTATTGCTGCTTTCTCTCGACCTTTGTTTTCCCGAAAAAACAGAAGTTAGAAGAAAGGCAGTCAGCTGTCATATTACCAGCTCTAAAAGGCCTTACAGCTGAGTGCTTTGAGGTTAGTACCTCAACCAAGGTGGTGTAATTCAACTGCTGCTTTTCAGTAGGTGGCAGTTCTCTGGGTGCAAATCTTTTGTTGAAAGTCTCACAGGTGATTTTTTATAAGCAAATGATGGAGTTGTTAAACTCTGGTCCAAATTATTAGTTGAATTTTCTTCTCCCTGCAGCCTCACAAAGCTCATTCTTTATGAAATCAAGCAAATCTGAGAAGAGCTCCCATCTGACCTCCTCAGAATGAGCAGATTATTATTACTTTTTACAACAGCTTTAGTATATTTGAAGGAGTGCAATATTTTGGCTTTATGCTATGAAAGCTAGTTAACCAAGGACATGGGCCAAAATCAACAAACAGATCCCTTAAAAGTTTACATTTTTGCCAAAAGAAAATTGTCACAAGCTGAACAAGCAATGAAGCAACAAATTGCAAACTGATTTGTCCTGAGACCCTCTGTAATTCAGGCCCCTTCTGCATGCTTAGATGGCAGATTTAAAAAAAACATATTTAGTGCCTAAAGTTGTTAATTGATGTGATGTGTCCAAACTATTATATGAAGCACGTAAACAGTAATCTCAAGCAACTTAAAGAAGTCCAGACGCTTTTCTTTCCAGGCTCCTTAGACTAAACACTAATCTAGTTTCTCCACTTGCAAGGTTATGATCCTCGTATAAAAATATAGGTAAGCTTTGGCATTAAAACCTAGCACACCTGACAACACTGATGCTCAAACACTGTTACAGAAAAAAAATGTGGTTTTAATGACACTTGAGTGTGAGTTAAATGTATTAACTGTACTTTTAGGGCCTTTAACTTGGACCCATGATGGTCAAGTAATAAATACGTTAAGCTAATGTATAAAAAATAACTGATTCTGAGGGTCTGAGGTCATCATTGAGTCACTGTTTCCCTGGAGTGACCCAAAAGCAGGCGTGCAAGTTTAGTGCGAGAGGCCCCAGAACAATATTGGGCCCGAGGGCTAGAAAACTACCACCACTCCCACAAACACTCTACAGCCTCTTACAAGAGTGTGGAAAGAAAGCCTTCTCTTACAGGGTTTGTTGAGTTGTAATAAGCATCATTTGACTGTTTTGTTATTCATTTATTTTTAAAAATGTTTTATTGTAAATAAACCACTTAAAGAGCAAATAAAAAAAAACAAAAAAAAACAACAACAACAAAACAGGAAAAAGAAATACTGGATGCATGCTACATGAAGTGTCTGGTCCTTAAGAGTAGAAACGGTTATATAAGTGTAGTCCATGATGAGCTTAAATTCTTATATTTTTCATGCTTTGTACTTGGTAAACAGCAGAAGTGCGATGCGTTTTTAACGACAGCTGTTTTCTACTGTGTTGCAGAAACCTGCTATACCCATCAGTACACTCATTTTTGTCCAGCAGAAAGCTTCCTGTTATGTTCCTGCGCATTACAAGTAGGCACATTATGTCTGTTTTTACAGATTTTCTTTTTTTTACTGCAGCTTTTTTTAGAATTTGTTAGAGGAACAGGTCAGTTACCTCACTGCACTTCAGTCTTTGTTTCTGCAGCCATCATTAAACCTCGCTCATTTGTCTCCGCAAAAATAAGAAGAGTTTCCATAGTGAGCTGTTACCCAGGTCACAATTGCTAACCAGCAGGAAGAGCGGTGCATTTTGGGTTAATGAGAGCTTCCGTGCACTCACAGCAGGAGGGAGTCCTCTGCGTCATTCCGCCAACAAAGGGGTTTTCCTTGTTTTTATGACAATGGGAATATTGTTCGAGTGTTACTCTGTTAGTTCCTACAGCCGGTTCACTCCATCCGGCCCATTTTATTCCGTCCATTGTGTGCGATAGCTGTGAAATATTTCCGCATATCAAAATGAGTCAGAACGAACTAAGTGTAATTTTCCCAGAGTTATTAGGAAATGGGTGACTGCAGCCCTATTTTATGGTCCTAACTTTACTTATTCACGCGATCGTTACCTGTCATGTCATCTGTATTTTGACATCTTCATTCTGTTAAAAAAGAACTTCGTAAAAATAACTAGCTTGTAAAACTAATCCAGTTTTAAACAGAGGATCTGAACAAGACGTTTTTGATTAAGATGGATGGACGTGTTTGAGTTTGTCTCAGTAGAATTTACGTGACCTCCAGCAGCTCCTCCTGGGATCCCTTCCTGTAATGTTTATGAAACTGATTGCAGTTCTCTTGTTTTTCACTGTAATCTATCAAGCTGTAGTTCAAGTGTTGTAACACTGGACACACGCACACACAGAGTGAAATTTCACAGTAAAGTCAATATTACTCAGTCTGTTTCATTTCTGAGCTGGCAGTGAAACAATGTCTCTGATATGATAGGAGGTCAATGAGTCCACAGTGGAGGAAGCTGTTGCAGCTTATTACAATAAGTGTCTTACTTCATCCACTGTCATTATTGTAAACTGCTAGTGTATGCTTACTCCTTCATCACACAAAACCATGTATTTGAAAGATCCGATTGTCATGGTCCTGGGTCTAACGACATGACGTTTTGTGTTTAATGTTCTGTTATTCCTACCTATATCCTCCTCCAATGCTCTGTTCGTGTCTCTGTGCTGGTAAAACAGTCTGTGAATTTCCTATTTTACATTGAATGTCTGTGTCTCGTCTTGCTCATTAGTTTCAGCTGTGTTTTCCTCCTGCGTGTTATTTCCTGATTACCTTGTGTGTGTGTGTATTTATAGTGTGCGTCTACCCCTGCTCCTTGTCGGTTCGTCTGCGTTTCATTCATCCTGCATCTCTCTGCTCTACATTCCGCTTTTTTATTATTTCAGGTCTCCTCATTACTGTTCCCAGTTTAGGTTTTTAGTGGTTTCTTGTGCCTCATTTCCTGTTTTCCACTTTGTAAATAAACGCTCACCTTGGAGAGGCAACTATGACTATTTCTTCTATTTTATTTTATTTTATTTTTGTTAGTTGTTCAAATTCTGTAGTTTTTGTTTTAATTTTCTGTGAGTCCACTTTTACTGTATATACTGCAAATATATAAACATAGTACATTGTTACACGTTTGTACATAGTCTCTAGGCTTTTGCCAGGCTAACTGCATTATGGTGAGAGGCCTGGCCTCTTTACAATACAAAACAACCAATACTCCTTACAGTTGCATAAATGACATAGAACATAAACATAAAGATACTGTGATTCTCAGTCTTAATTGACAGTAACTACAGACAGGTAACCTACACCGCTAACCGCTAAATACACAATAAACATACACAACGAGGATTAACAGCCAACTTTCCCACATTGTCTGCAAACCTGTGGACTATCCTTAGGGCAAAGTCAACTTATTTACTATTTTTTATCTGCTTACCTGCAAATATATAGACATAGTAACCATTACACACTTGTACACAGTCACTAGGCTTTTGCTAGGCACACTGCTAGAGTGAGTGGCCTGGCAGGTTTACTCCCACTACAGCTGCTCATTTTAGGAGATGCTCCCTCTTGCGGTGTAATGGAGGAAGGATAAGTACTCTTCCAGTACTATATCTCTGTATCTTAGATAATGAGGCACACATTATTTTAAAACAACCACACATAGAGAATTACACTGAATTCTCTGAAGGCTTCTTTTCTGCTGAAGTGATGCATTAAGGATTATTGTGTCAGACACTGCCTGTAACTGCAGCTCACTGGGAGCGTTTACATCTAAATGTCAGGAGACGCCTGGTTATTGAAGAATACAGAGCAAGTGCAGAGAGACATGAGGACACGAACTGCAGCAGATTAACAGGTGATGACATGCAGTACCCGCATGCAGTACCATGAAGTGTTTGTGTATGCAAGAAGGAGGGGTTAGGACATTATTTATCAGATCTAATATTACAGAGTCCCTTTTTTCAGGAAACATGTGAGGAATAGCTACTGGAAAATTCTGTCACATTGCAACCAGTCATCCCAGGAGAAAAGAATCACATTTTTTAGTGGACTACCCAATTTCTTCACTTATAGGGTTTTTTTTTTTTTATGATGGGTTGATATTCATTTTGTCTTCATGTGCTCAGCGATGTGCCAGGTCACTTAACACAAGGTGTGAATGTGCTTACATTTATCAAAGTAATGTATCTGTCATGGTTATGGGTTATTTTTACGCAGCCGTCTGAGTTTCTGGTATTTTGATGTCATTTTGTATTATGGTTTATTATTTAAGGTTCATTTACTAGTCCTGAGTTTATTCTATGTTGGTTTCTTGTAAATTTAGGCTCCCCTTGTGTCTTTGCCCTCTGTGTTCCTCTCAGTGTGTCTCTGTTTATTTACGTGGGGTTTTCCCCATTTAGGAATGTTCCTCTCCTCGCATTTATTCCATGCCTCCCCTGTCTGTCATGTTTGCCCATGTTCCCCCAGCCTGTTATGCTTCTCTCTCCTGCTCTTTCATGTTCTCTCTCGCCCTCGCCTTCGTGTTCCCCTCTCGCTCGCCGTGTGCGCCGCTTTCTCCGGGAAGAGGCAGTAGGCGGGGTACACAGCCGAGCCTCTGGCACGGGAGCCTCCATTGAGCCGAGGTGGTAGGCGGAGCCGCTGTGCCATGGCGAGGTTGAAGGTCCGGTGAGTAAAACGGCTGGCGGGCGAGCGAGGAGCGGAGCGGCGGGAGAGCGAGCGGCCGAAGCTTGGCCTGTGTTCTGAACTTATGTCAGAACACAAAATTACTGTCAAATTTGTTAGTAAGGGGGGGGGGAGCTTCTTATTTAATTTTTTTACATATGTAAATCAAGTATCCTCTGTCCCTCCCTCTTTCTGTGTCTGCACACTCAGTTACTCTCTCTACTTGTTCCCATGCCCTCTGGCTGTGTTTTGAGCGACCCTCTTAGCATAGCTTGACCATAAACAGGCATGAGGAACAGCTGAATTCTGAGCAACAAGCAGATTTAACATGGATGTGTGAGAATGCAAGGTCACACTTAATAGAGTTTGAAGTGCATCTTTCAGTGAGTAAAAACGCAGCACAACATGCTGTCTGCAAAGCCTCTGCAAAGCCTTGCAGCTAATTCATCCTCTGATGACAAATTATTAGTCTAAGTGGAGCTTTCTGCCCAAGCTTTTGAACGCTGTAAAACAACTGTTAGCTTGAGAAATTAGTTCTCAGGGCACTTTGTACCACAAACCACAACATGCACACATGCTTTGGCACATCCATGCTGATCCTGGTTTGTTGCCAAGATGGGCTCCTCGTTTGCCCCCTCCTCTCTTTGCTCCTCACTGTCTTTGTGCTTAAAACATAAAACGTGTGTTGTATTATGGTGTGCTAGGGTTGGGGTTAGGGAACCTCAGGTAATACACAGGCCAACATGAGGACATTCATGAAGGGAAGGTGAAGTGCTGGTTGGCGAATTGAAGTCTCAGAAGAGATCATTAATCAAAGTTTAAAAGCAAAGGAAGAAAAGGAGAAAAAAGGAAACAAGAGGAGGAGAAAAACCTCAAGGCGCCTGCACTCTTAGCTGGTCAGAGAAGCAGCGAAATGCAGATAAATTTGGGGAACTCTGAGGTTGGAAGCAAAGGAAGTGAGGAAGGGAATGAAAACTGAAAGCCCAAAATTTGAGGTTGTTTTTGTCCCAAGTTTTGTCACAGCAGCTCTTAGGCAACAAGACTGAGGTTAAGTGTGAAACATTAGGGTGTGTGTTACAGTTACGAGGGGAACAGGAAAGGAGGAGGCGTCATCAGAACAGCACATTCTATTTTTCTCAGGAAACACCATTTCTTGCGGTGCAGAGCGTGTGACATGTGATGCCCTCACTGTGTGTGTGTGTGACTTTGTGAGTTCATTGTTTGCGTGAGATATGAAGATGGAGACTGCGTGCGCCTTTGAGTGTGAGCATTCTCACATGTTAACATGTAGGACGTGCTGTTCAGAGGCCGACGAAGCAGGTGTGGTTTTTCTGGACTCCAGTTTTTGGTTCTCAGATGTCCTGCAAACGACTCTAATTAATAACAGAGCTCACTTTTGATGCTGATTACAGTTTTCTTCTCCCATCATCTTATATTACCCACTCGAGTGGGCCAGACGAATCTTAGATGAGTTATACTTTATATCTGGGTCAGCCTCATCAATAACAACACTAATTGTGCACATTCTGGACTATACAGATAAAAGCTCTACTGTCAGATTAACATGACAAATTGCTTGATAACATTTGAAATGAATGTTAGATCTTTTGAGTATTTATCCACATAGCAAGCACAGAGCATCAGTCTTTACTGAGGTAAATGCTAAACTCAATTTGTGAACACCGGACATCAACAATGCTGACAAAAATCTCGTCACAAATGATCTTGAGACAATTTGTAGTGTTTAATAACAATGTTTCACACGGTTTCCCCCTGCAAACACTGATTCTATCCATTATTGCTCGGGCTGTCACTCAGTGACACAGCAGTTCCCTCCACTCACGATTTGCTTGCTTTGTGGAAATTGTACTTGTGATAAATGTGGTTTGCAGGCAGGGTGGAAACTTCTGGATATGAAGTGGAGCTGGACACTTGCTGTCAGAAACCCAACTACTACATGCATGCCAGTAAAACTATAATGACTGTCCATTAGCCATTTGATCTACTATACCTTGTAATCTGGAAATGGCAAAATACACAAACACATGCGCACGCATGCACAGAAACACAGCTGGGAGAACAGAGAGTAGAGGGTCTTCATATGTTTTGTGTTTCTATAATTTCAGACATTTCACAGATTTGTTCCACAGGCACTGTGATCACATTTGAACCAGTTATGTTGCTTACATATTTGTGCTTGTGCAGAACAAAACTGCTCAGCCTCACATAACCCCTTCCACCCGCCATCAATTGTGACGATGGTGGGAGGAAAAGTGCATTAAGTATGTCGTCACTTGCTCTCCTGCTGTGTTCTGACAAAGGGGAGGAAAAATGTCCCATGAGGCAGTGCCCTCCACAAAAGACGGCAATGAAAGATTTCCATATGGAAAAGTCCAGCGCACAAGTCCAGCACACAAGTCCGGGTTGAAATCGGGATCATGGAAAGAACTGTTGTGGAATCACAGGCTTTCTTTTTCTCTTTGAGAATGACCGTTTATCAAATGAGGGGAAGGCTGCTACGCTGTCACCCAGGTCAGCAGTGCAGATGAGTAAATAATTCCACTGGTTTCAAAAGAAAGATTTCCTGTTCCTGCTTGCTGTTTTGGGGAATCTGAGAAGACATTTTATTTTCCTCTGTGTGGTGGATCAGTATCTCATATTTCACACAAATAAAAAAACAAACAAACAAACACATTTTAAATGTTTTACAAAGATACAGCCATGATTTGAACATTAATAATACACCATAATAGGAGTAGTAATTTACTTGTTTGTAGTTCCAGAAGCCCTCATGAACATTGTAAACATGTTTTTCAAAATAGGATTA
>NW_005187412.1:271103-278116 GCF_000239375.1 Pundamilia nyererei
GTTTTTCTCTGTATCTATGAAGCGCCTTGAGGCGACTTTTGTTGTGATTTGGCGCTATATAAATAAAATTGAATTGAATTGAATTGAATTGAATTGAATTGAATTTAATTGAATTGAATTGAATCGTCTGCTCAAGCCTGTGAGCTGTAACAGAAGTCACGTTATAAATATTTTAACATGAACAAACCAAATATGAAATGTAAACATTTTCTTACTCTGAAAATACTGAGGAAGTGTTTCTATTATGACCTCCATATGCAAAGACTGCGTGCCATTGAAAGTAGAGCTGAACAAAATCATGCCTTTCACTTTTAAAGTGAGTGAAACAAGTGAGGTGGGGCAGGCCAGGTCTCTCCTGCTGTCGCTGCAAACTGCACCTTTTTACTGCTGCACCTTGAAGTTTGTCGGCTCTTGGAGGCCCTCCACTGGCCTGGAGTCCCGAGCAGTTGTCCGTGGTTATAAGGTATTGTAGGAAAATTCGGTAGGTGTCGCTGCATTTCAGCTGTATTCAAAATGATCTAACATTTAAAAAAGAAACTGGCTGCATGCATGCAAACACTAGACATGTTCAGTACATGTACAAGCAGCTCACCCTCAGCAGTGAATAACGGTCACAGTTAAGGTCAAATAAAAAAACAAAAACAAAGCAGCTGTAAATTCAGTTGGGATTTTCCGCTCTGGCACAAACAAAGCAGGATAACGTGTATCATTTTCTTTTCTTAAACCTTGTGATTGATATCGCTAAAGATAATAGTTGACAGCTTGACCTTTAAGTTGTAAAATCTTGTCTGTGAGTAATGCAAACTTCCGTGCGATGTCTTGGGTCTGGTGAAGCTTAAAACAAACACCTGAAATGTCCCACGTTTTTTTTCTTTTCCTTTCTTTCTTTTCCTGCTGTTTTCAGTCTGAATCGCTGCTACTGTCAACTCAGGCCCAATTCTCATATAAAAAAAACAGCAACAAAAAAACAGCAATGTTAACAGAAATAAACAGAATATCAGGAATATAAGTTCCATCTGAAGTAAAAGTGACTAACCCAGTATAAAATGCTTTCCATGTGATCATAAATCTTTTAAGAATACAAAAAAAGCAACAATCAAGTTTACCACAAGCACTTTTTATGGAATACTTGTGTTTATTACATGGAAGTATCGAAGCACATGAGGGAGAATAAAAATGAACATCCTGTCCCACAGCTTTAGAATGTGGTACAAACAGGTAATTTTTATTTGCAGTCAGTGACTTCAGGGAGTTACTGAAAACAAAGGATTTACATTCCAGTATTAAAACAGTCCTTGTACTGTAGTTAGTTTGTGTAGTTATGGTAGGTTGTTGAGTTATGTTTGAGCCTATGAAAATGAGGGAATAATAATAATTCCTACTAATGCAAAAGTTTTGTTAAACCCCTTAAATTAAAGCAGAAAGTCTGCACTTCTATCACATCCTGATTCATGGATTCATGGATTTAAAGTCCAGTGTGGTGGATTTTAAATGCTGTCATTGTCCACTTATGGACCTAACTGCTTGTGCCTTCTTCATAAGACAATTATTGCCCAAACACAGACTATTTTCATAAAAATCTACCAGCCAGCAAAGAAGAGAGAGACATGTAGCTGCATTTATCTGTGTCTATTCAAGAAACAGTGGTACAGGACAGTCATCATGTGTAACATATCAGAGAAATGAAGAGATTATGGTTAGAGGAGAGTTTTCTAACATGCAAAAATAGGTAGCAAAAATAATTTAGACAAACAACAGCACCCTGAACATCACACCATTAAAGTATCATATACAGTATACAGTGGTTTAAAAAAAGTGTTTGCCCTCTTCCTGATTTCCTAGTGTTTTTCGTATTTGTCCCTCTTACATGTTTCAGATCATGAAAAGGAAGGTTGGAGTCCTGTTACATCTGGCATAAAACTAACAGCATTTTAGAAAAGGAACAACGTATAAATATGATGACGTGATAAAAATGAAATGATCTGATAAAATATGCCAGGGACATGCTGGGAGGAGGCACCGGAGCAGAGCCAGGACACACTGGAGAGATAATATCTCTCGGCTGGCCTGGGAACGCCTTGATGTTTCCCCAGACAAGCTGGAGGAGGTGGCTGGGGAGATGGAGGTCTGGGCTTCTCTGCTTGGGCTGCTGCCCCCAAAACCCAGCCCCGGATAAGCGGAAGAAGATGGATGGATGATAAAAATGAAATGATCTGGTAAAATATGGTGGTGGCAGTTTGGTTGTCTGGGGTTGATCTGCTGCCTCAGGACCTGGAAGACCTGCTGTGGCAAATGGAAGCAGGAATTCTGGCTTTCTACCAAAATGTCTGACCATCTCTTCGTAACCTCAAGCTGAAGCACACTTGGGTTGTGCAGCAGGACAATGATCCCAAACACACCAGCAAGTCCATCTCTGAATTTCTTAGGAAAAACTAAATAAAGATGTTGGAGTGGCCTAGTCAAATCACCTTTTGTGTTTACTTGTGTTATGTTTGTCTAATATTTAAATCTCTTTGATGATCTGAAACATTTAAGTGTGACAAACATACAAAAATAGGAAATCAGGAAGGGGGCGATCACTTTTTCACACCAATGTACATAACCTTGTAATTTTTGTTTAGGTAATCATCACACAATAAGTTGAGGTTTGGTTGTTTATTCACATTCATGTCCTCAGATCATGAACTGTGTACCAGACAGGTAATGAGAGTCTTTCCAGATGTTGGTCTCTCCATAGTTGGTGGTTCTCCTCTTACACTGGCTACATCGCCTGTACTCTGCAAGCTTATCAACCAGGAGGAGACCAGCAGACCTAACCACAGGGAGACAGAATTATTATGAGCTGTATTTTGAATGATGGACATGTTCAAGTTGAGACTGTGAGGGAAAAAAAATCAGAGAAACTAGTGCATGTGTCCATTCGCTACCATTTTCCAGAATTTATTTTCCAGTCTGGGTGCAACATAATTAAAGGAGAAACAGTTAAAGCTCAAAGTGTGAAAAGAAATGTAAAGGAGAATATGTGACATCTATTTTTTTCTATTGTAGAGATTTGTGATTTGCATGTGGAATGATTATTTGATTTAGAGTTCTCTAGCATATCGAGACTATCTCTCCACACCGTTACGTATTCCATATGTACAGGGTACGACCCCCCTTGGTCGTGGCGCGTGGATATTTCTTTAAGACACTCCGGCACGCCCGGCTACGCCCCACAGCATACGTATAAAACAGCTGTGCAGACGTGACACCGGTGATTGTTTGATCGGAACGGGTCTCCGAGTGGCCTCACGGTGGAGAGATAGTCTCTCACTAAGAGAACCAAGGTTACATCGTAACCGTACGATCTTTCAGAACTGATGTGAAAGTTTGTGCTTGTAGTAAATAACAGAGGAGTAGCACCCAACTCCACAGTTCCCCCTCAATACAGTCATGTGAAAAATAAAGCGCACGCTTTCACTTCCAAGGTGCTTTCACATGAAGGTGATGTGATGTAGTTATGTTGTTTTTGTTTTTGTGTGGATTTCTGGTAAAACATCGTTTGAGCAAACAACTTCTCATAGTCCGGCTCATATCATCTACACAGGACTGTCTCATCTTTAAGAATCTGTCTTGACTTATTAAACTGGATCCAGTTTACCCAGATCCAAGTCATATGATAGATGGGAACCTATGAGCATCGACACGTTGAGGCTTGTTTTATTTCTCCCGGATATTTGGACTGCCTTCAGTGATGAGCACCTTGTGGTTCGTGCACTCTGATGATTACAAAAACGTGGTTGCCTAATTACTGTTTGAATATAATTACCAGTTTTAGTGATTGTGGCCAAACGTCTTCTTTTTATGTTTTGTTTTGAAAATATCTTTCATTTTCAATTGGGATGAAATTGAATTAATAAAGAACGGAAGTAGAGATACAGTTTAATGCACTTAGCAAATATTAATTATATAAATCAAAATAAATAGTTTGAAAATCCTAACTTTTACTCGATTCGTGCCTCATCCCTTACCAGAATATATTTGACTCCACTTCACAAATTCTGAAGATTCACAAAGTGATTAATATTTTCCATCATTTGTTACTTTGACCAATTGCCTAATTTTGAAGAAGCTTAATTTATTGAACTTGCTATGAAAATGACCCAGTATGTCTGGATACTAGGGTATCTGAGTCATGCCATGTACACAGATACATTGAGGAAAGCTTTCAGATTTTAACCTGCCTTCAGATACGAACCTTCCTGCAGTTTTTGAGCTCTAACATTTCCAAAAACCTGATTGCCTAATAACAGTTTTATGAAATATTTTGGCCACCAGCATAAATATTATTTATTTAAATCAATGGCAGGGGAGCAGGGAGCCATAATCAACTCTGGGTGCCATCACGTATAGAGGTCTCAGGCTTCTGTCACCCGAGAATGAATTTCTTGGTTTTAGGAGGATATGTGCTGTTCATCTGAATATACTGAAGTAATTTCATTACCTGCAGGACCAAATGTATTATGTGCTGATACATAAAACCTTAGAATTGAAAGAAGGTGCACTTTCTTTCTCATATGTGTATCATGCATCAGACATCAACTTTAATATATTTGTGTATTTAGTGAAAAAGATATAAAAGACTGGAAGAAATAGACAACAGACATAGATTTAATGACTATCTGGCAAACAAAGAGGAGCATCAAGCAGCTAAAGAGGCAAATATGTCCCCCAGGAGGCAGTAAGACTCAAAAATAGGGCTAAAAATAGAGTAAATTTTGGACTCTGATTCATTAGAGGTCCAGAGGCTCTTAGAAGATCAGTGTCAGTAATCACATCATGGATCAAAGAGATGCTGTATTTTACTAACTATAAAAGTTAGTGTGATCCTGCCCCCGCACACCTCCGAAAGCGCCTCTCGTCTTCCTCTTGCTGGTATTTGTGCTTCACACTGCGACTCCAGTCTTGCTCTAGTGACTTGCTGATGTCCTGCATCTTCTCAAAGCGTTTGATACGATCGTGCATTAGCCTGGACAGAAACGAAACCACGAGAAGAAGAAAGTACGTTTCACAGTTATTATGTCTTCTTTTTCCTTACATGTTCTTTTTGGTCCATTTCTTTTATTTGCCTTTACTTACTCCATTTTATTGCGTCTCAACATCTCCTTTTCCTTCTCCAGCTGTGCCTGTTGGTTGTGCAGTTCTTTCGTTCTCTTGGTGGCAGCACTAAAATTTACCTGGAAGATCTGTCAGTGTGACACGCATCACACGTCGCAGTTTTAATACAACAATGGACCGAATACGCACAGAGCAAGTATGACTAATGTTGTTGCAGTATGATAAGGCTAACAGTGAAATGTTAAACTGTTATGGAGGGATGGTGACCTTCTGCGCCCTTTCGCGGCTTTCTGCTTTGCACGCTGCTGTCTCACGGCGGCTGAACGTGGAGCTGTCAGGGTGGTAATCTGGAGGTTCTGCGCGCTTCTTTTCAGACATCTAAGGGCAAATTAACAGTCTGATTTTAGATTTTAGACTGAATGCAGATGGTCACATGACAAAAACGTGAAAACTACTTTTCTGGATAGTTTCCCTACATTCTCCCTATAAGTTTTGCGTGCTGTGTTTAGAGGTCCAAAGCCTCACCCGTGAGTTTTTGTAACTTTTTTTTGTAACCGTTTATGGACTATGGAAAAGATTTTTAATATGGTACATTAGTTTCATACCGATAATTGCTTGCGCTGAATTCATTCCAAATTCGCTACCAAGACTATGCGACTGACAGTGTTGGGGAGTAACGGAATACATGTACTGCCGTTACGTATTTAAAATACAAAATATGAGTAACTGTATTCCGTTACAGTTACCGAGCCGCGGACCGTCAGTAACAGTAATAAATCACAGCAATAGTACATTCACGTAGTTGTAAACAGCATATATTAAGTAATCCAAAGTATTCAGAATACGTTACTCTCATTGAGTAACGTAACGGAATACGTTACAGAATACATTTTGGGGCATGTATTCTGTATTCTGTAATGGAATACATTTTAAAAGTAACCTTCCCGACACTGGCGACTGAACACAATTCTTAGCAAGAATTTGTGCCTTTGTGTCAAGTTTGAAAGTAACTTTGACTTGCCTGGGTGTCCAGAGCACTCTTGTATTGCTTAGCCTTTTCCCGTTTACGTTGGAGTTGCTGGGCTTGCTGCAAAGCTACTCTAAATCACACAGGTAAACATTACATGATGTATTTGTGATCACAACATATGATTATTTGAAACATCTGGCTTGTGGCACCTTTACACACCCCTTAGTCAGATGTAGCTGGTCTAAACACTCCGTGACACGACGTTCCTGTTCTTCTTGAGCCTTGAATTTCTGTCGTCTGTCTATTTGAATCTGAAGCTCTTTCATGTAACGATGCTGCTGGATACTCCTGGGAGGCGTGAGTGGCCGAGCCAGGAAGATGAAGGAATTCTACAGAAAACCCAAAGTGTGGTCTAAATTTTAATACTGTGCTTTGCTTGATGTACGTGTATATTGCTTACATGATCGAAATAAATTACATTTTATAAATGAGTCATGACGTCATCTGGTTAAAATCGCTAGTCACTGTTCACTGAGTCATTTCACATGAAACTTGAACAGTAACTGCGAATCACCAAAACTGTGATGTAAATGGTTATGGGAGTGTGGGAATAATCACAGTTTTCATTTATCTTACAGAATTCACAGGAAGCTGAGTCAGCTCCTTCTCTGACATTTGCAGTTTGAATGAAGCCACCTGTTCTTTCAGTTTCACCTTCCAGAAAAAGCAAAACAAAAAAGCCTTATCAGAAAGTCCATAATGAAAAGAAAAACAACAAAACAGAATAATAATAAAAACATTATAAGCAAAGCATATCAAACTCACCAAATTAACTTAAGATGACTTTTTGGATTCCTAAATATATCGTTAGCAACATTGTGATATGTTGTGTGTGTGTGTGTGTGTGTGTGTGTGTGTGTGTGTGTGTGTGTGTGTGTGTGTGTGT
>NW_005187412.1:278136-279498 GCF_000239375.1 Pundamilia nyererei
GTGTGTGTGTGTGTGTGTGTGTGTGTGTGTGTGTGTGTGTGTGTGTGATTCTTCCTAATTTTTCTTATTTGTTGTTCTTAAACAACAGTTCTCCATTATTTCTGAGTATGTAATTGTCTGCTTTTTCACTCATTTTTAGTCAGCCCTTGTGCCTAACCATTATCAGAGCAATGTTTTGTCATTTGCTGAGTCCCTTATCACTGACCTTTGAATCGTTCAAGCATTAATCTATGAAAATACCAAAGAAAACAGGCATAAAATAGTGCTTGGGCAATGAAAAGGCTGGTTATAAGCTAACAGTATGCTAGCTGCACAGCTGGCTAGTCCTTCATGGGGATCACACCAACACACATAGAGACAAGCAACCGCTGTCAGTCATATATCAAGAGTTCCCTCTCATAAACAGTATAACTAAATTCTTGCATAACAGTTTACGTCATGTGTCACAGTTCAATAAAGTTACGTTCACTTCAAAGAAGGTTTCATTAACACCAGTAAGCAACAGCTAACAGCAGCAAAAGCAGCTGCAGTTACTGACGGTTCAACATGTCCTGAACATTTCATCTCAGTATGGCTGTCATTGATCAGAAACAGTGTGGGATCATCTTGACAGAGACGAGAACAAAAGCCAGCCAAGATCCAAAGGAGAATGTTGAGTGTTCTTCAGGAAGACTAGAGACTTCTTACAGAAATGACAACAAAGCTTGTTTACGAGAGTTCAAGCTGTGGGGAATAGAGAATAAATGTGGTCAATTGATCAAATATTGACTTTTAAGCTTGTTAGATTTGTATAAACTCTGTTTTTGCCTTATGTACTGTATTTTCATGTTTGTTTGTGCATGTGTCAATGAATCAGGCATAGTAACAATCCATTATTTACACATCAAACAGAACCAGAGTTCCATAGTGATAAACTGGTCCAGTGCAGCTCTCTTTTCACTCCGTTTATTCTTGGTAACTTTTGAGGGAATATCCTCTTAGAAATGATAATATCCAACTATGTGTTATTATTATTACAAATTAATTGTCTCTGTCTAAACAGGTAGTATTTTTAAAATAATAAAATCTACTGCCTGAAAACGATGTCATGTGAGTAGTGAAAGTGGATGAAAACAATAAGGTTACTAACAGGAAAAAACACCAAAGCAGAAGCAGAAGTGTATCTAGAACAGTCAAGGTGAGACAGTGCTTAAGTTCATGATTACACAAATGCAGTGTCATGTGCACATACTTGCATAATGTACAGTGGGGCAAAAAAGTATTTAGTCAGCCACCGATTGTGCAAGTTCCCCCACTTAAAATGATGACAGAGGTCAGTAATTTGCCCCAGAGGTACACTTCAACTGTGAGAGACAGAATGTG
>NW_005187412.1:280856-287735 GCF_000239375.1 Pundamilia nyererei
TTTCACATTCTGTCTCTCACAGTTGAAGTGTACCTCTGGTGCAAATTACTGACCTCTGTCATCGTTTTAGGTGGGGGAACTTGCACAATCGGTGGCTGACTAAATACTTTTTTGCCCCACTGTAGCTATTTTCCATTTTCCTATCAAAATATAAAGGAATGAGAAGTGGTTAGAGAATTCTGGTGAATTTTTTCCAAAGGTACGACTGACGTTTTAACTTGTTGTGACATGTAACAGCGGCATAACATGACAAGTTTCAGCTCTCACATCCCATTTTTTGAATGGAGACATGGTTTTGTTTTTGACCACAAACAATGGTTCCTAAGATACTCTCAAGTGAACTACAACTTTAAAAAAAAGTCACAATATAGAAAAGAGAATATCTATTTCTTTAAGCATATTAAAAACTTTAAATGACCTGGGACACTCTTAAAATAAAGGACTGCACTGATCAACTCATGTATGTCTATAAGTGCTGTATTCAGTACTGGTAGTGTATTGGTTTTGCATTAGTTAGATCCCATGTGTTGTTAATTGTATGTGTAGCAGAATAAAGACAGTACTGCCGAGTCTGGTTATGTGCTCATATGATTGACAGTGTGACTGAGCTTTGTGACTTTGTGGCCTGACCGAACCAACGCCATGTTTTCAGTCATCGTGATGATGCTACGTCCATTATTTGGGTGACGCTTCAGTGCAGATTATATTGTCTTACTGAACCGTTGCATGTGTTGCTGAGAAATTAAATGTTTCTCAGAGGATGAGCACTAGTGTCTTTGGTCAAATTTTACCTCTGGGAAAAGATCAAGTTAATGGATGTAAATGTTGCTTTATGGCAGTTGAAGTGTACACGTGCTCCCACCTGTTCACTAATGAGCTGCTAATACAGTCAAGCCCATAATTATTCATACCCCTGCAAATTTTAACTTAAAGTTAAATTTATTTAACCAGCAAGTTTTTTGTGTGTGACTGGAAAGACATAGGTGGCTCCCAAAAGATTATAAGACGATGTACAAGAGACATTGTGGATTTTTAAGAAAAAAATTCTCAGCTTTTATTTACATTTGAGTATAAAGTGTCATGTCCAGAATTATTAATACCCTTCACAAACTGTCACTGTCTCTGAGAAAGTTCTATACCATTCCAAATAGTGCAAGCTGTTCTAAAACATCCTAATTACCTGGATTAACAGCTGTTTTAATCAACTCAACAGTTGAACAGCATCTCTCTGCAGTTGGTTTGTGGACAGCAGAGATGGGCAGTAACGCGTTACTGTAATCTGATTACTTTTTTCAAGTAACGAGTAAAGTAAGGGATTACTATTGCAAAAAAGGTAATTAGATTACTGTTACTTTCCCGTAAGCATGCTGCGTTACTGCGTTACTAAAACCATGATTTTTTTGCGAGAGTGTCTCATGACAATGACGTAAGCGAGTGTGACGTTCGTGGCAACAGTTGTGTGCCGATGCTACTTCCGGTGCGGAAACTCCTGTGGGGAGCTTTGTTTCCGGTGTCCTATTCACGCCCTGTTTACGGTCCAAAACAAGTTAAGCAAATGAATGAATCAAGCGGCGATTTACATTTCTATAGATGTCTTTGGCATTTACCCAATACTGTATATCTGTAAATGATGTTCATCGACTTGTCAATGTTTTTTTCCCCGCGCCCCAGAGCAAAAGAGAAAATGGATTCAAATGTTATATTTCTTAGTATCTGTAAACAGCGGTCCCTCGTTTATCGAGGGTGTTATGTTCTAAAAATAACCAGCGATAGGTGAAATCAAGTAGCCAATTTAATTTTTTGACGGTGCAAAGCGTTTCGTCGACGTCGTCGACATACAGTACTACAATTCAGAGTCACACTGCTAGCGATCGATGCAGCGATTCTGTACTGTACAGGAGAGACGTCACGGAGGAGATCGTCTGCAGCGATCAGGACGCAGGACACAATGTGATGTAAAAAAATAAAAAAGCTTGCACTAAAAATCTGCGAAACAGCGAGGTGAAAGGTGAACCGCGTTATAGCGAAGGACCACTGTAATTTTGAAGGTAAGTCACAACATACCCTTCGTAAATACTAATGTATAGAAACCCTTACCAGCAATCATTCTTTTTTTGTGTGGCTTTTTTTCACGGCTTGACACGGCCTTTGCAAATGCTCATCTGGATAAAGAAGAAGACTTCTGGTCAGATGAAATGAAAATGGAATTGTTTGGTCACGATGATGTTTCCTTCATTTGGGGTAAAAAATAAGAAAGAGAAGCCTTCAACCCAAAGAACACCATCCCCACTGTCAAACATGGTGGTGGGAACCTAATGGGGGTCATTTTTCAGCCAATGGACCAGGTGACCTAATCACAGTAAATGACCACATACCCAATGAGTGGTGTGACTACAATAACCTAACTCTCAACACCAGGAAAACCAAGGAAGTGGTCATGGACTTCAGCAAGATAAAAACTGCACCCTGGACTCCAATGCCAGCACTAGATATTCCTCAATAGCAAGGGCAATCATAAAAGACCGCCTCCATCCTAACCACCATCTACTCAACACCCTGCCCTCTGGAAAAAGGTTCAGATCCATTAGTTGCAAAACCAACAGACTAAAGAACAGCTTCTTCCCGGAACATAAATACAAACTGAGAGTTTCTTACAATTATTCTGTTGATGCTACTTGCTATTTATTATTATTACTATTTGTGTGTGTGTGTGTGTGCATTTGTGAGTTTCCTTTTGTTTCCGTACAATATTCTGCTCCTCCTGTGCAATATTTCGGCAGATGTGCAATCCATCCATCTTCTTCCGCTTTATCCGGGGCCGGGTCACAGAGGCAGCAGCCTAAGCAGAGCAGCCCAGATCTCCCTCTCCCCAGCCACCTCCTCTAGCTTATCCAGGGAAACACCAAGAGATGTGCAGTCTCCATCCCTTAATCTCCATAGCCCTTCCACCCTTATTTATTATTAACAATATTTTTATTATGAGGTCTACATCGTGTACATAGTGTTCCTACATCGTCTGTTCTTCTTCTTTCTTGTTTTCTTTACTTTCACAACTTTGTGGTCTTGCTTCCAAATTTCAGTGTGCAGACCAAGCGTTTGATTGATGTAATAGCCAATAAAGGCATTTCTATTGATTATTGAGAAGGGAATGAATAATTCTGGACATGACACTTTTTGCTCAAATGTAAATAAAAGCTGAGAAATATTTTTTCACAATGATGCCTCTTGTACATCGTCTTATTATCTTTTGGGAGATTCCTGTGTCATTTCCAGTAAAAAACAAACAAACCCTTTAATAAAAGTAACTTTAAGTCAACATTTACCAGGGGCATGCTGCCTGAAAAGAGGATGAATAATATCCATTGGCTTACCAAGATAAGAAAAACATCTGAAGCAGAAAGATAAAATTATACAGTGCACTGGTGTTGTCAAGTTGAGACAGTGCTGAAGTGTATGTTTACATGAAAGCAGCTACACATGCACATACTTGCCTGCCTAGAGCAGTTCACAGAGTGCTCTTTTAGTTTAGGCAGGGCTTCATGGGGTGACTTGGTGGTGGCGGACCTGAAAGTAGAACCATATACTTTACTGTGTACTGCACACAGACGACAATGAATTCTTTGTAAGTATGTGGGTTCCTTGTTAAAAGGAATTTCTAATTAAAATAGTAAACTTTTTTATGAAAGCTTTCATCCTGGTTAATATGTTTGCAATCCACATTACTGCCAAGGCACATTATTGAAGTACTTGATGATGGAAAAGTAAAAAAAATAAAATAACATCAAAATAAACAGAAGTGGTGCATTTAAAATGACACATAATTAACCATATTTACAATTTATAAATTACAGGTTTTAAAGTTGCCTTCCGGTGGATTTAGGATCGTATATCATGATAAATCTTTCACCTTTACAATTTAGCCAGATTACAGGTTTGTGCGTGGAAGGTAGCTGTGCATCATTAATAGACAAGTATACATCCCCAGGGCAGAGACAATATGTGCCAACATACACCAACACTGAGTGCTCAGCTCTCATGTACTCATCAACCTGTAAACTGACACGCACCGTGAAGAGATAGAGAGAGAGAGAGAGAGAGAGAGAGTGTGCGTGTCTGGGCCTGTCTGTGTTTTTGTATCACTGTGTACAGGGTACCTGTCTCTACCCTCCACAGGGGGTTTTGGATGTAGTTTCTCAGTCTTCAGAATGACAGTTTTCACCTTTGCAGGATGCAATGTCTGATGGGAATCAGGTTCTCTAAACTGGGGAATTTCTGTAGAGACACACAACACTGTGAGCAGGTTCAGTGCCATGGGTTCAGTTACCTTTCTATTCCTTGTTATCAAAGACGTGTTCATTGGTAGAAAATTTTAGGTCGCTCTATATAGTGTCAGAAAAAGCTGTGGGTGCAACCACTTTATCTTCAAGTGTAACATATACAATATGCTCATTGGCGTTCTTAAAGAAAATCAGCCAACAAAATAAATTTCCCTTTCCCTTTCAGCTTGTTCTAAAACTGGAAAAGAAGAAAACAAGTCAGTATAACCACAGACTAATAGTTTTCCTGCATAATATCTTCTTTCTTTTATTTTTCAATACCAAACTGTCATAAAACACATAGGTACATATAGAAGTAATAATCTTTTCCTGTTTTCCTGCATAATATCACCATAAAATCACAATCCTGCAGGCAGTTTGACAGATTTAACAAACAAGACACTACATTTTGCTGCCGATAATATTTTGGATTTTTCCATCTAAAGCTAAAGCAATCATATGCATGCTCAATGCCATTTATTTTTAATACCATTTAATCTATTTCTGCTTCTATAGTTACTGCAGCTCCAGCTCATCCTGACTGTGGGAAAAGAATTTTGTTTTTTCTCTGTTGTTAAGCCGTTTAGAACAACCTGTATTTGATTCAGTGCACTGTCAAATCCCAGCTCAGCACAGAATTGTTAGGCTTGTGCAAAAGGCTCATTCACCTCCTCCGTTCCTTGGGTCTGGAGCTGATGACAAGCGCCATCCATTTTCATCTCTGGCTTTGTTGCCTGGCTGAAGACAGCGGACAGCTTGCAGGGTGACAGGGTTTGCAGTATGATGGTTTTCAAACCTGGATAGTTCACTGGGCTGTAAAGAAGTAGTGCTCCCAGGTCTCTGCGGGGAAGAAATACCAGAGTACATGTATAATGTATTAATTTTACACTGTAAAACTGAAAAACAAACATTTTAGCTTACCTTGTTAATGGCTAAAGGCAACATACCGGTTCCATCCATGGCATTAATAAAAGCTCTATTAAATTTCATCTGGACCTTTAAATTGATGAGAGATTAGTTAATTTTCCAGAAAAAAAAGTTGTAATGATTTCACATAATAAGAAATACTATGAACAACCACCTTGTTGTTCTTAAAGGAACCTTTGAAGAGCAGCAGCAGAGTCTCCCTAACGCATCCCTCAGACGGTTCTCAACTGAATGGAGTAAGGTAAGCGACCCATGTTGTAGGTGACGTCAGACGCCGGAGAATTGGCGGAAAAAAAGCAAATGGTAGCATAGAGTTTAACAAAGGTTTTTCAAGCTTCAGTATTACCAAATATACTAATCAATTGTCATATAACTAACAACATCTGTTTTATCATCTCTAACACCCTGGAGGACAACGGGGAGAGTTTAGACGCTCTCCAAGATTACATCGACCGCTGTTTTCAAGATTTAGTAATGAAGAAGGCCCAGAGTGCATCCTCCCTGGCCAAAATTGAGACGCCGTCATCGAAGAGATGTCGCCCGGCAGACTCCCCCGGTACAACATCGCCTGCCGGCAAAGACATCGCAGACATCCTGGAGTCAATCGACAAGCGATTGTCCAGTTTCGATGCGAGGCTGTCCCTGGTGGAGATTTTACACCGGGAATTTAAATCTCTGAGAGAATCCCTGGAATTCAGTCAGCAGCAGGTGGAAACGCTTGCCGCTGAAAATACCATGCTACGGGAGTCGGTCAAATCTCTCACCGATAACGTGACCCAGCTAAACATTGAAAATAAAAAAATAAAAGAGTCCGTTATCGATCTACAAGCCCGTAGCATGAGAGATAATCTTGTGTTTTCTGGTATTCCAGAATCTGCCGGAGAGGACGCAGAGGCAACGGTGAAAAACTTCATTAAAATCCACCTGAAGCTGCCGGAGGACCCGCTACACTCTTTTCTTATTCATTCACACTTTCTCCTTTAACATGGGTTTAACCTAGTAATAGCAATATGATGTCATAGCAGATATAACGCCGTCACCCTCCGTCATTGCTTTAATTGGAATGTTTCCGTTTCGTTTCTTTCTTTCTTTTTGTTGTTGCTCACAGTTCATGTGGTTTCTTTCTTTCTCTTGTCTTTCACTGCTGTGATCACCTACTTCCCCACTCACCTACAAACAACACCCTCTATTTCTCCATATTTTCACACCACGATCACGTAAACACATCCGCTCAACGGCAGCACATTCACAACAGCCTCACAGCACGCACAGACTTGCAGGACACATAACACAAGCCACGCTTGTTCATATTAGTGAATATTCACACACATAGTCAGACTTATGGAGCCTCTCACCACACTTTTTTTTCTCTCTCTCTCTTTCTATTTACAAACAAGGGATGTTTCCACATTCTCTCCACCTGTCTAAACGAAACACCCAGCGTACATCATACACACACAATTATGGGCATGCTGAGGTTTGTCACATGGAATGTAAATGGAGCTGGCACCAGAGGAAAGAGGTTAAAGATATTTAACCAGCTTAAAAAACTACAGGCAGATGTTGCTTTATTACAAGAAACTCACAGACCTGTCACAGGTTTAAACGAACTTAAAACACCTGAGTTTCCTAACGT
>NW_005187412.1:316236-325939 GCF_000239375.1 Pundamilia nyererei
TCAGGCTGCAGCTGAACTTGCTTTGTGAAAACGAAGACTCAGAGTTTTCGTTAACTCAGGGTATACTTACTCAGTTTTTCCACTAAACCGGCTTCCTGGAACAGGGCCCAGTTTTCTTCACTTTAGCTCCTAAGAAGATTCGTGTTGAGTTTTGACGTGAGACGATATGAACGGAAAAATAAGCCTTCTCCTTCTTTTTCTCGTCTTCCTTACATCGACACCAGGTAAGACCTCTTCATGTTTTATGGGTGATTTTTATTTTATTTAGAACATAAATCTACAGTTCATAATCTAAAAAAACATTGCTCTTTTACATTTACAGTGAAACTTATTATTAAACACTGTTGAAAATGTCGAGTTTAAACTGAGTGGTTAACGGTGTTTTGAGCGTGAACAATAAAAACAAAAAAAAAAACCCAAAAGACCAAAATATGTTTATTCAAAAAATGAATTTGCAGTGTTGTTAAAGTATACCAAGCTGCTAAAAATACACGCACAATATTAGGCACATGAGCTTGTGTCAATACTCATTCGCCTGGTTCCTTAGAGCCTTGTGAGTAATATAAATGTGATGCTGACAAGTGATGAGATTATTACATTAAAAAGTTATTTTTAAGCAATACTGGTGGAAGATAAGTGACTGACATTCCAAAGCTAACATCTATAAAAAAAATTAATTCAATCAGAACATCTCCTTCCAACTGACTTTTATCAATTACAAACAAAACAGTTTACAAAACTGATGAAAGTCTGTTGGAATGAAATGTG
This sequence comes from Pundamilia nyererei, assembly GCF_000239375.1. Classification (NCBI taxonomy): domain Eukaryota; kingdom Metazoa; phylum Chordata; class Actinopteri; order Cichliformes; family Cichlidae; genus Pundamilia; species Pundamilia nyererei. The sequence goes on from NW_005187412.1 coordinate 317,005, forward strand.
ATTCAATAAAATGGTGACAAGCAAGACAGTTCGGGGAAGTTGTGTTTTTCCCTCATAGGCACCTGTTGTTTCTTCAGGTGTGCAGAGATTTTATTTTAAGGCAGTATAAAGAAAGCTAAATACAGGCAATGTAAGGCATTTTCATCCTCAGTTTCGTTTTTACTTTGTTCCTCTCATTTCTTTCATTATGTGTGATTAAATTATTTTAGTCCCTTTACCCTCCCCTTACAAAACATTGCCCCTGCAGTGCCCCCACTTTATCCAAGCACTGCTCTTTGTGTTATGGTTTCATTATTATTCAAATGCGTATCTGACTTCCAGTAAGTTCAGTCTGTTATTTATTAATTCTGCTTCCTAACACCGTGTTTAACAATGTTATCAGTGACATCACGACCTGACCCAGCAGCAGTGTTGCTGGGTCAGGTCTGTTTGGTTGTTTGGTTGTTATTGATCCCTTTACCCCTAGTCCTAAAGTGTATATTTATTTTCTTACTCTTATATATATTGTTTGTTTACTTGCACTGCTGTAAAAGGAGCCTCGTCGTCTCGTCGCTCTATATACTGGAATGTATATAGAGAGATGACAATAAAGTTTACTTTGACTTCAGCAGCGAGCAGGCGCACACTTTTCGCGTATAGAATTTCGATAAAGCATTGGTGCAGATTATAAGTCTGTATTATAATGTCTGGTGTTTTCGTGTTTGTTGTTTTGTTTTATTTTGCGAGTTGGTTATTAGATGCTGCTCCAGCCACCAGTGAATCCCCCGCCGCCCCGCCCTCTCCTCCCTGTGCCGCAAGCAGCAGGTGCACCTCGCATACGGAGGGCGCCCTTACTCCCAGGAAATGGGTGATAGAAAACCGATCGGTGCCTGTACCATTCCCAATATGCGCTGGCTGATGTCGGGGCAGCATGAGTACGAGCAATTTTTTATTTTATTTTGCCGATGCCCGTGATGCCGATGTACTGGCAAAAATTTACCAGGACATTTTCCGTTTTTCTACGGAATTTTTTTTTTTTTTACAGTGTAAGTCTACAGCTGCCTAAAGCATTCATGGTCCTGCAAATGTGTCCATCAGTGTACATGTGTACATTTGTTTGGTTTTGTATTCCAGTTTAGTTCTTTCTGGTGTCCAGCAATAAAGCTGCCCTTTTGAGTTTGTTTCATTTCCGTGTCTGAGTCTGCATTTCGGTCCTTTCCTGTCTGCCTGCACACAGACTATGACAGTTATGCGCCTCATAAGCCTTTTAAAACCCCAGAATGGCAGCCATTGCCTGAAGGAGCGCAGTATTCATCAAATTCCTTTTAGGTAGCAAGAGCAGGCGCCAACTGGAAGAAGCGTGGAGAGAATTCACAGAGCAGAACCTTCAAAATACGACAACACACAATAACCCTTTACATTATCTTTTACATTATTAGGGGAATCTACAACATTTTTACATTAAACGTCATACTTATTTCTCTAATTCTGATTCTTTAGGGAGCCCCTCATTAATTCCTCTGTCTGCAACAAGTTATTATAGCCCCTGCACCAACCCCCCCCAATTTTCTTATTACCCAGTTTCTGGAAGCCTGCTAAGGGGCACCAGGGCTGTACTGCCCTCCCTTTGTGGTAATGCTGTGGCATTTAAAAATATCGGTGACATTAGTTCAGGGTAAAAGTAGAATACTGCTAGTGACTGCACTGTGAAGCCCGAGTTTCATTAACCAGACAAATATGATCATTTTAGACTAAAGCAATGCTTTTTTTCACATGTCATTATGAATGTCATTGACAGGTGTGTGCCCACTGAGTTTCCAGGAAGTAAATGTCGAGGCAGGTGAGATGGCGGTACTGCAGTGCCCTTCTTACAGAGAGTACCGTGATGGAGATGCTGAGGTGTTCTGGACCAGTCACACCGTGGATGAAATGAAACTCTTCAACATGTCAACGTCAGCTGAGCAGAGGCAGATGGGTGTGCTGGTTCATGGAAGAATCCTTGTTATTCTCAGAGCTTCAGTAAACCATCAGGGGAATTACTCCTGCTCTTTTCGGTAAAATGAATGGTTTCCTTGTCTAAGACTGACATCAAACAAAAGTCGTGCCCACACGACTTTTGTTTGATAAAGTACTATTTCCTATACGACAGGATAGCAGAGCAAGTTTAACTTGTATTATATTTTATTATAACATTTTAAGGTTGTTATTGAACATCACGGCACCAGAAAAGCACTTTTTATATTTGTACTAAACCAGGTTGCTTGTTGGCATTATGGTATGACAGTTTCCCTAAATGCTGGTAACATATATGTGAGGATCCTGTGTTTGCAAATAACAACCCGCCATCTGAAGTTAGCAAATCCTGAAACACAACTGAGGACGGCGGGTTGTTGTTAAGGTACAGAAAAACTGGAACAAAGCCATATTTTATTCAAACTAGAACATAGAAAACATTCATTTTTTTATAAACTTAGATGGTTTAACAACTAATGTACCATTTTAACTAAATTTTAAGAAAACAATCATTTTAATCATTCTTAATAATTTTCAATTAATAACTTTGAATTTGACGGCAGCCGCATGTCTCAAAAGGCAAGGCAAGGCAAGTTTATTTGTATAGCACAATTCAACAACAAGGTGATTCAAAGTGCTTTACAGTGCTTTAAAAGGTGGGACAGGGCCATGTTTAACACTGTGTAGCATCACCTCTTCTTTGAACAACAGTCTGTGAACATCGGGGAACTGGGTAGAGCAGCTGCTGGATATTTGGGAAAGGAATGTTGTCCCATTCTCAACAGTCACTCTTCATTGCCCTATTTTTTTTGTCCAGTGTTTTGATTGGTGAAAGGTCTAAACACCAGGCAGGCCAATTCAGCACCCAGACTCTTCTACTTCAAAGCCATGCTGTTGTAATGACAGCAGTATGCAGTTTAGCATTGTCTTGCTGAAATATGCAAGGCCTTCTCCGAAAGACATAGTCATAGAGTATATGTGGCTTTAAAACATGTATATACCTTTCAGCATCCATTATTACAAGCTGTGTAACACGTTGCCAAATAATCTTTCAAGTTTTGTTTCGCCTGACCTCAGGACAGTTTTTCGCTTTGCCTCAGTGAATCATAGAAGATGATTACGTTGTTCTTTGCATGGTGGTGCATTAGCCTACATTAGTGGATGGCACAAGTGTCCCTGAGCCCATGCTGTGATTTTCATGATAAATTAAATTTAAACCAGTGCTGCCTGCAGGCCTAAAGTTAAAATCATGATTTTCATGTGTAACACAAACACTTCCTTCTCAACCTTTTATTGGTTGAAAAGTGTTTTGTTGAATTTTGTTGAGACATGTCATCAAATTCAAAATGAGTGTTTTCCTGAAATGGTACGTCTCAGTCAAAACATTTGTTTTCTGAGTTCTGTTGTGAGTAAAATAAATAAATCAGGTAAAATAAAATCAGACAAAGGCACACAAGAAGCATGAGTGTATCACAGGTTATTAGGTTTCATCTTCTGTGGGTCAGAGAAGAGCCTCTCAGTAATCCAGCGTTAAAGGAATGGATTACTGAAGGCGAAGCTGAGAGGGATTTTTATACAGAATGCCAGATATGTTAGTTTAATTTCACTGTTTGCAGCACAAAACTTTCTCAGCTAATAATAAATCCTGATGGACAAATAGCCCGCTAAGTAGATGAACACCATTTTAAAACTAATCCTTTAAGTCTTCTCTTACTTTCCCATTTTTTTGTTTCATTTTGCTTGTTGCTCAGAATGAAAGTTAAAACTTCATGTTACTGTTTTCTTTCCTTGGTAGGAATTCCAGCAGACAGTCCTGGATAAGCCTCAAAGTAAACACAGCTCAGTCCAGAGACTCTGAGCAAATGAACCAGATCTCTAAAGAATGTTACACAGAGGAGTTCTGCAAGTTGTATTGCCCTGAATTTTTTTTTCCCTTTAACACCCTGAATATCACCAGAAGCGGCATCACATGGCACAAGGTAAACAGAGCAGATTATGTGAATGAGATCAAACTGTAAAATATTGTTACAGGGTTTTAATGTTTTTTCCAAATTTGACAGCTGACTACTTAAAAATCGAGCTTATATGTTGTAGGAGGGCGGGTCATCACCAAAAGACGGTTACTTCCCAAGTGTGAAAAAAGAGGACAGTGGCAACTATACCTGCACCCGGTCTTACCTGTATGATGGTCAAATATATAACATGACCTCTACGGTGAAACTTGATGTCCAACCAAGCAGTAAGAAAAACACATTTTGCAGATATTTATTTTTAATGATTTTAATACGTGCTTTTCAAAAGGTTTTTTTATTTCCACAGAAATAACTAAGAAAGCAGTGATAATTTCACCAGAGAACAAGCAGGTATTTGAGGTAGATTTAGGTGAGTTATTGTCTATATTCATACACCTTCACACTCTTGGCTAAAGCTTAAATGTTAATCGTTTATAACAACCTGTGTTAACTCTGCTTTTTCTAGGTTCAACAGTGGTGATTGATTGTAAAGCAGTTATGATGTCAGAGACTGATGACTTGTTTTGGTTAAGTGAAAGTTCATTTGTGGATACAGACACTAGTCTACCAGTTTTCTATAATGATACACGGTAAATATTTCACACACAGGTCCTCTGTGGGTCACACTGATGTTATATGTAGTCACATCAGCTCAGATATGAATTCTGTTTTTAGATCTGCCTCAGTCATTTCCTTCTCTTCTCAGGGTCATCAGCACAGAGGAAATCAGAATGAGAACATCTCTAATCTTCAGAAAAGTGTCAGAGGACGATCTGTCAAAAAATTATACCTGTAAACTGCAATCTGCCTACCAAACAAGCTTTGTCACTATCACTCTAAAACAAAAAGGTATGGCCAGCTGAACATTTTGAGTACTTAATAATACTCTTTAATGTGTTTATTCATTAGATGAGCTAATTTAGAAAATCCCCATCACTCCCTACAGCTGCTCCTTCCTCTTACTTTGTGGCTTTATGGATTGTGGGCTTTGTGCTGATGGTGATGGTACTAACAGCAATTATTTATGCAAAGTTTAAAGTCGACATCACGCTTTTCCTTCGTCGAATTCTTGGCTGCCATCGAACCATCCCAGGTAGTATTCATACATTTTGCTAATTCAAACATTGTCTGTGTTCACATTTTTGTCAGAGCGGCAAAAATCAGCTTTTTTCTATCCACTTTTAAAACAACATTTTTATTTTTTTCCATTTAGATGGAAAAAGCTACAACGCCTGCTTGATGTATTACAAGAGTAGCACAGATCCAGGACTAAATGAAGATGACAGAAAAAGGCTGGAGAGTGAAATGAAGTACAGACTTGGTTATAGTCTCTGTCGCTACAGTCCTGATGTTGTACCAGAGAGAGGTGCTTACATTTTTCATATTTTTACAAAATTGTTATTCTAAATTTTGTCCTTACAAATTCAGTCAAGGGGAAAACAACACACTCTGATCTGTGCTTGTCTGCTCCTGTAGGAGAGGCTGTGTTAGACTGCATAAAGCAGAGTCAGACAGTGGTTCTGGTCCCCTGCTCAGAAGATTCTGGTTCAGGAGTCGACCTGCTGAAAAGTATCCAAGCATCCCTCAAGAAGTTGCAGACTCACGTGGTTTTGATTAAAACTGAGACAGCCGGAGTCTTGAGCACAAGTTCATCTTTAGAGGCCTTACAACTCTGCAAAGCTGCAGACTGTGTCACCTGGAAGGGAAAAAGCTCGATGCTGCCCTCTTCTGCCTTCTGGAAGCTGCTACGTTATTACCTACCTGCCCCGCAGAGAGCACCCAGAGCTTTAATATGACTGTACAGTATTTAGGATGTAAGACTGTATTTCCTCCACTGAACACACACACATGTAAAGGAAGCTCTTAAAACATGTGGTTATCCTATTTGGTCTTTCATCAAGTCAGCAAAGAGTCATAGAGAAGACGATCAGACAGAAACTAGGGAGGATCAGAAAGACTAACGCAACATCCCAGTGTACTTCAGACCCAGCCACACAAAAACTGGTTCATCCCAAAGACAGAACTCCTAAACACAAACTTAACAATGTGGTGTATGCTGTACAGTGTAGCGAGGAATGCCCAGACCCCTACATTGGAGAGACCAAACACCCACTTCATAAACGCATGGCACAACATAGAAGAGCCACCTCCACAGGACAAGACTCAGCAGTCCATCTGCATCTAGGACAAAGACACTCCTTCGAGGACACCAATGTTCACATTTAGGACAGAGAAGACAGATGGTTTGAAAGAGGAGTGAAGGAAGCCGTCTATGTCCACTGTCAATGACAATCTATGAACAGAGGCGGTGGCTTACAACACCAACTGTCTGCCATCTATAACCCAGTTTTGAGATCCCTTCCCAGACGCCTTAACGACCACTCACATCTTGAGCCTTTTGACCTCAGGAAATCGCATGATAGGGTTAGGGCTAGGTTTCACTATGAGTACACCCAAAACCATGCATGATTGCTACCCACACCCGTTTTCACACCTTGGCTCATGTGATTAGGTAGAGGATCAATAGGGGGCCCATGTCCCTCTTGGTGGGTTACTCCCATAGAGCTTAAATCTGGGACTCTCCATCATTTGACCCTAGAACTGACGAAGCTTTTCGGTTGAGAGGTGAAAAGTCCTCAAGCAACTTTAAGAAGTCCAGACGCTTTTCTTTCCAAGCTCCTTAGACTGCAAGCTGGAGAGGAAGCAGCATCTCACTAATCCAGAAGATCTTCATTTAGTCTGGATAAAAGCATAACATTTTAACTATTAGAGTAAATATTTATTTATAACTATCACACAAATGTATCATTATATACAGACACTTTTATTGCTACTGATATATTTATATATTTTTTTGTCATGTTCTGTATAATATTGTACTTTTCTGTTAATAGTGTTATTTTGTATTTCCTTATGCTGATGGGTTTGTTTATTGTGTTATCTTCTGATATCTGGTATTGGTTCTTTTTTTTCCTTATTTGTGCCTCAAGTTTTTAGTTTGATTATACAGTTATGTTCAAAATAATAGCAGTGTTTTAAAATGTGAGTAAAGCTCAAAATCATCATAAACACGTATGCCAGCCAGGATGATTTGACAACCTTTCACAATTCCTCTGAATTTCTTGGTTTTGCCTCAGAAACAGCATTTTTGATGTCACCGAACAAGTTTTCTATTAGATTAAGGTGTGGGGATTGGGCTGGCCACTCCATAAGCTTCATTTTGTTGGCAGCATGACCTTATCAATTATTTTGATATAAGCAAATTGATCCATGATCCCTGGTGTGCGATAAATAGTTCCGACACCATAGTAAGAGAAACATCCCCATATCATGATGCTTGAACTACCATGCTTCACCGTCTTGAGAGTGTACTGTGGCTTGAATTCAGTGTTTGGAGGTCATCTAACAAACTGTCTGCGGTCCTTGGACCCAAAAAGAACAATCTTACTTTCATCAGTCCACAAAATGTTTCTCCATTTCTCTTTAGGCCAGTCGATATGTTCTTTGACAAATTGTATCGTCTTTAGCACATGTCTTTTTTTTTTTTAGTAGCGTGAATTTGCGGGGGCTTCTTCCTGATAGATTAGCCTCACACAAACATCTTCTAATTGTCACAGTACTCACAGGTAACTTCAGACTGCCTCTGATCTCCCTGGATGTGATTATTGGCTGAGTCTTTGCCATGCTGGCTATTGTTCAATCCATTCGAATGGAGTCTCTCTGGTTTGGCTTTCCATTTTAAAGCATTGGAGATCATTTTAGCTGAGCAGCCCATGATTTTCTGCACTTCTTGATATGTTTCCCCCTATCCAATCAACGTTTTGATTAAAGCACGCTGTTCTTCTGAATAATGAATGACCTCACTGATTGGACTCCATATTCTCCGCTTGTACTTTGTTGTTGTCTCTCTAAGCCTTCTGGTTCTGTATCCATATGTTTAATGATTTCTGGAGACACGGGATTCCCAGGCTTTCATTTACATATTCTCTGGTTTTCTGGACTTTGTAACTTGACCCAGTATTTCATATTAAACCTTTGCGTTTGCGATGGCAGAAATGAAGCGTTTGAGAGATCAAATCATTTGGAACAGCTGTTTTGGAAAAAGATTTGATCTTTTGGAGAATTTGGAACACATTACTACAGCGACATCTGGTGGCCAAATAAATGTGATTTTAAATTATTGCACTGAATAAATGTGAATGTTTTCATGTGTCTTTTTCTTTTTGTCTGTCACCTTTTCTGTTGGTTTATAGTATTATTTGTATGGAAGGATATTTTGTTTGAATCAGTCAGTAATTGTAGGTTGTACTTCTGCACATAAAGACATCAATCAATATTTATACGGTGTGTTTTTATGCATGTTTAATTATTTTTATTAAGAAAAACAACGTGTTCAACAGTACTGAGACAATTTTGTCTTTTGCACAAAATCTCCTGCTTTGAATGATATTCTCTCTTGGGAGACTGATGTGGTTGAAGTGGAAAGATTGGCTAGCTGGAATAGATGAGGGAATATGGTGGCATGTTGGTCCAGTAATCTAGAGGGTCATCTCCTCTTGGTTCATATAGGGCTTAGAGAGTGTGACATTATCTGTGACACCCTATCCATGGTTGGTTCACCTACCCTGCTGTCAAAAACATCGCAGAGCTTGTACTTTAGTGGCTGATAATTTTAGGATGTGCACATCTCCGAGGCAAGCTTTCCCAGATGAATGTGCCTGATCCCATCTGCCGGTGGATCACTGACTTCCTGACGGACAGGAAGCAGCATGTGAGGCTGGGAAAGAATGTCTCGGACTCCCGGACCATCAGCACCGGCTCCCCTCAGGGCTGTGTTCTTCTCCTCTGCTCTTCTCCCTGTACACCAACTGCTGCACCTCCACCCACCAGTCTGTCAAGCTAATCAAGTTTGCAGATGACACCACCGTTAT
>NW_005187412.1:350943-362673 GCF_000239375.1 Pundamilia nyererei
TCTTTTCTGCCAAATGTTTAGCCTTTTCACCTCTTATCAGCACAATTCTAAGCAGCTTCTGCTAATTTCACCAGAATTGTCAGTCTCTTCACCTCTTCTTTATGCGAATGAATTTGGTGCAGTGCGGTGAGTCGCTGCCTTTGGACCAGAAGGGCCAGGTTCGAATCCTGCTCAAGGCAATGTTTTTTGTTTTTTCTGCTTTTTCCAGCCGAACTCTTCAACGTTAAGGCATCCACACAGCATTTTCGCAGGAAATGCAAATTTTTCTAGTTGGAGTCAGCTCGGAAAAATCAAGTGCTCTCATTTTAAGCTGTGTTGGTAATTTTGTGGAGCCAGGAGTGTGAGCATAGCACGAGCCACTGGGTCCAAGTCCTCCACCACATCTGACACCAGTTCCACATACAATTCCAGGACAAGTCCCCATCCATCTGGTCTGACCTGTCAAACCTGTTGCTCCTGTTGAAGCTCTGCTGTCTTCATTCTTGTGCCACTTCTGCACATGCTGCCATCACCTCCCATCTTTTACAAAGAGTGAGCACATGTGATGATTTCTTTGATTAAGATGGGGTAGGACATAAAAAACCTTTCAAAATAAAAGCATGCAAAAATATATACAAACATGGTATAAGGAGCTTGGAAAGAAAAGCGTCTGGACTTCTTTAAGTTGCTTAAAGACTTTTCACCTCTCATCTGAGAAGCTTCTTCAGTTCTAAAGTGAAATGGTGGAGAGTCCCAGATTTAAGCTCTGTGGGAGTAACCCACCAAGAGGGACAAAGGTCCACCTAATGAACCTCTACCTAATCACACAAGCCAAGATGTGAGAACGAGTGTAGGTCACAATCAGCCAAGGTTTCGGGTGAACTCATTGTGAAACTTAGCCCCACCCTGTCATGTGATTTATGAGTTTTCCTAAACAGAAACTTAACAGCATAGTGTATGCTGTAGAGCAAGCCTATTCAAATGGCGGCCCGCGGGCCAAATGCGGCCCAGAAGCAACCTGCGAGTGGCCCTGCCTGTGGTCCTGGCAGAAACACAGAGAAAACGCAAAAAATTAATTAATTAATTAATTAATTTTAAAAATTAAAAATTCCTACAGCGTAGTGTAGACTGTGAATGCAACACTCCTAGTAGCCTAGCAATATTTGACCCACAATACACCGTGATGTAAACATATTAAACAATCATCGTAATATATGATGCGACAACAGCATTTCTTTCTCACTCCAAAAGCGCAAAATTGACAATGAAAACTGTCGGTTTAACCCTGCCTGGACTGACAAATACTTATTCATTTTACCGAGTTTAATAATCTTACAACCGGAGTTGTACTACCATGGTGAGGGTCCTGTACAGCCCAAGAGAGAGCTGCAGCATCTTCCCTTCGTATATATATATATATATATATATGTGTATATATATATATATACAAATGTGTATATATGTATATATATATATCAGAAAAGGTGTTTCTTTGAGAATAGGTGAATGGGGAATGCTGTATAAAGCTCTTTGAGTGCTCAGCTATGAAAGAACTATTCCAGGTTTATCCTGATATGCTGCATTTGGTTACGCCAAGCATCTCTACTATGGTCCTGCCTGTGCAAGGGACATTGCTCCAGACATCTTGTGGTTTGTTCAGATGCAGTTTTTCTAAATCTAAGCCATGTTGCCATGCTCTTCTTAGAGAGAACAGGCTTTCTCTTTGCAAGCCTGCCAAACAAGTCAGTCCTTTTCTAACTGTGCTATCGTGAACTTTAATATTTCACATGGTAACTGAGCCCTGAGATGTAGCTTTTGTTTGCTTATTGTCCCAATCTCCCACCCAGCTTATTTCTAAGTGTTCCCATCTAAGCATAATTTTTTTTTGTATCTTTAGTGATTTGTTAATCACAGATGATTTGAAAGGCATCCTTATCTGAATTTATTGCTCTTACTTGTGATGGTATTTTCATATTCTTTTGGTTTTCGAAGGAAAAAACCACCAAAAACCAGTTGGCAGAAGCAGGGATGTTACTGCAGAGGTCACTTTCACATCCTGACAGTAAAAGGATATGAAAGCTGATGTCTTAGTTCTAAAGCTTATCAAATCACAAACACTGCAAAAAAGAAAGAAAGAAAAAGAAAGAAAAAGAATTACCTACAGGACTCTGCACTTCACACATATTAGGTGCTGCACATGTTCTAAAGCCCTTTATGGCCACTTTGTCCCAAGTAAAGCTCTCTCTCTCTCTCTCTCTCTCACACACACACACACACACACACACACACACAAACAACACACAATCCGGGCAAGCTGTGCTTACAAACAAAGAGCTATGTGGGTGGAATCATATCTCTGTCTAACGTTTCGAACAAAACACACGCGCGCGCGTGCACGCGCACAGACACACAAATCATTCACCATAGGGACAATTGTCGGTATATCCACTGCTACACCGCAAATAATAACTGTTGATAATGACTTCTGCAAATTGTATTTTCATAAAAGGTGCACAAATACGGTTTAAAACAGGTTTTTGTTGCAGCCTGGGTGTGACAGGATTAAAGGAACTGACCTGAAATGGCCACCAAAGTGACCAACCACATTAGGACCTCTTCCTTTAGGCCTCGCCCTCCACACAGCTCAGTTGATTCGCGCGAAGCATTCTGCTCCCAGGCAGACACCTGACAGTGCCAAGCTCACAGTAGGCACTCTCGCGCCTGCGATCTCTTATTTGTGCACGCCCCTGAGTTTTACCCTCGAGGATCTCATTTTCACTCGTGATTATGGGTTTTTTTTTCCTCGGGTGGATATGTTTGTCACTATTTCTTTCTTGGGGAAGTGAAAAGTTTCACTTTCTCTATGTGTCTTCATAGGTGTTCCTCAGACTGACGATATGAAGGGGAAAATACTTCTGGTCCTTTTGTTATTCTGGCCAGGTAAGATTTAGACCTTCACATTTTATAGGTGAAGTGAACTTAAGCAAAGGGTATATAAATCTGTTCCTTTAATAGGCCAGTCATATAGCTAGAATTCCAGCACAGGAGGTCACATACTTGATGGTTTAATAGCTCAGCTAAGGTTTACTGTGTACTTTACCACCTAGCTTTAAAAGGACAATTAATAATTTTGCCTGAATATAAGCACTGGACTCATTTGGAAGAAAGTGGTACAGAACTGTACACCAACATACTGAACTGAAGATTAAACTGATTGGTTCAATAGATATCTCTAAAATGCAGTAGACATAACACTCACTGAACACAAAAAAGAATTAAATAAAAAGAAAAACAGGGCAGATATTAAAATGACTTTCTTTATTCCTTCAAAACCTATAATGAATATGTTCCTGCTTCCACTAGAGGGAGACGAGTTCAAATATATCTAGCATAAAATGACTTGGCTTCGTTTGTGGCTAAAAAAGCTCTACCATGTAAAACTAAGCTGCAATGAAGCTGTAGCCTGTGTCTACCTGCTAGTAAGAACCTTCCTTATGTTTCTCCACCAAATCACAGTGATGCTCATATGACATCAAAAGGGGCTTATCCCTCTGGTGATGAACAAAAAAAATGAAAAGAAGAACAGTGAAACAGAAAAGTGCACAGGATAACGGTTAGTTGTACATTCACAAGGATGAGTCTGCAACTGCTTTATGATGTGTTTGTTAGCTGTGCTGCCTGCACTCTGTGGTTATGTGGCATTTAAAGATATCTGTGACATCAGCTCATGCTAAAAGTAGAATACTGGTAGTGACTGCACTGCGAAGCCGGAGTTAAATTAATCAGACAAATTTGATCCTTTTAGTCTACAACGGTGCTTTTTTTCATGTCATTACTAATGTCATTGACAGGTGTGTGCCCACTGAGTTTCCAGGAAGTACATGTCAAGTCAGGTGAGATGGCGGTACTGCAGTGCCCTTCTTACAGAGGGTACAGTGATGGAGATGCTGAGGTGTTCTGGACCAGTCACACCGTGGATGAAATGAAACTCTTCAACATGTCAACATCAGCTGAACAGAGGCAGATGGGTGTGCTGGTTCATGGAAGAATCCTTGTCATTCTCAGAGCTTCAGTAAACCATCAGGGGAATTACTCCTGCTCTTTTCGGTAAAATTTAATACAATTCCCACATTAACGGTTTAATTATCTAAGACTGACATCAACCAAAGCCACAGGCCTCATTTATGAATAGATGTCGTGCCCACACTGATATAAAGTACTATTTCCTACACTACAGGATACCAGAGCAACTTTTATCTTGTGGTTATTTTTGAAAGCTTGTTATTGAACATCCTTCGGCACCAGAAAAGCGATTTTTATCTTTGTCCTGAACCAGGTTGCATTATGGTGTGAAACATCTATGTGACAATCATCTGAGGGTTAGAAGAATCCAAAAGCACACCTGAGGATGCTAGGTTGTCGTAAATGCTAACATCTGCAAAGCAAAGATGCAGGGAGTTGAGGTCATGAACTTGGATGAGTTTAAATAACTGGAGTTAACAATTCAGAGCTATAGACAATGCACAAGAGAGGGAAAGGAGAGAGCACAGGAAGGGTGGAGACTAGTGTCAGGTGATGTGTGACAGAAGGAGAATAGCAAGAGTGAAGGGGAAGGTTTTACAAGATAGGAGTGAGGCCTGCTATGATGTTTGCTTTGGAGACTGTGGAGCTGGCAACAATAGAGCAGGTGGAGAGTCAAAGATGTGTATGTTTTCACTGGACATGACCAGCATGGCCAGGATCACTAAAGAATCGCACAAATCCAACATTGAACTGATGGATTCAAAAAGAGAAAGAAATGAAACACTTTATATATTTTTTATTTTCTCGACAGTAATTCCAGCAGGCGTTCCTGGATCAACCTCAGAGTATACACAGTGGACTCCAAAGAGTCTGGAAAAATGATCCAGGACTCTAAAACATGTTACACAGATAAGTCCTGCACTTTATATTGCCATGATGAAAACATTCTCTTTGATACCTGGAATATCACCAGAAACAGCACTACATGTCACAAGGTAAACAGAGCAGATTATGTGAATGAGATCAAAGCAGTGTTTTACTGTTTTTCCATATACAACATATGTGCTATGTTGTAGGAGGGCGAGCCATCTCCAAAAGACGGCTACTTCTCGAGTGTGAAAAAAGAGGACAGTGGCATCTATACCTGCACCTGGTCTTACCTGTATGATGGTCAAATATATAACATGACCTCTATGGTGAAACTTGATGTCCAACCAAGCGGTAAGCAAAACACATTCTGTAAATTTTTATTTTCAAAGACTTTAATATGTGTTTTTCAAAATATCAGCCTTTTTTCTTTTCTTTTTTTTTTTAAATTTGTGCAGAAATAACTAAGAAAGCAGTGATAATTTCACCAGAGAACAGCCAAGAATTTGATGTAGATTTAGGTGAGTTATTGTCTATAGTCATACACCTTCACACTCTTGTCTAAAGCTTTAATGTTAATCATTAATAAAATCTGTGTTAACTCTGGTTTTTCTAGATTCAACAGTGGTGATTGATTGTAAAGCAGTAACGTCTTCAGACACTGATGACTTGTTCTGGTTAAGCGGCGATTCATTTGTGGAGACAAATAGCACTCTGCCCGTTTTCTATAATTATACATGGTAAATATCTCACACACATATTATGTAACTGTAGGGGCGACTGTGGGTTGGGAATCACATCTGTAACCGGAAGGTCGCCGGTTCGATCCCCGGGCTCTCTGTCCTGGTCGTTGTGTCCTTGGGCAAGACACTTTACCCTACCGCCTACTGGTGTTGGCCAGAGGGACCGATGGCGCGATATGGCAGCCTCGCTTCTGTCAGTCTGCCCCAGGGCAGCTGTGGCTACAACTTAGCTTGCCTCCACCAGTGTATGAATGTGAGAGTGAATGAATAGTGGTATTGTAAAGCGCTTTGGGTGCCTTGAAAAGTGCTATATAAATCCAATCCATTATTATTAACTGATATGCTTTATACAAACGTCACAGCTATCAATTCTGCTTTTAGAGCTGCCTCAATCATGTTGTTCATCTCCGTTTCAGGGTCAACAGCACAGAGGAAATCAGCATGACAGCATCTCTAGTCTTCAGACAAGTGTCAGAGGAGGATCTGTCAAAAAATTATACCTGTAAACTGCAATCTGACTATGAAACAAGCTTTGTCACCATCACCCTAAAACAAAACGGTATGGCCAGTTGAACACTTTGAGTCATTTTATAAATAAATATGTCGATGAAACTTGATGTCTAGCCAAGTGGTAATAAAACAAGTTTAGTGACATTTTATTTTCAAAAACTTTAACGTGTGCTTTTCAAAAGGTTTTAGATTTTGGCGTTTTTTTTTTTTTTGTTTCTTTTTTAATAGAAACTTTTATACCACCAATGATCATTTCACCAAAGAAAAACCAAGAATTTGATGTAGATTTAGGTGAGTTATTGTCTATAGTCATACACCTTCACACTCTTGGCTAAAGCTTTAATGTTAATCATTAATAAAATCTGTGTTAACTCTGCTTTTTCTAGATTCAACAGTGGTGATTGATTGTAAAGCAGTAACGTCTTCGGACACTGATGACTTGTTCTGGTTAAGCGGCGATTCATTTGTGGAGACAAATAGCAGTCTGCCCGTTTTCTATAATTATACATGGTAAATATTTCACACACAGATTATATGTAACTGGTATGCTTTATGTATCCGTCACAACTATGAATTCTGCTTTTAGAGCTGCCTCAATCATCTTGTTCATCTCCGTTTCAGGGTCAACAGCACAGAGGAAATCAGCATGACAGCATCTCTAGTCTTCAGACAAGTGTCAGAGGAGGATCTGTCAAACAATTATACCTGTAAACTGCAATCTGACTATGAAACAAGCTTTGTCACCATCACCCTAAAACAAAACGGTATGGCCAGTTGAACACTTTGAGTCTTTTTATAAATAAATATGTCGATGAAACTTGATGTACAGCCAAGTGGTAATAAAAACAAATTTTGTAACATTTTATTTTCAAACACTTTATTTGTTCTTTTTGAAAGGTTTTAGATTTTTTTTAATGTTTGTTCTTCTTTAATAGAACCGTTTATACCGCCAGTGATCATTTCACCAAAGAACAACCAAGAATTTGAGGTAGATTTAGGTGAGTTATTGTCTACATCCACATACTTTCACACTCTTGGCTAAAGCTTTAATGTTAATCAGTTATAAAATCTGTGTAAACTTTGCTTTTCTAGATTCAACAGTGGTGATTGATTGTAAAGCAGTCACGTCTTCAGACATTGATGACTTGTTCTGGTTAAGCGGCGATTCATTTGTGGAGACAAATAGCACTCTGCCCGTTTTCTATAATTATACATGGTAAATATTTCACACACAGTTTCTATATAACTGATATGTTTTGTATCTGTCACAGCTTTGAATTCTGCTTTTAGAGCTGCCTCGATGATGTTCATCTCATTTTCAGGGTCAACAGCACAGAGGGAATCAACATGACAGCATCTCTAGTCTTCAGACAAGTGTCAGAGGAGGATCTGTCAAACAATTATACCTGTAAACTGCAATCTGACTACCAAACAAGCTTTGTCACCATCACCCTAAAGCAAAAAGGTATGAATCAGTAAACTCAGAATAATCGGTATTTTTTGTTTGTTTTTCAATAAAGGGTGTCACCGTCATTCTGACCAAATAAAAGTGTCTTAGTGTGTTGCTAATGTTCTGATTACTCTCCATTACTCCCTACAGCTGTTTCACATCTCGCCATGGGTTTATGCATTTTTCTCACTGTGTTGGTGGTATTACCAGTAGCTATTTATACTATGTTTAACATCATTCTTTGGCTGCAAACAAATCTTGGCTTCTACCACAGAGCCCCAGGTGGGATACTATTTTAAACATGTGTTACAGATTCATATTTTTTTGTCATTTTAACAATAGCATTTTACTGAAGTGAACTTCAGTGTGATTGTTTGTTTTTCTTTGTCATGCTAAGACAGGGAAACTGCATCGTTTGAAGACTCGCTTCTAAACAGAAACAGCAGGAGGCCTTGAGTACAGGTTCATCACCAGGGGCTTACAGCTCTGCGAGGTTGTGTCACCTGAAATGGCTCCATGTTGCACTCCTCCTCCTTCTGAAAGAAGCTTCGTCATTACCTGCCCGTCCCACAGAGAGCACCCAGAGATTTAATATGAGTATACAGGTAGAGGTACATTCAGAGTTTATTTTAGACACCTGAACATTGCCAGGTGCCAGGCATCCGCCTAGCAACAAAAAAAATTAAACATATGTCTCTCTTTGTGATATATGGGCCTGTACCAGCTCATATAATGTTTATGGACAGCACACATACTCACACATTGCGTGAGTATGTGTGCAATGCATCTGCAGACATCCACTCATGTGACAGCCTGAAAGCTGCATTTCCCTTTACTAAGGGAAATGTCACAATGTTTCCAGAAAATGTTTAATGTGGTATATTAACCCTGGAAGTTGCTCAACTCTAATTCTGTCATGTATTTAACATGACTTACTTGCTTTAATTTATTGCATCGTAAAGAGCAAAAAGGTTGAAGCTTGTATTGCTCTGAAGTCATTTTCATGCATTATTATGCACGAACGCTCCTGGAGGTAAATAACTGGTCAGTTTTGCAACTGTTAATAATGTTCATGTTATGGCGGCTTATCAAACATATTGACTCAGCTTACTTTATGTGCAGTCATTTGTAATTTTTAAATAGTTGATATCATATTTTACTTTATTAGCCTTTCTACTCCTTAGGTTATGACACTGGTATGATTAATTTCCTTATCTAAGAGTAAGGATTAAGCTTGAAACTAAGATTTTTATCATAATCGATTTTTTATTTTTTTATTTTTTTGTAGTGAATGTTATTACGGGTACATCGTTATTTAAAGGAGAAGTAAAACAAACAAGCAAAAAAAGCAATCATCGAGTCTTAGGAATGATATAAATGTTTCTTTAGCTTATTATATTTGTGTAGGTGTATTTTTATTATTTTCTTTTTTATAAAACATAAAACTGTGATGGTTGTCTTCAGGCTCTGATGACATCAACCACTGTGCCTTAAGACTCAAAATACAACATACATCAGGAGAAGCAATTGTAGAAGAAATTGTAGAAAAGGGAAAAAAATAGGGGTGGTTTTACAGAAACACTAATATCCATTGATATTCGTTCTTGGGTTTATGGAGTTCATTATACAAGTCCTGGTGTGACTCTTTAATAATGGAAAGATTTACCTATACACTGACCTACCTAGTGTGTTTTTACTGATGAGCACAACTGCAGTAGGAGTAACAAATTAATCAATAAAATCAGATTTTGTAGAGAATAAAGATGTGTTGATTCCCAGCCAATTTGTTTATCCATTTATTATTGTCACAGTAAATGTCTCTCCTCTGTATGTGGAACCCCCCAAAAATAATCTCTGTGTGGCATCTTACTGGATGTCTAATTTCATGTTTGTGTTTCTTTGTATTTATACATTTTTGTTATTAAAGATGATAAACTCTGTGACCAAACTTTATGCCCTACACCACCTGCCAATGTAACATGTACAATGTAACATATCTCATTGATGTTGATATCTGGACTCTCTCCTGCTCTGCTCACTTCAGGTGAGACAAACTAAGACTTGTGGAGAGGGACTGGGTGTGTGTTGTAACTTTATTGCAGTTTATTGTTTCATAACAGCATTTTGATTATTTTGTAAATGATTTAATTGCTAGCCACATGTTTAGTGAGAGCTGTTAATTATAGATTTAATTTTCTGTCAAAAAGAGCATTTAATACGTATTTTCATTAGATACTTCATAGAGATGGAAGTTACTCATGTTTAGCTAGGAAAAGAAAAGTTTTCAGGAAGCCATTATATGTTGCTCTGATGTCAGTTACTTTATGTGTTGTACACCCTTTTTTTGAAGTCCTATATAAAGACCATCGTTTCTATAACTGATGTCCGATCCATTTTTCGGGCTAAGTGGATTTGCCACAACAATGTGCAACACCATACCATTATACCAAAAATACCAATACTTCCACCAGTAAACTGGGACAGCTCTGTTACTAAACTCAATCCCACTTGCAGTGTTGTCTTTCATCAACTACTTGGTATCAACTGCACTGCATGAAACACACATTCAGTAATCTGGGGGGGGGGGTCATACATATTGGCCAATCAATACATTTTACTACTTGCCAGCAACTTACAGTATCTAAACATTTCTTATTATACATGCAAAATTTAGAGAGCATCAAAGACCACTTTTAATATGAGAATCAAAAGAAAAACAAATGGCCGTAATTTTTCAGGATTTGGATGAATCTGTGCAGAGTATAAACATCCAGTTACACTTTCTTTCCTCTACATTTCACTAAAGGCTTCCCCTGCCAAATTGGGGAAGCATGCACACTGGACAGCTCATCCTGCTACTTTGTATCAGCAGTCACATCATCAGTAAAGACTAGTTACCTGGTTCCACTGACAATGGCACCAGGTAACATACCATAACATAATCTCCACAAGTCATGAGGCTGCAGAATGTGTGTGGAGGACAAAAATGCAGACATACGGGGCTGAATGGAACTGAAAACTGTTATTTGGCTGAAAGCGGTAATTCCAATAAAGCAAAACACAAAGTTCAAAAGCAAAAGTGAAAACAATAACTGTAAGGGGGCTGTAAGGGATGTAAGTGTGTAAGAATGCTGCAGAACACGATAAATTATTGTTGCATGGTTTGCTGTCGTTGCTGAAGTGTGTTTCCATTTATAACGATTCTCTCTTCCAGACTGCAACTGCAGGCCTACGTTTAATGTTTTTGACATATGGTCTATTTATTTATTTAAAAATAAATAAATAAACAATCATTTATTTACTCCTGTCTATATGTATGTGATTTTCTGATTACAACTAGCATAGTGCGCTTGTTCTGTTGGTGAGTTACACGCAGCAGAATATCATCTCTTATTCTGCAACCTTGCTTCATACTGCATGGCTCTTAGCAGAATGGGCATTTATATTGAAATGAACTCTGTTTCGCAAACAATGCAACTTTTGCAAATCATCTGCAAAACTTACCACACTAACGTCCCGTTTTTTAATAGTCAAATGGGACCACAAGGTGGCAGTAAGTCACTGGATGAATACAAATAAACCTTAGAAGATCATATAAGGGGCAGAATGCTGTTCTTGTGTAATGATGACTTCACATTGACAGTGTTTAAATTAATCTAATGATTGTTTATCTGTTTATAGTTATAATTGTTCAAGCTCATGGGCATTAATTTCTTCCACACAAACCCTCTCAGATATGCTGATTATCGCATTTAGTCTCATGTACAACATCAAGAAAAATGCTGTCATTTCCAACCTTCCCTGCAACAGATTAAAGACACAGTACAAAACAGTGCCGTTAAACATACTGTGTAAGAGTAAAAAAGGAAATTCAACTCAAATGCTTCAGGAGTGGGAGTTGGTGTGGTTCAACATGTTGTGGATACAGAGATGCTCTTCTGCATAACTTGGTTAACAGGAGGTAATTTGAGCCATTGTTGCCTTCCTATAAGCTTGAAGGATTCTAGCCATCTGCCCTCAACACACCAATAAGCCATTTTAACCCAGGATTGCACCATTGACAATCCAGGAGTCCGAGTTGCAAGAAAGGATTTTTATTTTATATTCGGTCTTATGGTACATGAAGGTTAGCTATGGCAGGGGTTTCTAAAAAAAAAA
>NW_005187412.1:363798-369288 GCF_000239375.1 Pundamilia nyererei
ATTTTTGCACATGTCGAGGAGCGTGTCAGGCTACATTTCACTGTGTGTTATACTTGTATAACTATGCATGTGACAAATAAAGAACCTTGAACCTTGAACATTACAATCCCATTAAGAAGGTGAATTATCCACATTTTGCTGTACAAAAAAATGCAAATATATATTTTAAACAAGCATTAAGATGGTACTCCAACACAAAGAATGACAGTATCTCTACCTAGGCAGCCGGTCAGTAGTCAAACCTTCATCTTGTCTCTGTAGATCAGGAATATTGTTCCATCTCCACTTAACACTGGCACACAACACAGTGCATTAAACAAAAGTCACATTAAACACTGAAGTTGATTACTAAACCCTGAATAAGGGGAGGAAACTATCAGGTAATTCTACAGGTAATTAGACTAATTATTAAGTAAACTAAAAGTGTGAAAAAACTGAGTAAGTAAACAATACAGTCAAACTCATGTTCAGATGATGTACACTAGGCTAAACAGGATGGACTAGTTCCCAACAGCTCTCTGCTTCTCCCTCTGCCCGAGAGCAAATCACACCAGCCTGTAAGTATAAATACACTGAGTAATGTAGTTGCAATAACAGGATTTTTTCTACAGCACTATTCAGAATCAGAATTTCAAATAAAAGAAAACTCTGGGTAACCATTGGAAATTTGAGCAGATCAAGGAAATTCCTCATGGGGTGTACCTGCAAGTCTGGTAAAACTGTTGCATCAAGTGTGCCTTGTCTAAGTGAACTTAGTCAGCTCTGTTAAAATGTCCCCGAATGGAAAGGTGGAACATCACATGGAACATCTGGGGCAATACCCAGTGGGCAAGAAATGGGAGAGGCCCACTCAAAAAACTGTCAAAGAGGCTCTTCCTCTATTGGATTGTTATATTCATAATTGGACACATAAAAGCTCCATTATATGTGTAAGTCATAGTTCTAAGTCATGAACCAAATCCTAATCCTTTTTATAAACTTTTAGCTGTTATTTTAACTCCACTGGTTATAACAGGAACCTGTTGTGAAACTTTTGATTGCAGAGGGGTATGCTGGGAAATAAATTGCATATACTTCCTGACCTTGTTCCCTGCCATCTATGCAACATGCCCGCAAACTGTGCAACAATTGTTTTGTTTTGTTTTGTTTTGTTTTGTTTTGTTTTGGGGGGGTTTGTTAGGCATGGGTATCGTTTTAAATTATGTATCGCGAAGCAAATCAATAAAGTGGCGCTAACATGGGGAAGAAGAACCCACCGGGGCTTTGGATCTGAGTGGTGCTGTCATTGACTTTGCTGAGCGCAAGGACTGGAAGATGAAACTGTTGCAGGTGAGTAGTTTTCTGTGTTTTTGCGAAGGATTTAAACATGACTAATGCTAAATAATGCGCTGAAAATATGCGCTCATACGGAAATGCTATGCGTGTGTCATTAGAAACTAATACACTGGAAATGATCGTTGAATAAATGAGTATGCTTGTTTGTAAATGTGACCCCATACAGTCAGTCTGTGAGGAGCTGTGGTTAACGGGTTTTCCTCTTTTGTTCTTTCCTTGTAAAGATCACAGTTTTCTTTGTGTCACTAAATGTGTTTTGGGGCCTTTGGCAGATTAGTTGAAAACGATGATGTGCGGTTAGAGCATAAGCTTAGATATATGTGTCCACTCCACTGACCTGTGACTGCAATTGTTGTCCACGGTGCTGATGAAAAGAGTTATGCTATTTTTCCAGTGTGCGTGTGTGAGAACAGTACATAAACACATAACTGCTAGTTGAAAGAAACAGTTGGGGGGTTCACACCATGAGATTCATGTCACAGCGGTTACCACCTACCTGAAATGGTGTGAAAAAAACATCGTCCTAGCTTTCGCAATGACATAAAGGCTATGGGAAAAGGCACATGGTAGACTTGCGTTCTTGCAGTTTCTTGTAGTTTGGTGTAAACGGCTTTAGGGGACGCAGCAACACTTGTGGTGAAAAGATATCAGACATCATAAAAGCAGTGAAGCTCGCGGGGCTGTTGCACCCGCAACTTGGGGCTTTTCCTTCAGTTTCTTTTTACCTCCCTTCTTTTCATCATTGCGCATTTTTGGTTTGGTTAATTCACATCTGGAGTACAGCAGAATTGCATCATCCGCTGTTTTCGACGCAGAT
Organism: Pundamilia nyererei; assembly: GCF_000239375.1. Taxonomy (NCBI): domain Eukaryota; kingdom Metazoa; phylum Chordata; class Actinopteri; order Cichliformes; family Cichlidae; genus Pundamilia; species Pundamilia nyererei. The sequence continues at coordinate 365,951 of NW_005187412.1, forward strand.
AATGAGGGCTTGGAGTGCTCTGCCGAAGGATACCGCGATGATCCTGTCGTTGATCTTCATCACATTTTTATCAGGTAAGAGACCAATATCGCTAATTGTCATTCCCTCGGGACACGAGGATATAATATGATAATTATGTAATGAGATGGAAATTACGTGTAACACAGCAGAGAAACTAAAACGATCAAATATCAGCGCCTTACTCTTACTTAACTGTAATAAACTAACAGATGTCTTTCATATCAGTCTGACCTAATCCTGATAAACTTGCGACAGTTTTAATTACAAAGTCATAAATAATGAGCCAATAAGGTTAGTTTTATTTACAAAACTCGTTTATAGGTCAGATTACAGTTTACGGATATAACTTTTTGACAGATCGTCCTCTGACACCTTCTGAAGATTAGAGATGTTGTTGTCCTTGAATTTGATCCTCTGCAGTGCTGTCCCTGACAAGAGAAGGAAAGGACTGAGACAGATCTAGAAGCAGACCTGTGCTGATTGTGGCCACATATAACATCAGTTTGACCAAAGTCCCAAAGAGGACCTGTGTGTGAAATATTTACTATGTATCATTATAAAAACAACTGGCAGACTGGTATCTGTCTCCACAAATTAATTTCCTCTTAACTAGAAAAAGTGATCAAAGTCTGACAGCATAGCTGCTTCACAATCAATCACCACTGTTGAGCTTAAAAAGCAATGTTTACACCGATCTGAATACCCATTAAAATTTAAGCTTTAGGTGTACAAATATAGACAATAACCCACCTAAATCTACCTCAAATAACTGGTTGTTCTTTGGTGAAATTATCACTGCTTTCTTAGTTATTTGTGTGCAAAAAAAACAAAAAAACAAAAACTATACCTATGGAAAAGCATATTTTCAAATGTTACAAAATAATCGGTTTTAGAATAACTGATTCATTGATTTGTGATAATTTAATGTGTGACAGTTTATCTTTGCAGCTGGAAGATTTAGAAGCAAATGTAAGTATTTCTTAAGCCACAAACTCCAATGTTTCCCTGTGACAACACATTATTCTTCATTTAGCTGTTGTTTTCATTATTAAGCATTAAGTAGTAACCTAATTACTGTGCTTAGAAAAATAGACATAGAGGGGAAAATGCAAAATATATTTTATCTAAATAATAATAATCTTAATATCGATATAACAGATAGAAGAAGCAGAGTATAGTACACCAGTATCACACCCTATCTAAGAAATAAGCATTTGAATGTGTTTTGCATCACTGGCTTGCTAATTACTTTATTTTCTTGCTCCATGCTCAGTTCCGTCAGCTGCAAGATGTTTGACTATTTTATTGCACGTGTCATTGCATTCTCCGTGACACTGCCAGTTATGGTTGGAGGGTGCTTATCTGGTATAGATCAACTTTCATCTTCAAATCTCAGACTCATAGCAAGCATGATTATGTTGTAGTGCCCTGTAACCACTAAAAAAGAGCATGCACGTACATACATAAAACAGCGGTTTAAGTCAAGGTTTGCCTTTGTGACTAATATCACTTTCATTTATAAAATGATAACATTTACTAATATATATGAGTGACTGATGCTTCTCTATGGTATCGCTGCAATTACAGTTAATTAAACAACAAAATCTGTTAAGCTATATAATGACAAAAAACACGTTGAAACATGTTTTCTAGTAGAACATGTTAGAGTGTGAACACTGGGCTCATTCAAAGTAATATTTACTCAGTTTTTGCTCAGAGTAAAAAATGTCATCAATCGTTCAGGCTCTGCAGAGGACTAGGATCAACACCTAGACCAGAGGCCCCTCGAGGGCCGGTGCCCTTCAGTTTTAGATGTGTACGTGATCCAACACAGCTGATTCAAATGGCTAAATGATCTCCTCAACATGTCTTGCAGTTCTCTAGAGGCCTGGTAATGAGCTAATCATTTGATTCAGGTGTGTAGACCCAGAGTGAGATCTAAAACCTGCAGGACAGGTTGGGGGACCCCTGACCTAGACTGTAAACGATTCGCTAAAGCATAGCCAATAAACTGCACAGCAAAACTAAATCTCTAAATCATGTTGTTCATTTTGTTCGTAATGTCTGTTGATATGTTGGCTGATAGTGAGACAGAGCAATGAGTTTACGTGCAAGCTTTATCGATAGGCAGGAAGCACATGTTCCCCGGGACTTAAAAAAAAATGTTTTAAATCAGCCAGATTTCTGTCTGATATACTCAAACATTTTGTTCAAGCAGCCCTTGAGCTAGTTCATGTTATAATTTTAATCAACGACACGCTGAAATTATTTCACTTTGCAGGTGTCTGTCCCCAGAGTCCCAAAGAAATACGTGTCAAGGAAGGGGAAATTGTGGCAGAGTTCTTCAAGGAGTGTGATCATAATGAAACACTCTGGAGAAGTTTCACCAAGCAGGGGATGCATCTACACAACAACACGCCTGCAGCTGAGCACAGGCAGATGGGAGTGATGGTTCAACAGGGAAACCTTGTGATTCTCAGTGCCTCTGAGAAAAATGAGGGAAACTACTCATGCTCTCTCAAGTAAGATACAAGCACTCCTACAGTAATAATATAACTGACCTTACTTATCATATGTTAAACTTTCATATTTCAGTGTATTTTCTTAAGCACGTGCATTTTTAATCTATGAGTCATTCAGGCAGTGATTTGTTTGCAGCAGATATCTCATTCACAGTTTTTAAAGCAGTAGCAGTATTTCAGGAAACTGTGTTTCCTCTGCTACTGCTGTGTGTCAGCAAGTTCATGGATGTGAAATTACAAAGTGCAGACTGTATTTAAAGGATGGAATTAGCTTTAGGCTCTGAATATCTCTGTGATAACACTGACAGGAATTCCAGCAAGTAGATTAGCCTCAAAATACACACTGAGCAGACCCAGAGAGCATGAAAATGGAAGGTGGGTTGTTTGGTACATGCTGCTATCCTGACCTAGAACATCTGGCAGTAAGATGCAGACCATTCAAATAGGTTAGGGAGTTCTGCTCCATCCTGATCGTAGCTGCCTATATTCAATGGTGGGCTAATGCTAAATTAGCACTGGAGGATCTGTACTGCCTGATCAACAGGCACATGAATGCAACTCCGAAGGCGGCTGTGATTGTGGTTCGTGATTTCAACTATGTGGAACTAAAAGCAGTGTTTCCAAACTTCCAAATTGATAAACTTCCAAATCAAATCAAATCACTTTTATTGTCACATCACATGTGCAGGTACATTGGTACAGCACATGCGAGTGAAATTCTTGTGTGCGAGCTTCACAAGCAACAGAGTTGTGCAAAATACAATAACATAAACAGGCAAAATATACGAATGGCTA
>NW_005187412.1:369502-383955 GCF_000239375.1 Pundamilia nyererei
TACAAATATTTTACAAATTAAATAGAGTCAACAATAAATAAAATATATAAAAATATACAGAGTTCCCAACAAGAGACAATAGTATTCCAGGTTTACTGTAACATCTCAGGTGCATACAAGGCAGTGGCAGTTCCACACTTAGGCAGGTCAGACCAAATCTCTGTGCAGCTGATCCCAACCTAAAAACCTCTGATCTGCAAAGCTCGAGATGCTACCTACAGGTCAGGTAACAGGCTGGCTTATAACAGGGATGGGAAGGAACTGAAAAAAACAAATCCAGCAAGCAAAGTTATGGTACAAACAGCGTATTGAAGAGATCTTAAAAAAATAGCAACCCACAATATATGTGCAGATGCATCAGGAGCATAACAGACTGTAAACACAGTAACCAACAGGCCAGTCATCATCCAGCTCTCCCCGACACCTTGAACAGTCTCTTTGCATGCTTTGACTCATCCAGCAGCAAAGAGACTGTACATCTCCCCTGGAGGAGCAGCACCAGTCTTTCGTCCTGCAGCTACACCAGCATAATAAAATGCACCACCAGATTGAGAGACAACTTCTTCCCCAGAGCTGTGACGATCCAATTCAGAAAGCTCAGAAAAATGCACAACCGGATTTCCAAAAAAGCTGGGATAAAGCTATATTTTATTCAAAGTAGAACATAGAAAACATTTATTCATTTGTTAAAACTGAAATGGTGGTAGGATGTTGCAATCATATTCTGCCAAAAAGACTTTCAACTTTTGTTTCATCTGACCAAAGAACAGTTTTTCACTTTGTCTCAGTGCATTGAAAAAGAGCTTTGAGTGAAAGAAGATTGTGGCGGCTCTCGATTATGTTCTTCTTTGCACGATGTTGCTTTAACCTGCATTAGTGGAGCCCATGTAGTCGGTTCCATGGTTAATTCATTTTCAATCTTGATTTTCGTCCTTGTCCCTGGCACACAGAGATTCCTTCACATTCTTAGAAATGTTTGATGATATTATGTAGACGATGATACGTCTCTGCAATTTTAGGAGGGACATTCTTCTGAAAATTGCAGATGTAACACTAGAAACAATTCATTTTCAACCTTTTATCGGCTCTCTCAATTTTGTTGAGACATGTCATCAAATTCAATTTTCCTGAAATGGTAGCTCTCACTCAAAATATTGGTTGTGTTTTCTGAGTTTTGTTGTGAGTAAAATAAATAAGGTAAAATAAAATAAAATAAAATAAGACAAAGATACATAAAGTCACGACGAGTGTATCACAGGTCATCGGGTTTCTGTGGGTCAGAGAAGAGCCTCTCAGTAATCCAGCGTTAAAGGAATGGATTACTGAAGGCGAAGCTGAGAGGGATTTTTATACAGAATGCCAGATATGTTAGTTTAATTTCACTGTTTGCAGCACAAAACTTTCTCAGCTAATAATAAATCCTGATGGACAAATACCACACTTAGTAGATGAACATCATTTTAAAAATTATCCTTTAAATCTTTTCTTACTTTCAAATTAATTGTTTTTTGTTTGTTTGTTTGTTTTGCTTGTTGCTCAGAATGAAAGTTAAAACTTCATGTTACTGTTTTCTTTCCTTGGTAGGAATTCCAGCAAACAGTCCTGGATAAGCCTCAAAGTAAACACAGCTCAGTCCAGAGACTCTGAGCAAATGAACCAGATCTCTAAAGAATGTTACACAGAGGAGGACTGCAAGTTGGTTTGCCCTGAAAAAAAAAATCCCTTTAACACCCTGAATATCACCAGAAGCAGCATCACATGGCACAAGGTAAACAGAGCAGATTATGTGAATGAGATCAAACTGTAAAATACTGTTACAGGGTTTTAATGTTTTTTCCAAATTTGACAGCTGACTACTTAAAAATCGAGCTTATATGTTGTAGGAGGGCGGGTCATCACCAAAAGACGGTTACTTCCCAAGTGTGAAAAAAGAGGACAGTGGCAACTATACCTGCACCCGGTCTTACCTGTATGATGGTCAAATATATAACATGACCTCTACGGTGAAACTTGATGTCCAACCAAGCAGTAAGAAAAACACATTTTGCAGATATTTATTTTTAATGATTTTAATACGTGCTTTTCAAAAGGTTTTTTTATTTCCACAGAAATAACTAAGAAAGCAGTGATAATTTCACCAGAGAACAAGCAGGTATTTGAGGTAGATTTAGGTGAGTTATTGTCTATATTCATACACCTTCACACTCTTGGCTAAAGCTTAAATGTTAATCATTTATAACAACCTGTGTAAACTCTGCTTTTTCTAGGTTCAACAGTGGTGATTGATTGTAAAGCAGTTATGATGTCAGAGACTGATGAATTGTTTTGGTTAAGTGAAAGTTCATTTGTGGATACAGACACTAGTCTACCAGTTTTCTATAATGATACACGGTAAATATTTCACACACAGGTCCTCTGTGGGTCACACTGATGTTATATGTAGTCACATCAGCTCAGATATGAATTCTGTTTTTAGATCTGCCTCAGTCATTTCCTTCTCTTCTCAGGGTCATCAGCACAGAGGAAATCAGAATGAGAACATCTCTAATCTTCAGAAAAGTGTCAGAGGACGATCTGTCAAAAAATTATACCTGTAAACTGCAATCTCATTACCAAACAAGCTTTGTCACTATCACTCTAAAACAAAAACGTATGGCCAGCTGAACATTTGAGTATTTTTTTTTAAACAATTTAAAATATAAGTTATATTATATATAAGCATGATTAGGACAGATTGAAAAGGCATCTTTCACGTTATTACAATTAAATAAGAGTTAAGTAGCTGATATTTGATCATTTTAACCTCCCCATTATTTCCCTGCAGCTTCCCGTTCGTACACGTCTCTTGGTGTCTGCTTTGTCATCATTGTTGTGGTGACATTTGTGACTGTAGTTATCTATGTGAAGTTTAAGATTGACATCACTCTTTTCCTAAGAGACACTCTTAAGTGGTCTGGCGGCATTTCAGGTGAGAGAAATGCTTTTTGTTTCTTTTTACCTGACAACACATGTTTAAGCATTTGTGCTTTTTGTGTGGGCTGCAGACAAAGCAACAACAGTGACGGAGTTTATTGTCCTTTGCTCAGATGGAAAATGCTATGATGCCTTTTTAATGTGTTACAAATGCGACACGGCTGGAGGATTAAATCCTAGCGACAAAAGATGGCTGGAGAGTGTTTTGGAAGATAAATTTGGTTACAGTCTCTGTCTTTATGATCGTGACGTCTTACCAGGGAAAGGTATGGATTGAGAAGGATCCTCTGCAGAACATTTACTTACATAAATAAAGATAGAAATTCATGAATTGATTTGCATTCTGAAATCTGGTTGTTTGCAGCAATCGCAGACGCTGTGCTAGACTGCGTAGAGCAGAGCCGGGCGGTAGTTTTGGTTCCCGTCTCTCCAGACCCTGATCCAGAATCTGGCCTGCTGAGTGCGATCCACGAAGCCCTAGTGGAGCGGCAGACTCGCTTGGTTTTCATCACCACTGAGACATCAATGGCTTCAAAATCGGATTCCTTTCCAGAGGCTTTACAGCTTCTTAGTAAGGCTGGGAACTGCGTCACCTGGAAGGGCATAAGCTCCATGCCGACTTCCTCCTCCTTCTGGAAGCAGCTACGATATTACCTTCCTGCACCACAGCAGGCGCCAACAGTAAAGCTTTTACCACACACAATCCAGGATATTACTTCATGATAAAATGTTTAGCCAAGTCAGAATTAATAACTTCTATCTGGTCTTAACATATGAGTAAGTTTACACACGTCACCAAGAGCTTATATTTTGAGTTTAAGACAAATTAATATTTATGGGGGTTTTTTTTAATTCGGCATTGTTATTTTATTCTATTTAATCAATTTTATTCCTGTTTTTGCAAACATTTCTTCTGTACAGTATGACAATACCAGCAACTGTTTTAGTAAGCTACAGAGAATTTAAATGTATGAAGTTTATGTGTAAAATTGCTTCATCTTGTTGTGTTATTAGGCATCTTTAAATCAGCCTTTAGGCTGTTCCTCCTGATGAGTTCAGTCCAAGTACTGTTTTCATAATGTTTCAGTGAATGTAACTCCTAGTTTTCATCATACCATACTTGAACTTTTCTCATTTATTATTACCAATGCCATATCATCCTACTCTTTGTCCAGTTTTTATCTTCCTCGCTTGTACATACTGCTTGCACTTACTGAAAAGCCGTGCCTTTTGGCCAAATATGTTCAAAGCACATTTCATCTTATATATTAATAAAATTAAAATAAATGTATTTTTATCCTACCTTATGTATGTTAGGATGCCTGGGTCGTTGACCCACGGTTTTTGAGTTTATTATATTATTTATAATTTCTAGTCTTTGGGTTTTTGTTAGAGTTATGTCTTATGGTTTGTCCCTGTGTAACCCTTAGTTGCTGTCTCCCCTGTCCGCTATATCCCCGTGTCCAGTCAGTGTCTGTGTCTGCCGTGGTCCCACGTCTCTGTTCCCTCTGTTGTAGTGCCTGCATGTGAGTCTGTGTCTTTGTTCAGTCTGTGTTATGTGTTTCCTGTTTTACTTTGAAGGTCTCTGTCTTATCTCAGTGAGTTCAGTTTACGCTTCCTTGTCTCGTCAGTTCTGATTTGCCCCAGCTGTGTTTCCCTCCTGTTACCCATTCCCTGATTGCTCCCTCTATGTATTTAAGCCCTGTGTTTCAGTTTGTCATTGTTGTGATCTACCGTCATCTTGCTGTGTCGGTGTATTTTGTATTCTTAGTTTTTGTTACCTTTTTGAGTTCAGCATTAAAGCTGTTTTGAGTTACTTTCTGTCTCCGTAGTCTGCAGTTTGGGTCCTTCTCCTGCCTGCACACAGCCGTCACATAACAATGTATGTATAGTCAGTATAATTCCAATAGTGCTGTCAGCGTTAATCCTGTTAAAATGAGGTTAACGCCATAACTGCATTAATGCAGCAATTTTCCGTTAGCGAGTTAGCACGGCTCATCCCGTGGGTGGGGCTGCATGGCACTAATGCGTTAACGAGCTAACCACACTAACCTGCAGCCCCACCCACGAGGCGATCCGCGCTAACTCACTAACGGAGATTTGCCGTGTTAATGTGGTTATGGCATTAACGAGATTAACGCTGACAGCACAAAATTCCAATTAAAGGACTGAATAAAAACACACAAAAACCTCTACTGCTCCCCTGTTTCTTTTAATAACACAATCTTATTGTCAGGTTGAGGTCTACAAAGGTGGTCATAAAATACTCTGAATACAGCCAGTGTCCATGAATTAGACCATTTTAAATTTTCTTACTGAGAACGTGGCATGTGGAGATTAGGGTAAATACTATCCACAATAAGCATCTAGTTAGATAACATGTTTTTAGGGCTGGGTACAATAACTTCAGTTTTGTCTGAATTTAAAAGCAAGAAATTAAAGGTGATTGAGGTCTTTGTGGGGTGGTTGTAGCTCAGCAGGTCATCTACTGATCAAAAGGTTGGTGGTTTGATTCCTGCATGCCAAATATCCTTGGCCAAGATACTAGCCCCAAGTTGCTCTTTGATGCATCCATTGGAGTATGAATGTGTGTGAATGTTAGATAGAAAGCACTTACGTAGAAAAAAGTGTTTGCATGAATGGGTGAATGACGCAAGTTATATAAAGTGCTTTAAGTGCTCAAATAAAGTAATGGTTTAACTACTGTCAGCCTGAAGACCTGTGGTACAGAATAGAGAATGGCTGATCATATTTAAGATTGAAGCTTTAATTAATGGTAAGACGTCTTTGAGCAGTTTTGTAGGATTGGGGTTTAAAAGACACATTGATGGTTTGGAGGAAATAATTACTACAGTTGTTGTCGCACATAATGCAAGGATAATCTTAGTTTCGAAGTTTGTACAAGGTTCACAGTAACAGTCAAATTTACAGTCAAATTTCTTGAATGTGTATTTCAGGTAGAAATATGAAAAAAAAGAATTCCCGTTTTAACCACAGATCTTACCTAAATCTCTGTGGCAAGTAGATATTGGCTGCGGCTTGCCTTTTAGCAGCGAACGGTTTCCAGCGCTTTCAAGAATCCATGCACACATAGCAGAAAAGTCCTTTTGGATGTGATTCTTGTCATCTAGGTTTTCCCTAAAGCTTCAAGGTTATCCTTATCCCTGACACATATATCTCCACTATGATGCCCAATAAATATGCATGCCACCACACAGCAGATACCATCATAAACTTGTATGTGCATGTAGCAGCGCAACAACAATGAGACTGGATCACACCATTTTGCCGTTTTCAACAGATGATGTGTAGTTCTTAACACATCTGTTCTAAAAGATCATACAGTGGTAATTATATATATAAAATTGTGTTTGGGGTTTGCTTTATTTATGTATTTATTTATTTTTTGCACTAAATCCTGAAAGGGTCCCCTACCTCTGTCAAACAGGGTTTCCCTTAAAACACAAGTAAAATATAAGCCTACAGACAAATGTTGTTCTGCTGTTCACACAGGAAGTGGCTAAGAAGTAGCAGGAACTCAAATATTAGAGTGAGTTCCAGTGAAATGATGTTCGGGTGTAACTAAACAGGAAATTGTATGACACCACATGCTGCAACATATGTCCTGTGAATTGCTTCAACCGCAAGATTTTCCACCAAAGAAGAAGAAAGAACATGAAAAGTAGGAAATACTAAGAACTCCATCACTGCGACGCCTGACACCAACAACCGGCTTTCTCAGATTCGAAGACGCAGCATGGAAACTGCATATTTCCTGTTTTTTCTACACCTTTCCTTGAAGGGATACTGTGAAGCAAATCATCAAACAAACAAATCAGGTATTTATCATAATACAAATTGTAAATCATACATTACAGCAGAAGTGTTTTAAAATGCTGTATTTTTTTTAGAGGAAGTGTGAAGAGTGACTATTTTAGATTGAAATATGACAACAACACGACTCATCTGTGTGTCCAGATCTTCAGAAGCACTACAAAGCTGCGGAGGGACAAAACTTTACGATGCCATACTGTAACTGTTCAAAGATGGTGGATATGAAGAGTACAAGTTCCAGTGCTGAAGGAGGAGGAAATGAAGAGCAATTCCTAGACTGTGGAAAGCTGTTTATAGCTGAAGCTAAGCATTCTGGAAATTATTCATGTTTCACAAAGTAAATAATGCTAAGTTCAAGTACTGATATGTTGTATACAGTGATATATTGTTCCTATTTTAGGTATGTTTAAAGACACTGCACCCCGGAACGGTTTTTTGTTTTTTGCTGCTGTAATTGTTTCTCTTGCCCATAGAGACCCTAACGAGGACTCAGATAAAAATAGCACAAAATGCCAAATGTTACTAAAAATCACTGTTTAATCAAGGAATCCCTTCCCTGACCCACCAGGGCATGGATTCCTCTAAACCCCTGAAGGTGGGTTGTGGTATCTGGCAGTGTTGTCTGACATTTGGTTTATTTTACTAACTCTGTCTTTATTTTAAGTCATAATTTAGAAATCTAAACTATGACTCCCTCTGAGTGGATCACACTGCAAATCATCCCACCTTTCTGCAAAACTTAATTAATGGATCTTGTCTTGTCATTCTCTTTTTAGTCACAGTCTTTATATAAGTCCTGTAAGTTATGAGGTAAGGCCTACAATGATTGGACTGTTTTTTTCAAGCACATCCCACAGATGGTAAATGGCCTGCATTTGTATAGCGCTTTTCTAGTCCCTAAGGACCCCAAAGCGCTTTACACTACATTCAGTCATTCACACACACATTCACACACTGGCGATAACAAGCTACATTGTAGCCACAGCTGCCCTGGGGCGCGCTGACAGAGGCGAGGCTGCCGGACACAGGCGCCACCGGGCCCTCTGACCACCACCAGTAGGCAAACACGGGGTTAGTATCTTGCCCAAGGATACTTGGCATGCAGCCAGGATGCAGCCTGGGATCGAACCACCGACCTTCTGATTAGTGGCTGACCTGCTCTGCCACCTGAGCTACAGCCACCCCAGATGGGTGTACATGGTCTGCAACACTGCTTAGTTGGGTGGTACGTGTCAAAATAACATCCACATGGATGACAGGATCCAATGTTTCCCAGCAAAACATATCCAAATGCATCACACTGCCTCTGTTGACTCGACTTCTTCCGACCAGGACCCTGTCGCTGGTTTTACCAGTGATTCCACACGAGCTGCAGGTTGGGAGATGCTCTAACCCAGTCGTCTAGCCATCACACTTTGGCTCTTGCCAGACTCACTCAAATCCTTACTCTTGACCATTTTTCCTGCTTTTAACATCAATTTTGAGGACAAACTGTTGCTCCCTAACATATCCCACCCACTAACAGATGAAGTGATAATCAGTGTTATTCACTTTTCCTGTCAGTGGTCATCTTATGTCAGATTGAAGTTTATTAGCATAGAAAGATGTCTGTGGGTTTCACCCTCATCATTTTCACCGTAGGTGTTTCAGCAAGACACCTCTTCTCAGCCACTAACAGATATACACATGAGAATGCGAAACCTGTTTTCACTTTAAGAGTGTCAAAGTGTGAATCACACCTCTGAGATGTTTAAATGTTATCATTAGTCAATGAAACTTCACATTTATAGTACCTTTCACAAATCTGAATGCGGCCCAGTTCATTGAGTGCAGTAATTTAATCAAAACTTGTTTAAAACCTTTTTTTAAATCTATCTTCAAATGCAAAATAAATTGTTTTCAATGAGTGTAAATGACTTGCTGCTTCACAAATTTCTGTTACATGTTCGTGTCGCTGCTATCCAGTGGCAACAAGCTGTTCTTCCGTCTGCAAGTGGAGAAAATGAGATGCCTTTGGCGTAATGAAAGCATTAAAATCCTGGTTGTGTGTGCTGGTGGTCAAATCTCCTGCCCAGGCTTCGGCTGTAGTAACAACACAAATGTCACTTGGTACAAGGTGAGTTCCATACAAGATAGTAGTAACCACTTCACAATCTAAACATTGAAATCACAGCAAAACAAGTGTGCTTTCTTACAGAATAAAAAGAAGGTTTCAGACCAACACAGGCCGTCCCGGGAAGTCAGAGAGGTGTTATATCTCGAACCAGTCCATGAAAAGGATGATGGAGTATTTTTCTGTCACACACAAATAATTGAGGGAGGAGTGACATGGACTTTGAGGACGGGGGTTGAGGTCATAGTTATACGTAAGTGCTGTCTTCATGTTCTCATATGTATGTGTATTTTTGTTTTCTTATATGATCAAGATATTATCACTATGGTTAAAAGTTCATGATATATATACAGGGAGTGCAGAATTATTAGGCAAATGAATATTTTGTCCACATCATCCTCTTCATGCATGTTGTCTTACTCCAAGCTGTATAGGCTCGAAAGCCTACTACCAATTAAGCATATTAGGTGATGTGCAACTCTGTAATGAGAAGGGGTGTGGTCTAATGACATCAACACCCTATATCAGGTGTGCATAATTATTTGGCAATGTCCTTTCCTTTGGCAAAATGGGTCAAAAGAAGGACTTGACAGGCTCAGAAAAGTCAAAAACAGTGAGATATCTTGCAGAGGGATGCAGCAGTCTCAAAATTGCAAAGCTTCTGAAGCGTGATCATCGAACAATCAAGCATTTCATTCAAAATAGTCAACAGGGTCGCAAGAAGCGTGTGGAAAAACCAAGGCGCCAAATAACTGCCCATGAACTGAGAAAAGTCAAGCGTGCAGCTGCCAAGATGCCACTTGCCACCAGCTTGGCCATATTTCAGAGCTGCAACATCACTGGAGTGCCCAAAAGCACAAGGTGTGCAATACTCAGAGACATGGCCAAGGTAAGAAAGGCTGAAAGACGACCACCACTGATCAAGACACACAAGCTGAAACGTCAAGACTGGGCCAAGAAATATCTCAAGACTGGTTTTTCTAAGGTTTTATGGACTGATGAAATGAGAGTGAGTCTTGATGGGCCAGATGGATGGGCCCGTGGCTGGATTGGTAAAGGGCATAGAGCTCCAGTCCGACTCAGACGCCAGCAAGGTGGAGGTGGAGTACTGGTTTGGGCTGGTATCATCAAAGATGAGCTTGTGGGGCCTTTTCGGGTTGAGGATGGAGTCAAGCTCAACTCCCAGTCCTACTGCCAGTTTCTGGAAGACACCTTCTTCAAGCAGTGGTACAGGAAGAAGTCTGCATCCTTCAAGAAAAACATGATTTTCATGCAGGACAATGCTCCATCACACGCGTCCAAGTACTCCACAGCGTGGCTGGCAAGAAAGGGTATAAAAGAAGAAAAACTAATGACATGGCCTCCTTGTTCACCTGATCTGAACCCCATTGAGAACCTGTGGTCCATCATCAAATGTGAGATTTACAAGGAGGGAAAACAGTACACCTCTCTGAACAGTGTCTGGGAGGCTGTGGTTGCTGCTGCACGCAATGTTGATGGTGAACAGATCAAAACACTGACAGAATCCATGGATGTCAGGCTTTTGAGTGTCCTTGCAAAGAAAGGTGGCTATATTGGTCGCTGATTTGTTTTTGTTTTGTTTTTGAATGTCAGAAATGTATATTTGTGAATGTGGAGATGTTATATTGGTTTCACTGGTAAAAATATATAATTGAAATGGGTATATATTTGTTTTTTGTTCAGTTGCCTAATAATTATGCACAGTAATAGTCACCTGCACACACAGATATCCCCCTAAAATAGCTAAAACTAAAAACAAACTAAAAACTACTTCCAAAAACATTCAGCTTTGATATTAATGAGTTTTTTGGGTTCATTGAGAACATGGTTGTTGCTCAATAATAAAATTATTCCTCAAAAATACAACTTGCCTAATAATTCTGCACTCCCTGTAAGTACCACCAATTTTGAGCAAACACAGTAGCATACAGTTAGGACCATAATTTTTGGGGATGATGACAAATTTGTGTCATTTTTCTTTGTGCTACCACAGTGGATTTTAAAATCAATCAAGATGAAACTGAAATACAGACCTTCAGCTTTAATTCAAGGGGCTTAATAATCAATATTTTTAGATTAGCTGTAAATTACAGCATTTTTTTAAAATAAATAACCCCCTATTTAAAGAGGATCGAAACTAACTGGGCACCCAAACAGAATTTTAAATACAATGATGATTTTAAAAAATATGGAAGAAAATCCTTTGCAATCATTGTGTAGCCCACCCGTACTTACCGTGCCAGGTAAGCACCTTGGGTTCTTTAAACCAAACAACTTTAATCCAATAAGAGTATGTCAAATATTACTTAGTGTCTTGAGTGTTGTTAGATGAACTTTAAAATACTAGGATACCTATTTAAAACTATCACATGCAGGTATTGTAAAAGTAACAAATTTAGTACACTTACAAATCGCTAATGTAACACTTAGTCATCAAATGCCCCAACCTTAGTAACTAAGGAAATAAAATGACTCGGACCAGTTTCAGAAACAATTGAGTTGAATTAAATTATCTTGAAAACTAAAACAGAGAATTGTGTAAAATGCCGGGTTACAATTACTTTAAAATGTCTCATTATGTTTGGCATGGTCATTTGGATAACCCAAATTCAACTTCAGTAACACAAAGGGGGGTCCACACTCTCTCTGAGCACACACTCAAGCCAGCATATGTTAAAATAAAATAACACCAACAGAAATGAAAACTTGTTGCAGGCCTGAAGTGATGCTTGGGAGCAGTGTGGCCCAAAACGTGATGGTCCCTTCACTCAAAGACGAAAAAATACATAAAATATTGTACCCTATAATGCCGAACTTGCAGTCTTTATGCTCTTGGAAGAGCATGATGAGGAAAAGAACTCGCTGTTGGAAGATATCTGGCAGTAAAAGTCTCTGCACCTCTAGCTTCTAGTCTCTGAGTCAGTTCAAGGAATGAAGAGTGATCGGCAGACATCCAAAGATGGTGCGGGCTCCGTATTAGTATCACATGCACTCTAGGTTGTCTTGGCATCTCTTAAATAACTGATGAATATTCACAGTTTCTACATATTTAGCCACTCAGCTAATGAGCTGACACCCGTGTGTGCTGTGATGCTAACTTAAAGCTAATGCAAATATGAGCAGCTGCACTGTGTTTTTTAGGAGAAATGTCTCCAGCTTCTCACAGGCAGTTTGTAGAATGTGCATATCCACAAAGACTGTTGATAGTCCAATTCATACATACACTTTCTGCACTTAGTCCAATCACTTCCGCCCAAGATTACGTCCACTTAAAATCATGAGCTCTTCGCAACAAACAGGATGCTTGTAAATATGAATATAATAATATTTGGGTGCTGCTCGTTTGGGGTCTCTGTCTTCAGTTACTACAAAGCATGCTCTGTTGGGATTACAGATCAGCTGACTGACTTAAATAGTATCCCATCTCTGTTTTTGCACTATGCTTTCCATCATTATCCATTTGCACTGTAATGTGGAGTTTAATCAGTTTTGTATCATTTGGCTTAACCTGAGCAGAGTACAGAGAAAGAGTATAGCCCTGTACACTTCATCCTGCTACTTCTACGAGCAGTCACATGATCAGTAAACACTAATTACCTTTTCTACTCACAGCCATACATGCCCGTAACCATTTGCACCACCTTTTCTGACACATAATGCAGTATGCTTTGGATCATGAAGTTTTCTGCCTGTCTAATTTGGCCTTCCTGTTCTTAAATGCAATCGGTGGATTGCGACTTTTTGTAATCTCTTTGTACGCACATTCATGAGGCAATTTCTTGAATGTAGATGTCAGTGATATGCCTACCTTCTTGACAAAGTTCTTAATTTAGCTGGATGTTGCGAAAGTTTTTTTTAATTTTGTGTTTGTTTGTCTTAACCAAGTTAAAACTTCTGCAATCAAGAACTTTAGTTGTCTTCAATGGTCTTTAGGATGTTTTGGTGTTGCTGAACTGGCCAGTGCATTCTTTTTTTTTTTTTTTTTTTACAATCTACCATACTGGTTTTTGGCACATGATTAAGACTCAACATGATGGCCTCCTTCATTTGCACCTCTTTGGACTGCACACTAAAAGTTCCAGTGAACAGCATCCAAATATGAGAAAAAACAGTATGGGAATATGTATAACAATGGCTGTAATTCCGAAACAGTTTGTGTAACACATTTGTCAAAGTCCTTAAATTAAAGCAGTCCTTAAATTATAGCATTTTGGCTGTTTTGATTTGAAAATCCACTGTAATAGTGAACAGCAGGCAAAAAAACAAGCAAAACTACAAAAAGTTGTGTGGTATTGACCTAACTGTAACTCTAGGGTTGTTAATCTTCACCTAACTGCTGGGCATTTAAAATTACATAGTCCAATTCATACATACACAGTTGCACAGACTTCTCGTCCTTTCTGCGCATCTCAGTGCAGCTACCAATCACAACATTCATTTTCGCCCATAATTCTTCCGCTTAAAATCATGAGCCTCAACACCAGCATCTTTAAGCTTTCATTTATTCACTAAAACATTTCTGCACTGAAACACTGATTGGCACAGCATCAATAGCTGCCAGATGTTTTATCTGGTTAATGCTCTATACATAGTCTAGCTATTAACATTCAGCAACTGCACTATTCCATTCCTGCTATTGCTATATGATCCATAGCTATTAACAGTGGTGCACATAAGTGGTCCACAGGTGCGCATTCGCTGTCAAAATACAAGACGCACACCAGATAAGAAGTTGCAACGCGCGTTTGCGTACATAAGATTTTCTGGAGGAGGACAGACATTTGTTTAGAATTCTTAAAGATGTCGAAGAAGCAAGCTCCTTTAAGCAATTACTTTGGTGTTCCTCCACCTCCAAATAAATGTAAGAAGGAGTCCGAACCACAAAAGAAGCACGTATTCTCGGAAAAGTGGTTGCAGGAGGTGAGCTGGCTTCAAACAAAAGATGAACGCACAGAGATATGGTGCAGAATATCCCGTGAAAATCCCACTCTAGCAGACAAAAACAGTGGCAAATGCGCGTTGCAACTTCTTATCTGGTGCACGTCTTTTATTTTGATGGCGAATGCGTGTTGTTTCCCAACAGTGTCTTGTCTTATCTTGTTGTACTCTTGCTATTGCACACTTGAGTGTCCACATTGATCTCTTATAGTGCACTTGCAAAACAGCAGACATCACACACAGAGCTTATCTTATCGCCCTGCTCAGTTTAATGTCACAGTTTCCATCCTTCCAGCTTCCCAGTTCAATTGCTAAACTGTGAAGTTAAACTCATAACCAGTTGCACCAATTGTTTTATTCACAACAGGTTTTTTTTCTGAAAGCTCCAATACCATGCTTCATGTCAGCTGCAGCACCACTCTTAAAGGTTATTAAAAAGGGAATTTTAATATAATGCTTTATTATAATCCTTACATAATGTAACTCAGTGGAAGAAAACACATTGGTTACACAACTTGCATCTTTCTGTTTTGTTTTGTTTTGTTAGGTTATTTATTGCAGTCGTCTTGCAAAA
>NW_005187412.1:384044-392190 GCF_000239375.1 Pundamilia nyererei
GTCCTCTTACTTGCTTTTAATACATAGTTTGGCCAATTAAAAATCTGATACTACAGTCTAATAAGATAAAAAAGTAATACTAAAGTAGGCCAGCGCAAACTACCGGATAAAACAGCATGGCCATATCTTGCAAGATCTAATGTCTGTACGTACTCATTTACACATTTGCACGTCAAACAGATGTCCCAAATTTAAGCATCCATTTTAACACACTTTTGAAAAGTCAGATTCTATAAATTGCAATAATATTTTTTTTCTAGGCCAGGTCAGACAAATTTGTTCTTTCACCAGTATGTCATTAGTGTATTCATTTACACTGATGCAATGGCATTTCATCCATATTCCAATCCAATTTCAAGAAATATAAAATTACACAAGGGACACCTGAATGCCACTGTCCTATAAGAAAACCATTTACATCCCAAACTCAATTTGTACATTACACACTCTACCAAAAAATGTTATTTGGTTCATATGCTGCTCAGAAACTGAATACCACAGGGCCTAACCCACAGTAGGTGGTTAAGTGGTTAACTGTTTGTGTGGTTGTTGCTATCATTGCTTTCCTGTGTAAGAACAACTTAGAATGCATGCAAATACATATGGTGATAGTACATTTCATTTATCTGTAGATTTGTCTTATAAAAGAGCACTGGGTATGCAGCTAGCTATAAGTTAGTGCTGTTACAGTTAAAACATACTGTGCTCTGAGCCCCTCTGTAGCTTGCTAGCAAGTGTTGTGATGCAAAAATCAGCCTGACAGAGCTGCCTGCATCTTGGCTTATTTCTGCTTGTTTCTTGCTGAATTTTAAGGTGTCGGTATGTCTTGATATACACAGATTTCAAGGAGTCATTTGAATTGTTGTAGTGGCTGTTTCAAAGTAGAGCTCAGATCTATATGTGTATGACTGTTTCTGTAGTAAATTAGGTACACATTTCTGACTTTATTTCCAATCGCCTTCACAGCACCGCCATCACGCAGTCCTCCCAGGATTCCTGTTGATAATGAGCCAAAGGAAGTGGAAATTGGTGATTAGTTACATCATTCTGAAAAACGTATTTTAAAGAAAAACATGTACAGGAAGTGAACACACAAAATCAAGCAGCCCATTAGTTGTTTGTGTCACTTCTAGTGACCTGCTTTTAATGGCTTTTTTTCTCCTCCACTCAATTTAGGCCAGCCTTACACATTCTTATGTAAGGCACTTTTTCCTTTTGAACTAAATTTTTCACCAAAGATAGAGTGGTACATGAATAATGATGGTAACATGACTCTACTAGACAGTAAGTAAGTCGCATCAGTCCCTTACTACTAATGTTATAAAATCCATTCATGTAGCATGCAAAGCTCTCAACATCATTTCTGTAATGCAGACAGAAGTCTTTGAAAAAGTACACGCAAGAGTACGAGGTCATACAGGTAGCTACGATAAATGAGGTGACACCACATCACTTGACATACACGTATACCTGCATCGCCAGTAATACATTTGGAAACATCAGCGCCACAATCAAGCTGAAAAGGAAAATTAAAGGTAATAATGTTCTTATTGTTACTTCATGTGTTCACGTTTTAGTCAGACTATATTTGTAATAACACTGTTATATCACTGTGCTTTAGTCACTGTTGTGGTCTGCTGCAATAGACAATATTTTTGCAAAAAAAACCAAAAAAACGAATCACCAAACAAGCAAAAAATGTGATGAAATCCAATCTAAAGCTAAAGAGAAAGCTATTTAACTCATATTCATCACAAACAAAATTCTTAAAGCACGCGAGGGTTGCTCTGTGTCTGCTTAATGTGTAGTTAAACTGTTTCAGTTTTGTCTTCCAGCTTCTACCCATCCAGCTTCCCATGTCGGTCACTCCTGCTTTGAAGACGTAATACAATCTAAAAGTTGTTCTTTTGTTGTTGCTTTTTTCTTCTTGCAGTGCAATGGCCATCACTGGTTGGGTATCTAGTTACAGCCTTCCTGCCGGTGGGTGGGCTGATAATCATCGTACGTGTAAAATGGCTGGAGATACAGCTCATCTACAGATGCTACTTTAAAAATGGAAAACACAATGGAGGTTAATGCAGATGCACATAGACTGGCACACCTGTCTCTCCTCTTTATAGGACATGGCATTACTTAAATCCATAGGCTAACTGAAACGCTGTGTCAATGCTTTAAAATAGTCACTTTCTGTAGTAGTGGCAGTCAATATATTGTTTTGTCTCCACAAAGAAAGACTGTTATCATATGTATTTTTTTTCTCACGCTGTCTTTCGCAACTTGACACCTCTACCAGATGAGAAAGAGTTTGATGTGTTTCTGTCGTATGTGTGGAGCCCTGCATCAGAAGAAGTGTTGGGAGGTGAGATCATTTCCTCCAGATCACCTCTTAATGATGAGGAAGGTAAGCCAAAGCAAGGATTCTTTTTTCACCCTATTACATTTTTAAAAAACATAAAGTAACAGTTTCTTTTGTTGACAGGAGACCTGTGTATCACCGACCTACTTAACGAGGAAGTTAAAGCTACCAAAAAGCCACTAGAGGTGCTGCTGCCCCAAGTCTTAGAGGACCAGTGGGGGTATCGCCTCTGTCTACTGGAGAGGGATGTGATTCCTGGAGGAGGTTAAAAGATCATATATCTGTGTCTGTGTGAGAGATGTTTCCCAAAAAGGTTCCTAATTTCTTTTTTCTCTACAGCATACACAAATGACGTGGTTCTTGCAATAAAGAAAAGCCAAATGCTTATCTGTGTCCTGTCAGATGACTACTTCACCAACAGTAATGCTGTGTTTGAACTGGAATCAGGAGTTCAGGTAGGATTACATACTCACAAAGCAGAACTTTTTCTTGTTTTGTATAGTTTCTGTAGTAATTAGAGATGGCACGATATCACTTTTTTTTTACAATACCGATTCCGATATCATAAATTTGGATATCTGCCAATACCGATATGAATCCGATACAGCACATTTTGTAATCAATAAAACAGTTTTTAATAAATATCTTGCTGCATTTTGCAGAAGTTCATACTCAAGTTTTAAAAAAACAAGGGACTGAAGCTATTCTGTTATACCTGTATGCAAAAAATACACTCCACCCAAAACATTTTATAGTTCAGCAACACTGATCAATCTAATAAATTTAAACCTACACCATCCTCCCTATTCTGGTATTTTATAGAGTACTTACCTACCTAACTAATAGGGTTGCCAACTCCCAGCAAAAATATTAGGGAACCACCCCCCGCTCTTAATCGATGTAATCAACTTTAATTTAATGCATGTGTAAAACAAATGCACAGAAATCAATTATTTTTCTACAATATTTAAAGAGATTCAACATCTTTCTTCAACAGAATTGCAGACTGCACAGATGGTACCTTCCCAAAGGAAAACGTACTATAGCTTACTAGGGTATATTAGACTTATTAGTTACTATATACAATAATGGATTTCTATACATTTAATCAGATGACCACTTTTGTTGTAAGTTTCAGATAATTGTTTGTTCAAAGTTTTTAAATGACATAACAAAGAAAAGTATTTCTTTGTGCCCCCCTTTCCCTGTTAATGCCCTACCTGGCCCCCTGGCAACACTTTGCTAGAGCCGCCCCTGCACAGTTAACAGCCGTCAGCTACCTAAAAAAGGATCCTGGTGTTATTTGTCTCTCAGAAACAGTTCATAACTTCCCTTCAACTCAACCATGTCACCTAAAGGGTAAACCTGTTTCTCCATCACCTGTTCAGCTCTGATGATTCAGTAAGGACATCTCCTGGTTTCATCTTCATGTTTCCCTCTCACCACATATCCAAACGGATATCATGACCAGCAGCTTTTACAGCTGTGGCTCCAGCAAACATCAGCTGATACTAGAAAGTAATATTAAATACATTCTAACAACAGCTGATCAAGCTGAAAGACGGGACTTGCTGCAGAAAAGCCGATCAGCTGATCATTGATAAGTTTCATGTTTGAAGTAATAACAGGAGAGGAAGGGGGAGTGAATGAGAGAAGTAGATGCAACTGCACAGCAAAGACAGAATAACTCCAGCTTTGTGTCTATTTTTTCATTCTAGCTGAAGTATGGGACAAATCGCTTCCTTTTCACCTCAATATGGAACTCCGATGGCCAGTCCAGCTGTGGATCCATATATCAGTTGTTAAGCTTAACGTGGAAATACTATGCAAACATTCAGGGATGAACTTACACACTTGCTTTACTTCTCTGGGATAGTTTTCGCCAAGATGAAATGCCGCGGTTAGGAAGCATGTAGTGAGGCTCCAAATGCTCCAACAGACCACCGACAGGTCTGGCAGACAACAGCCGCTCTATCACGTGACACATACTGCTCCGATGCGCAGAGCTGGGTTACGCCAATCAGCGCGTTTTGTGAGGTGATTTTGTGATACTTCGGATCGGATTACATTTTTAATTTCTCTCCGATATCCGATCCAGTAATTTAAGTCAGTATCGGACCGATACCGATACGTAATATCGGATCGGTCTATCTCTAGTAGTAATCAGACCAGATGGACTGTTACATGTAAGACAGCTTAAAATTCATTGATTACTGATCCCCCCGGGATAACCTGTGGCAAAAACGACTCTCACAATCACACTTCTAGGTCACAGTTTTAAATCTCTTCTGCAATCGCATACAAAAATTGGCCACCTTACTTGCTTCAACAGCTTTGTAGATATTTGAAGTTTACACAGCTACGTTCTCCCCTGAAAATATGTTAAAAGTTTATTTTGTGACCCAGAAAGAGTAATAAGAGTAATATTAAAAACTTAGTAGCGGCCGCTATTGTTGAAAACTGGATTTGGCTGATCCACGCTATGAATTCTGGGATATGGTGGGCCATAAAGGACACACCCGACCCATCCTTAAAATTCGTGGAAAAGGAGGACGCATTTGTCTGCATTCGGAGGAGTCTACGAATTTCGGCAGCCTTTGTCGCATCGCTGTGACGTAATCGGCCTACAAATTCAGCCCATGAATTTGGACACCCCCAACGGTACCTTTTCTCTCAGGGGTGATCAGCCCGTCCACGGAACCGTTGTTCAGCGATCACACGGACCATCCTGTTTGTGACATCATCTTATTGCGGAAGTTTTCCATTAAATAAAGCCTGCAGACAAGTGGTGAGCGGTAGCTAACATTCTTTAATCAAATCAAAGAACAGAAAACTAAGCTTGGTGGAGAGGATGCATGACCGTGGGGCAGACGGTCAGCAGAGTCCCTCTCTGAGCCTCGCATGGCTCTCAGTTAACACTTAAATACCTTCTCTAGGAACAAAAGGCAGTACACAGCTGTTTCACACCTTAAGGTTCACACTCCCTTGCTACCTCCCAGAGTCCTCGAAGACACAAAAGACTCTTCCTGTGGAGTTGTCTGCTTCCCCCCAACTTCCTTACCAGACCCCCACCATCTGTCTAACTGCTTGAGTGTGAGACATGCTAAAATCCAGTGGCACTAAGGCATTATACAATAAAATAATGTGAATAATACATAAATAAAAGACATTCTTATACACATCATATCACGGTACCGCACTGGAGTTCACTGAGCTCCAGATTCCATTCAATTCAATTCAAAATTTATTTGTATAGGACATTTAAAAACAACTAACCCTTTGGTTAACTAACAGTTAATCAAAGTGCTTCACAATCAGTTAAGAACAAGAGAAAGCAATAGGAAACAAATATAGATAAATTAGAAACAAATACTGATAAATGAGAAGACAATGAATTAACATTAAAAACATAAAACAGGTACTCAAACTGAACTCGAATTAAAAGCCAAAGTAAAAAAGTGAGTTTTAAGACGCGACTTAAAAGACTGAATAGACTCTGAAGTACGAATCTCCACTGGCAGATTATTCCAGAGTCCGGGTGCTGCTGCTACGAAGGCCCGATCTCCTCTATGCTTCAATCAAGGCCTCGGTTGTGCTAAGAGCATCTGGTTAGGTGATCTCAGCCCTCTTTTGGGGTCATACATGTTGAGGAGTTTGTTTAAATAACTGGGCGCCATATTATTTAAAACTTTAAAAGTAAGTAAAAGAATCTTAAAATCAATACGATACTTTACAGGAAGCCAGTGTAAATTTGCTAAAACTGGAATGATGTGTTCATGTATTCTAACACCTGTTAAAAGAAGTGCAGCATCATTTTGGACTAACTGCAAGCGATAGAGAGATGAGTGTTAAGGACCCAAATAGAGTGAATTGCAGTAGTCCAGTCTAGAGGTGATTAAGGCATGAATAAGTGAATGAATAAGTGTTTCTAGGTCTCTTGGAGGAAGATGAAGCGGTCTCCATGCCTAGATGCTTGGTTTTATACACCTGTGGCTGTGGACTTCATTTTAACAAATGTTTTGATGGTAATTGAATACTTTTGGCAGTTAAGTGTACCTTCTAAAGCTTTATTTTTTCCCTGTACACATTATGAAAACATGCAATTTTCCTTCCAAACTTCACACTTATGTTTAGCAAATAATGACTATGTAGAAGTTGCCAGTGGAAAACTTTCATTTTGCAAGAAGCACAACCCGAATACAATCCTGTAAGTTTCATTTAATCACTTCAGTGACTTAAATTGAAACCAATAGCTGTGTGAATCTTCTTTTACGATAAAGGTGCAATTTTTTTAAACAAGAAAATATTTATAATTTCTTAACAATTAGATTGTTATCGTTTATTTATCATTATTGTTTTGTTTTGGGGTTTTTTACACATTTTTAGGCTTTGCTGCAAAACTCTGTCCTAAAACTCCTGCTTTTATGGACCACTAAAGCCTCGCCATCTCTTATCCAGCCTGATCCCCCCCTGCCCACACTTGTGCAAAGGGCCTTGGGAGTGCTACCCAGCCTGGATTGGAGGTCAGGGGAACCTTTCCAAAGCAACTTCTGGAGATCTTTAAGGAAGACCATGCCCAAAAACAAAGTGAAGCTAGTTTCAGTGAGGTAGCATTAATGATTTTTTTTGGTGTTGGAAGAAACTATAGAATTTATAAGGTTACTCTTCTTTTCTTACTGTACATTATATTTATTTACTGTGTACTGTAAAGGTGAAAGTTCTCTTAATATAGTTTTCATTAAAATGTTGCAAGCACTTTCAGCAAAAGCCATTCAACCACAATTAACCATAGAACTTCAACGGAAATCATGATAAAAAAAAAAACAACAAATCCTTATGATACCTGAAATATTTTCATGTGTATACTGTGCATAGTATTTTTTAAACTTTGAAATACTGTTTAACACCTTGGTTTTGCTTTGTACTTGTTTTTCTTATATAGAGCTCACAGTTTATCATTCATATTTATTCTCTGAGCGTCTGCAATAAAAAAATAAATTCTTCCTGGCTTTAATAATGTATTTTGATTCTCAAGGTCAGAACAAAAACACACGTTAAGGAAATTTCCATGACACAGATGTAGATTCATAGCTATCATTTTAACATTTTGGGAGGGAAAAAAGGGTGAGTCACCTCCTATACTATAGGGCTGGGTATCACCCCTATTTCTAGAATCAATTCGATTCTTTTTCATAATCTCACGATTCGATTCGATTCAGTCAATTTTGACTAAGTCAGAAATATTATAAGTCTGATCAATTGTCAGTACTGACACCTATAAGACTTTATCAGAGGTGTGAGCATCACAGCAGATGCCTTTGTGTCAAAGTAACTGAGGATAAAACACAGAAAAACATGAAGGAGATTTTCCTGGCCTGGCTTTAACCCTCTGATGCATGAATTATGAAAGCCTTGGTCAAGATTTTTTTCTTAAGTGCTTTTATTCTTCTCAGGACATGAAAAAAAACTCTTTTTTTCCCAAAAATATGTTTTTTTATAAAGTTATAAACTTGTCCACTCCAGTGGACTACATGCGCCTGAGCACTTAGCATGAAATACTGTGAATTTACTATAAAAATTAATTACCGTGTGTTCTATTGTAAATATACAAACACTTGTTTGCTTGTATCCTTTGAAAAACATCTCAGCAATTTTTTTGGAACTTTGAACTCATAAGGCCCCAATGTTTAGACGTAAATAACAAAACCAATCAACAGTCCTAGCTGTGAATCCTACACCTGAATATGGCAAACTATCTCCAACAAGAGAAACATTTTTGAGTCTACACAG
>NW_005187412.1:392226-418475 GCF_000239375.1 Pundamilia nyererei
AAAAAAAAAAACATGAATCAGCATACGATCATTACCTAATGCTGCTGAAGTGAAGCAGAGCAATGTTAGAGGTTTTATTAGAGACACAGCTAAGCGTTTTGCAATTTGGCATAATTAAAAAAAAATGTACATTTCTTTGGTATTGAACATAAAAAAATGAGGCTTTCTTTTTGGAAGTCTCTTTTTTTTTTTTTTTTAAACCAGTCTACCGCTGTAAGCGACAGTAGACTGGTGGGTAATAAGCAAACGAATAATGCAGAAAAAAAGAGATTTGAGATGAGAAACTGTTCTTGAAATACACAGAGAGAGAAAGCTGTGTAGGAAGTGTGATTTTATTGTGGTAGAAGCCAAAAAAAGCAAAAGTAAGAGGAAATTCACAATGATGTTTATGTGAAGCGAAATGTGAAGCATAGTTTGGATCTTCTTTTGCTGCTGGTTCAGTCAATTTTGGATGGAGAGTGACACAATCTGCAGCATCAGGATCTGTGAGCTGTCAGCTTTCAGCCCCAACGGCGTGTACGTGCCATCGGGTGAGAAATGAATCGATGTCGCTTTATTCAAGGTGAAATTGATTTTAATTGGAAAATCGATTATCGAAACTCAGCCCTACTATACTATAGTCACCTCCTATACTGACTTTATTAGTGTCCGTGAGTATTTGTATGTACCTGGTTTCACATGTTACAAAGACTGACTTATAAATACACACTTTAAAAAAGGAAATATTTAATGGAAACAGATTTCAGCATAACGTTGATTGAATTTATTAGGGGACGTTAACAGAACACTCAACCCACAGAAATTCAAAGTTCATATTTCTCATTAAGATGGATTTCCCCCAGACTGTAAAGCACAATGTATATCAGTGAGGTGCAACTTAAAATGGGCCTGATTAACATATCAACAGCACTGTTACCCGCACCCTGGTATCCACATCATGCCGCATTCAGTCTGGGTTTCACACAGAGGTCAACTACAGACATATTAGTTTTGGACATAAAAATGAAATCAGACATATTTCTACAGTAATTAGCCTGAATGGGTAAAAGAAAGCAAGCATAACATAAACACTGAGGTGGCACAGCCGGTGAAAACCAAGGATCTGGAACTGACAAACTCATGCCATGTCTAGTGTACTTCACACTCAAGACAGCATAGGTCTCACACTCTGATTTGTGGCATTTTAAAAATAAAACACTGTGGCACTCCTATTTACATTTTTACACAGAAATTAAGCAAGCAGCACACTTGCTCACCAGCTTTGGAGAGGAGCAAAGGAAAATGTGGGGCGTAAGGTGAGAGTTTTGTTTTTTTCATTAACCTGAAAAAGCAAATACAATTGTAGCCATCATACTGGGGAATTTCTTTTCATCATCAGTTCACACCTTTTACACAGAGGTCAACCAGTATTTCAAAGTGGAAACAAATTCAGTCACAATCAAAGCAGGCTTAAAGTATTCATCATCACAGACCCACAGAGAAGTTGGAAAAACTAGGACTCTAATGACTAATTATCTGAGCCTTCACTGATATTTAACATGGTTAACCTATACAAAATTAGCTAGTAGTGACAAAATTTGCTGTAGTTATTTACAAGTTTTCTGCTTGGGACTTGAGCTTCCTTTCCCAAAGCTTTTGATGATCGGAAAATCCCTGTTTGCCCTTGTTGAAGGAATTAGGTCCTGCAGATGTTGGCGTTTCCCTAAAAAGGTGACAGAAGTAAAGAAATTAAAGATTTCAAAGCTGACCACAGAAGCCAAGTGCAAAATTGTAAAGTACAGTCTGTACCTCCCAATGTTCTTCATCCTCATCTTTGCTTCTGGAGGCATCTCCTCAGGTTCACTCTACATGACAAAAGAAAGTTAATATCAGCCTCTGAACATCTACTGTTCAAGCATTTTTTTGTGATCGTGACATGCCTGCATGCACAGACACTTACATCATCATCTTCGTTAAAAACAGACGCTAGGCCCAGCTTTTTTGCAGGAAGTGATGGCGCAGTCTCTTTGGGCTTCTAAAAACAGGTTGGGGGACATGACAATTAGGAAAACAAAATAAAACACCACAACTTAGCATCAAGCATCACACCTCCATGCTCAGAAATCACAATCCTTCCTTCAGCTTCTGAATTATAGCAGTGAATAAAGAAGTTTATGTAACAACACAGAAGGTCAACGTGAAACTGACCTCTGATATTTTGGATATTACCAACACCAACATGCATACGAACACATTCATAAAATGGAGAAAATAGGGATGAAATGTGTTTTGTGAGGCAACCGTCATAGTGATGGCTGATCATCCAAAACTAGTCATTTGATTCTTATGGTCTATTGACTGTTAATGACAATTTTGAAGAACTTCACTCAAGGTAATAAATTGCGATTGCAGTCACAGTGTCTTTTGGAAGCATAAACACAGCAACATGCAAATCTTGGATGAGGTACACTGGTGGCCAGATTCAAATGACATGTCTTTTTAAAACTTTTAAAAACTTCACTACTACTTTTTAAAAACTCTTTAGGACTTTTCTGAGCAGTGTGCCATGATCATTTACAATCCCATGCTCTAACTTTTATGCTATTCAGACACTGTGTACAACAATTTCATGGGTGTTACAACACCCATTATATTAATAGGGTACAGATTTTTAAATAACAGCGTTGCACAGTGTTAGTCTACAGTCTCACATACTCACCGGTGCTCCCAGTTTAATAGATATGGGGTTTGTTTTCTTCCCCAATTGACTGCTCATGCTGAAGCCTATTTTGGAGACTTTGGTTGGTGCTGGTGGGTCTGCTGAAGACTCGTCTTCATCTTCGTGGGTGAGATGCTGGGATGTGCGTTTGACTGCGGTCCCTTCTCCCCCCACAGTGCTACAAGAGACAGGCTTAGTTTTCACTCTGCCTCCCTCCTCCTGCGGCCCTGCTTGAGGCAAGACAACTCACCAAGGTGAACAACTGTTTCCTGGGCGTTATTAAATCCATCATCTTTACCTGTATGGCTAGCCATTAATGAAGCAACGAAACATAAGTACCACTCTACCATTTAATTTGGTGCTTTATCAATCCACGTGACGACTGTGTGCGTAGTAAGTCGCAACCTTATCAGAATTTGGTGTTTGAAGCACTCTACATGATGTATAAGACCAGGTAACCCCAAGCTAAGATGCCAGCGCTAACTAGCATTAGTTAGCTAATAGCACACCAGCTATTCCGGCGAGTTATGAAGCTAAAAACAAAACAGTGGACTGTAGTAAAGAGTGATGCCTTTGGCTTATCAACTGTTAATTAATAGTACATCTGACACGCACCTAAATAGGTTAACGTCAACACAATATTAACTGCTAACTTGTCATTAGCAAGCTTATCTACTTAGCATGAAGTTGTCTTAAGACACCTTCTGCTAACGTCTCTTCTTAGTTTTAATAAACAGGGGGCATATCAAGCTAACACTGACTACTTTATATTTTTCAACCATATTATACACTATAAAACAGCACACATATCACCTCTGTCGTCGGTGTTACCCCTCCTTTTACGCTCGTTATCCGCCATTTTTTTCTCCACTCAATTTCACCGCTAGTCGTCTTCTGGCGCTGTTAGCAGTACAACCCTCCCACTCTGATAATAGAAGAAGAGGAAAATGGACGCAGCAATATGACAGCGAGCTAACCTGGTAAACAGAAACTGGTAAGAATAAGGAACTGAGCGAGTTTAATCGCATAGCGTGTTATTTATAGCTTGTAGGTATTTAGGTAAAGCTACAGGTCGACTTGAGTTAATATTAAAAGTTGACCCTAATGTGAAATATTACCTGTTGTAGCTTTGCTATCCTCAGCTATGCTACGTGTTAATGTAATGCTGTGTTGGCTAACATTTATGTTACAGTTCATTAGCGCTGTAAGAACCAGTGTGTTTTATATACACGGCTGATATCTTTTAGATTACTTCCAGTAACGGTTAGTTTACATAGTTAACACAATTGATAGACTTTATGCATTTCTGTCACCCTTGGATAACTTTCTGTCTTTTGTTGTTTGTTTGTTTTTTAAATTCCCAGTCCCTTTAAAAGCTTGCCCTAAGACAATGTACCAGTCAAGATGGGACAGACAATGTGCGTATGCTCCCGTGCCTCCATCACCATTGATAACAAAAAGTATTATTTTGTCCAGAAGCTCGACGAAGGGTAAGAAAACATTTTCACACTCTATGACTTTAACTACGCAGAAGTATATCATAAGATTTTATATTTGTCACCAAATCCTAAATTAGAAAAAGAAACAAATGAATAATTAATCCTCTAAGAGTTATCCCGATGTAGCTCATTACTGTGACCTTCATTCATGAGTCTCATAGCTGCACTTGGTGACCGCATCTCAACTTACTGGGAACATGGGCACTGGTTGTTAGTTTGTAAACAGATCCTATACACTCTCTTCGTTATTTTATTTTATTAACAGGGACGAATCAAGTTTATAACCTCGGATATGCTGGGAAATCATAAGGCAATGAAAGATGGATTAATGCATTGTTGATTATTAAAACTTTTTGGCTCCAGTTTCTTCTTTTGCCTGTTCCCTTTTAGGATAACAGTGGTTATCTCCCTTTGTCTCACCTTAGCCATAGTCTTCCTCTGTCACACAAACCCTTTGTATATCCTCCTTCACTACATCCATGAGTCTTCTCTGTGGCCTTCCTCTTTTCCTGCTGTCTGACACATATCTACTATCCCTCCTCTGTGCATGTCCAAACAATCTTTGTTTTCTACCTGTGTTTCCAAAGCCGTCCCTCTGATCTACTTATTTCTAATCCTGTCTAATCAGGTCACTCCCAGTGAAAATCTTAGCATCTTCAACTCTGCCCACTCTTTGTTTTTATTTTGTTTCTTTTTGTGGGTGTTTTTTTTGGGGGGGGGCAGTATCACAGGCTCCAAGCCATACATCATAGCAGGTTTCACTACCATCTTGCAAACCTTAACTTTGATTAATTTGCTATCCTTCTGTCATAAATCCCCCTGATAGTTGTCTCAACAAACTCCAACCCACTACATGCACACTTTTCTTCACCTCCTTTGTTCAAACCAAAGCAAGTATGTATGGCATGTCACTGTTCCTTTCCTTTTAAGTCAGTTTTGCATTGATAAACCTTTTTCTCTTTTCAGTGGGTTCAGTTTCGTTGATCTGGTTGAAGGGGTAAAGGATGGGCACTTCTATGCCCTGAAGAGAATCCTATGTCATGACCGTGAGGGTCGCCAGGAGGCTCAGACAGAGGTGGAGATGCACCAGATGTTTAACCATCCCAACGTCTTGAGCCTGGTTGCACATTCCTTTGTTGATCATGGAGGCAAGACTGAAGCCTGGCTACTTCTGCCATATATGAGAGTAAGTTTTTGCAGCAGTTATCATTAGCATAATCTTGAGAGAAATGATCTTGGTCTGATATGCTTGCGTGCTTATGCAAACAGAAAGGCAGTCTGTGGTCTGTTCTGGAGAAGCTGAGAGACAAGGGGAGCTCAATGCCTGAAAAACTAATTTTGCAAATCTTTCGTGGTATCTGCTCTGGACTCAAGGCCATTCACGACAAAGGCTATGCACACAGGTAATCCCTAACCAACTGAGATGTTGAATAAGAAACTATATGAAAAAAAGAATAAACATCATTGTGCTGTTATGCATTATTTGATTAAAACTTTAATCTTACTTCCGATCTGTTTATTTTTGACTTGGGGTATGCAGTTTTTCAGCAGCAGTGCATGGTGGTGCAGAAATGACAAGCGAGTGCATTACATGCATATCATGTTTCACACATTTCAAAAGAAATACCAGATTATTTTGCCATATTCAGATTCATTACTCCCATAAAGGGGGGAAATCCATAATTTTTATCTTTTAGAAAGCTCCACAATACTTATGCATTTAGAAACAAAAACATTATTTCACCACTTAAATAAGTTGAACCAGTTGTGTGTCTTGCAGCTCATTGCCATATTGTCTTTATTGATGGTCAGCTGCAAATAGCTTGACCACATTCCAACAAACATATGGGACAAACACAGTGTTTGTGTGGGTCAAAGTGGGACACGTTTACAATGCTGGGAGGTGGTCAAATGCAATATATTTGAACGTAACCTTTTAAACTTTCTTGCCAACTTACTAAATAGTTGTCAGTAGCATCTGTATATCTCATATCTGACAATTTTAGTAATTTTTAACAAGTTATGGCACATGCACTTCACAGAATAATTGTTCTTGTGCAAAATGTAAAAATAACTTTAGAAAAACAAATTTCTCACTATATACTACCTTTTCATTTTCTGTGTTGTAGTTTCTATCATTTTCACAAAAATTTGCAAAGCTTCTTACTTTTTGGTAATTTGGAACTTTAGCCTGACTAATGTTATACCCAATGTGACTATGCTAAAAATACTTCCCTTCATACACATTGACTAAAAGCCAGGCTTTAGAAAAGTGCATGTATTGAAGAACCAGTCAAAATGTAGCACATTGTCTCAAGATTATTTGTCTAAATAGTTGTACTTCTTTTGAAAAACAAACTAAAGGTAGTTTGGTTATCGTCAAAATGGCAATTTCAGCTCGAGTGACCAGATGTTCCTCTTTATGTGGGACTGCACAGCATTGTTACTTCTTGTCCAACGTCCCACAGCTTACCCGAGTGACTGGTTGTTGCCAGATGGTCAGCAATAGGCCTCCAGGCATGAGTGACTGATGCAACAGTCAACCTGCTTTTGTGTTTTTTGTTTTTAACCCGACAGAGTTGTCTACATCTAAATGCCTGCTGTGTGCTATAATTTGACAGAGACATAAAGCCCACAAATGTGCTTCTTGATGAGGATGACAGGCCAGTTCTGATGGACTTTGGCTCAATGAACCGTGCCAGGATTGAGGTAAAATCCAGGGTCTAAGAAGGATTTTTAAGATTTGTGACTTTATGGGTTTTTTTGTGGAAAAAAAGACTTGGTTAGTTTAACTGAAGCCTGAGGTGAGACTGGTCACCACAGCATTTTTGTGCTCTGAATGTGTAAGAACAAAGTGCCGTCCTCACTACTTTTTTTGTGTTTGTTTATACCGAAAAGTAATTTTCAGGCTTTTATTTAATTGAATTCAATTCAATTTTATTGAATTTAAATGTTGCTGAGCTCCACCACTAGATGGCAGAGTAGTGAAGCTCATATTTAGGTTATACAGCTAAATGTCTGGGTTTTGTCTTTAGTTTCTCAGAACACAGCTGTTTTCTTTCTAGATTTTCTTTTTTTTTCTTTTTAAACATAATTGACTGTGTAATGAGCAATGTCACATGTGACTTTTAACATTTCCATAGCTTTTATTGTTAGATTTGCTTTTTGTATGTCTCTGAAACTACTTTGTGGTTCTTTAACACATCCATCCAACGTCTTACCACTAGAGCCCCTAAACTACTTAACCCACGAAGGATTTAATAAAAATGACTTCATTGCAGGTAAAAGGATCCAGAGAAGCCATGACCATACAGGACTGGGCCGCCCAGCGGTGCACCATTTCGTACAGGGCTCCTGAACTCTTCAATGTTGAGAGCCACTGCATTATAGATGAGCGCACTGATATCTGGGTAAAGCTGTGTAGACCTTTTTCCTCTTGGCTTGTCTGTGTTGCGTATGTTTGTTCTCAGTAAATGTCACTCACAGATGAAACCTCTTTCTTGTGCTTTGCTGTCCGCACCGTTCCAGTCACTTGGCTGTGTGCTTTACTGTATGATGATGTTGGAAGGGCCGT
This sequence comes from Pundamilia nyererei, assembly GCF_000239375.1. Classification (NCBI taxonomy): domain Eukaryota; kingdom Metazoa; phylum Chordata; class Actinopteri; order Cichliformes; family Cichlidae; genus Pundamilia; species Pundamilia nyererei. The sequence continues at coordinate 399,998 of NW_005187412.1, forward strand.
ACGATCTGATATTTCAGAAGGGAGACAGTGTTGCTCTGGCTGTCCAGAATCCAGTATCCATCCCTCCCTCTTGCAGGTCAGTCTTCAGGCTGTAGCTTGAAAGTTTCCTATTTATTTAAATGTTTGTGTTACTGCTTTGCAGAGTAGTAGGAAAAAATGGTTGTTTTGAATTGAGAAGCCCTGGAGAATAAAAGCATGTTCCAGTTCTAATGGCGTGCAACTGATTTTAGGACCGATAGTAACAGGAATAGGTACCTTACCAAGATTTTTGTATGCTTGATTTTCTTTGGTACTGTTCAGTTAAGCTAGCACAACACTGACCTCTCAAATGTAGTACAAAAAAAACTAAGTTTAGTTTCTCTTTCATTTAAAAAAAAAAAGCTATGTGGCTGTGAGCCTGGCTACACCCTGGAAACCTTTTCACTGTTAATAAAAATTGTGCATGCTTAACACCGCACATGCTATACAGTGCGGTGTAGAAGTCTTAAGCTACCCCTCCTTTCATCGTATTTTCATAGGAAGGAAAAGGTATTGCAGTTCTTTGAAGTTCTTTCAAAAGTTTGAAAGTCAAGATTTGGTATCACCACCTTTTATTCTTCAACACAGCTTGAACTCTCTTAGGCAAGCTTTCTATCATTTTTTTAAAAGTAGTCTTCAGGAATGGTTTTTCAGTAATGTTGAAGTTTGAGCTTTAGGATCATTTACATGCTGAAAAATGAAGCAGTTGCCAACCAGATGCTTTCCTCATGGCACTGTATGGTGTATCTAACCTCACTTTTCTGTGTTGATAATTTCACAAATGTTGTTCTCCAACACCACTGGTTGAAATGCAGCCCCGAATCATGATAGAGCCTCCACCATGCATCATAGATTGGTGTGGACACTCTATTGTACCTCTCACCTGTACTTCTCCAAACACACTGACTAAGATTTGAACCACAGTTATCAAATCTGGATTAATCACCCAATAAGACCTGTTCCTACTGATTTTCAGTCCAGTTCTTGTGTAATTTGGTCACCCTGAACCTTTTCTCCATGTTTATTCCCTTCTTTAACATGGCTTCTTGACAGCCATCCTTCCCCAAAGACCGTTTCTGATTAGGCTTCAGTGAACACTTTTTTTTTTTTTGAAGTTTGAACTAAAGTTGTGACATGCTGCTCTTAACAAAGTGCCTAAAATAACCATTTAGAATGGGTTCTGTGCCGAGTTGTCTGTTATCTATAGACACTAGTTCATCCTTTGAGTTAGGTGCCTTTTTCTGCTTGAATCATTCATATGTCAGTGTGAAGTTGCTTAACAAACAAAAAAGATTCCTCTGAAAATGCTCGGTACAAGGACTGGACTGAAAATGAGTGAAAAAAGCTTACAAGAAATTCTGACTCCTTGGAACCAAAATCTAAAGAAGCGAGGGGGTAACTCAAGACCTTTGACAGCACTGTATCAAACCTAAAGTTGGTATTTGTCTTGTACCCAGATACTCAGAGGGTCTGCAGATGCTGCTGAGCTCCATAATGGTGTCAAATCCTCAGGAGAGACCGAACATCAACTGGGTTCTTGATCAAGTACAGGACCTGCAGAGTCGCAGCCCAAACACCCAAACCAACATGGTCTGATCCTGCACAGTGAACCAAATGTGTGGTCATGTAGACCTTTGAAAGGAACATCTTAGTTCCAGGTTAAAATTCTTTGATTTATTTATTGACTCTAATATACCAATTTTCACTCATCTTGGGGAGCTTGGCATGAGTTTAGTTTGAATGTTCCAGTTCAGTTTGGGTATCACAAAACATTTGTATAGTCCTCCTAAAGCTCTGAAGAATCAGAGAAGCCTTACATGTAATTACACCCAGAAGCCAATTATGGCTGAGGTTATGTGCATCTGATAATGAAGTGGGTCTGTTTTGTTATCTCAACGTTCTTCCAAGAGTAGAATAAAGAGGACACCACTCTGTCAATTCAGTTTGAGGCTGGAACTAGCAGGGTGGAATTTTAGTTTGGGACTATGATGAGGGCAACAGGCTGGCTTTATTACTCTATATGAAGGTTAAAATCGGTGTACATTAACTTAAAATTCAGTTATGAAGAAAAGCTGCCTAGCTACTGGCTGTGGCCTTACAAAATAAGCATATTTCTATAATAATACTTTAAGATATTCAACTTTGTGTTTTCTCAGTTATAGTGTGGTTGGTTTTTGTTTTCTTAATGACAATGGTGTAAAGATAAAAGATAAACATAAAAGCTTTGCCAAAATTTCCTGTGAGTGAAAGCTGCCCCAGATGACATTCCCTAGCAAGAAGGAATATGTTCCACTTTCTTTCTTTCTTTTTCCCCCTTTAATTCCTTATTATTCCTTATTATGTGTAACACTTAGTTACACGTGTGTACCGTAATCGTCAGCTTTCTCGTTTTAGCAGAGATGGAGAAAAGAGGCAGGAGTCTCCTCGTCTGCATTTCTCCACATATTCAATTACTTGCACACACAAAAAAGAAAAGAGAATGATTGGAGATGTCAGGTTCTAATGTTACAACGGTAAATTCAAATTTTAATGACACTGAGGAATCACTTCATGGCATGCTTGTCATCAAAATTGCAATTTTATGTGACCTTATAGGGTTGGTTTTTGTTTTGTTTTTATTAAACTTCACTTTTCACTGTATTGTGTTTTAACAGTTAAATATTTTCCATTCCAGCTATGTTTGTGTTGAATCCTGCGTTTTCACTCATGAGTGATTAGTTTGACACTTTTGTTTTCTCAGGGTACGCAAACATCTCAAAGGGTCTGATGGTGTTTCTCATTAGACCCTAAGGATACTTTTTAAATGGTTACTAGACACAGTAAATTTTTAGGCGTTTTAAATTTCATTTGTGGCTGTCCTGCAGTGATGAAGTACATTATAATAAAACTAAGAAGTCCAGTTAATTGTTGGTATGTACTGGAACAGTAATTAACACAGCATTTAACTGTATCACCACCTCCTACTAAGCCTGTCTATGTAAACTGACTATGAACTTCTGTGTGGCTGTTAATGGCGCACAAACTGGCTTGATGCCTGCAGTAAGAAATCCCTCCTGTATAACAGACACAGTGGTGAAGATCACAGATGAGTGTGTTATTTGATTTTGTAAAATCCTTTTGAAGTTGTGTTTATTCACTGTCAAGTAAAAGGATAAATGTGGTAAATATGTACTGTAGCACTATGTACACAGTTTTTAATATACTTGTGAAATAAAATGGCATCGTGGCATTTTAAAAGTAGTCTGTCAAATAAATTATGTGAATCTGTGTTTAAGTATAGTTACCGCTACGACACATCGCCCGATTTAAAAAAACAAACAAAAAAAGCATTCTGAAAGCATTAATTAGTTGGTTAAACTTCATAAATTCAACCTAGGGGATCATCAGATATTTGCATTTCAATTGTTTTGATAACCTGATGTTTTGTGATGCAGCATCAATTTGCAGCCTATAAAATTTTATTTGTAAATGTGATATCATGGTGGATGATCAATCACAATTCGCAGATAATAGTAATTTATGATGTACAGAAAGCAAGTTATCAATTTCCGTGTCGTTAGTTGGCTCTACAAATTAATGAGAATTAAAATTAGTTTGCTTACAAACAGTCTCCTCCAGTAAAAGGTTAATCTCGTTCACCACCAAATTAAAGTGTGTGAGTTTAGGAGTGTTATGTGATCATGTGGTCAGTAGTAACCATGGACACAAAAAGCATGAAAATACGTGAATGTATCAGCATGTCATAGCATTGATTACATATTACTGATGAAAGCCCCAACCCTGCCTAATTAATGTGAGAGTCAACCACTCCCTCCATGATCATCACCACCTAACACGACACCAGTGGTATGCACTGTGTGGCAAAGCAATATTTTAAGTTCTTCCTTTATCATTTTTGCATGCGTAATTTTATCACCAGCATGTTAACGTCTTTGCTAAATGGTTTGAATTTCATTTTGATACATCAGGAGTGAGAATCTGATGAGCTTGTAGTAGGAAGGGATGTTATGCTATGAAATGGAAAAGTGCCCAAAAAACAACAAATATGACCTTGAGCACAATTTTGGTAATGATGCATTAGGTGTCATTGTGTCCAGTACTGTAGGGGTCTTGTGAACTGTGGGCAGTTGGACAGAGGCCTTACCATGAGCCCATCAGTGTTTTAGCCAAATGAGCTAATGACGAATAAAACCTAATTTCTACATTTGCGGTTACATCTTACCTATATTGGTTATCAAGCTACAGAAATCACTGAGGTATCACATGACAGTGCCCAAATTAACTGTGTAGCACAGAATATCCGGGTTATGAAAATCGCTAAAATTGTCAGATATAGCTTTAAAAAAAAAAGGGGGGGGGGGGGTAAGAGTAGGAGGGCAAAATTTGTTACGGGACAGAAGAGCAGCTGAGATAACACCAAAATATAATCAAAATATTTAGACTACAACATTGTGTCCCATTTGTCCCACAGAAACACATTTGTCTACCTCACATTTAGTTTTCTGGGGGATCTGGCCAGCATACTTCTGTGGTGAATCCATGTAGTGACTACAATGCATCAATGATTAAAGTGGCCAACGGCACTACCAAGTATTTATACCTGTGTTTTTGATGGTGATGTGTAGTTGTGGTTACTATATACCTATATGTAGATTTAATGCAGAAGCATAAATCTCCCGTAAGCATCATATTCACTGCAGAAGTATAAATTAAGTAGTGGCTGAACAGAAGGAAATGCCTGCTGCCTGGCTCCAAAACCCGGCCTTTAAAAGATTAAACTGCGGTGTTATGTGGTTTTCAAATACGTTTTTGGTTTTTTGCACACACTTTTAAATTAAAAGAATTCTATATTTCAATCAAGCTGTCTCAGTCTCCGTTAAATTGTATCCAGTGGCTGACAATCACAGCCTTCATTTGATGGCACCGAGCGCTGGTGGCCGTTCTCTGCATCTTTCCTCCTGCGCTTATGTTCGCAAACAAATATCCAATCGCACATGTAGCTGAATTTACAGCCTTAACACCCACTCAGATCACTGAGGTGTCACACTTCACGGCTGCCCCAATTACTTTCAGAGGTAATGTCTACCTCCGCGGGCGCAAACACACAAATATGACCAGCCGTAAAGTTCACCCGCCTCGCATATTTACAGTGCGTATGCCCTCTTATACACAAACACCCTAAGGAATCATTACACTTGAATTAATAATATTCCATCTAATTTTTTCCTCAGGCCCACCTACAAATCCCAGCCTCCCCTGAGTGGGGGTGCTGGGTTCAGGACAGAGCTGTTTTTATGGGTTCAACAGGGATACAGACACACTCTGGGCCTACCTTTTATATTCACGATCATCTCCATGTGAGGGGCTGAATGATGTCATACAACACAAGTGCAAGGTCAACAGAGCGGCCGCCTGCGTTTTAGCACAGTTTCACATGCTTTTGGTTATCACTCATTAAGTGGACCCACGCCGCTGGTTCGGATGCTGTGTGTGCCTGAGTGATCTGCATTCCTCCCTCCAAGACTTGAATCACAAGCACACTTTAGCTCTCACACCATAAACCATCTGCAGGCTTTATTGATTTGGCGATGAATCAATTAGTGAATTATTTAATTAGCAAAACATTATGGGTCAGTGCAGGGCTGCTCCCACCCCGCAGTGCTCCTGGGTCTCTTTAAATCATTTTGCACATATGTTTGGGACCCGTGTGCGTATGTGCACGTCATCATATCTCTGCAAAAATGACCACACAGAAGTCACGTGGTCTTTGTTTTGGACCTTGAATTCAGACACGATCCCGGGGAGACCTTGTAAAGTCGCACAGTAAGTTCCTGTTGCCACTTGCCAGATGAGGGCCCGTGTTTCTTTAAAGCTTTATGTGTACAGACTGAAAACTTTTGCTGTCACTCAAGTCCAGATTAGTCTTGGCTGCGGCTGAAAGAGGGAGAAATATGGACATTACGTCTCCCTCGTAGAGTGGATGAGTTACAGCCCGGGCTTGTGATCGGGGCGTCCTTTTGAAGAAGGAGCTTTCTGTGCGCTCATTAATTCATGGGAGTGTTTGGGTTAAAATGCATAATGAGTTCATTAAGGGGGATTGGCGTAATCAAGAAAGGTATTGGCTTAATTACTGGCACAGAGCCAGACCTATCCCTTCTCCCTGAGACCGGCAACCCACCCTGTCCACAGAGCTCACTAATTTAATTAAGTGTACAAAACGGTACACCCTAACGTCGCCCTTGGGGGCAATTATGGCACCAGAGATTGAAAGATCTCCGCCGGGGGTATTTTACTTACTGGCAGGAGATTGCCTGTGTCAGTTAGCTGATTGCATTGATTATATTGATTTGTAACAGCTTTTCGGGTAATTTCATCTGCAAAGGTGAGAGCAACACGTTGGCCCGGGGACTTTTTTATTTATTCTTTTTTTATCTAGACACTGGACTCTTTTGCCAAGTGATTAGATGAAATGGAGCTCCACAATAAGTCTTTTAAAGTGGGAGTTGGGGGAGGTGGATCGATAGTTTCTATTTGCTGTATAAGGTCAACACAGGTCGGATGTTATGAATTATTTTAAAGGCATCACAACTCCTTCACCGGCAGCGTGGCCACCTTGTTGTGGTTGTGCTGAATCTGCAAGAGAGTGGCTTAAATGGGCAGCTATAGGACTGATCTTCAGCTCATAACAGAGACATGTGGGGCAGGTTAGGCTACCCGAGTCAAGCAAACCAGGACACAGAGCTAGGTTGACTCTTTTTAAAGTGCTGGAGAGATACCCCTTACAAGTGCGCATGCTACTTTTTCTTCCTCTTTTTTTCAAGCAAACTCACTGTAGCTTAGCGGACCCTAAATGTAGAAGCTTTTAGTTTTAGCCCTCACAACGTGGTTCCAATCTAAAGGGATGACATCTAGAATCACTGCTAAAGCCATATTATTTGATTTACATGCATTGTACAGTTTGCATTTCCATCAAAATTAAGCATGTTCCCACCTCAACATGCAAAGGCCACACAGATAAAGGGCTTACATTTAGTTTCTGATGTCTTTAAATGTGTTTATGAGGAGCTGTGTTTGCTCAGTTTTTAGGCAGACATACACAACCTCAGACACACAATGACATCATCTTCACAACTATGTTCTCCAAACTGGGGGATGTCTTGGCTGTTGTAGAAATGCTTCCTTTTCTGTCAATTAAAGAGAAGAATGTGCTCTGACATATTAGTTTTAATTGCAGGCCTATAACCTTTGCTAAGTGTGGCAAAGGTACAAAGAGGCTAACAGTTTGATGAGCAGTTCATCAGCGAGAATTAAGAGGATAGGATGACAAGATAATCCAGAGGTGGCATGGTCATTAAAGGTGGCCAGAGGAGAGCAAATTAGCTGATTAAACAACTTCCCACCCAGCCTGTGTCATGCAAGCAGAAAGGAAGGCCTTCACAGTGATGGACGAGGGGGCGTGGAGGAGGCGTTCATGTCGCTTGCTGGTAGAGTTGTCATCGAGTGAGTGAAGTGTCTTCATCAATTTGGAGCCATTATCATGTCAAAAGGAGAGGGTGGCACTTGCTGGAGGGGAACAGATTGGGGGAGGAGAGACACTGAAAGCCCATCTGCATACTATAAGCTTATTCATTTTCTCTCTCGCACACACACATACTCTCCTTGCTCCTCCAGCCCCTCCTCCCAAGGCAGGCCAGTTTACCGTAAGGCCGTTTAATTTTCCTGAAATAGGGCTGTGACAGCTGTGTCATGCTGATGAGAAGGTGCTGAGAAGAGTGGCAGCCTGTCACATCTCATCTATCTCAGCTCACACTCTGCTGAACTTTTGCTGCCTTCACCTCTCCTCGTTTCGCTTTACTTCTTCTGGGATGTCACACTTTTTTTCTTCTAATGAATGCAGACATGTCAGTCTGTTAAATCTGCTGTTGTGCAAGGGAAGGCTGATTGGTGATTGGCACAGGAAGAGTACAAAAGTAATAAGTGGGAGCTGCTTTTTATTTTACTTGCATAGATTGTTATGGGTCCCTTTATCATCTGACCTGGCTCAATTATGCCAATTGGATATCACAGAGACACAGAGAGGTTGTGGGGACAGCCAAATGAAACGCAGAGAGTGTGTGTGTGTGCGTGTGTGTATGAAACATGGAGTAAAGACATAGGGAATGAGAGTAGAAAATAGCTTGTTGGTGGAATATGCATCACTTAGCGTGTATTACTTTGCAGAGAGAAGGACAACAATTTAAATGTTAGTGATGTCATTTCCACCCGTCAGTCATGTCAGCGGCGATAAATGTGGAGCCATTACATAAATGAGATGTTGGCGTGACCCTTTCTATGCATGCATGCAGATACACTCACCCGTGTCGCTTTAGTTTTATGTCAATAGTAAACGAGCCTAGAATAGAAAAAAAAATCTCTTTTGTTATAAAAGTTGTTTTGCTTTGTTTGTTTGTTTTAAGTGTAAGTCCTAAACCAAAATTGGGTTAGTGGCCGAGATTATCGTCTTGTGTAGTTTTTGGCTATTTGTAAAGTATTTTCAGAGAAAAGCTTATAATACAAAAGAATGTACACTAATACAAAAGTTAGAGGTTTACAAGCAGCAAATATATTTAGAGTTAGGACCAAAAGTTTTTAGGCAATGGCACTTTTTCTTATACTTCTGTCCATCACTACATCACTGCATTTTAAATCAACCAATCAAGATGTGCAGACTTTTAGCTTTCATTTAAAGGGGGTTTGCAAAACGTTTGCATAACTGTGTGGGAGTTACACCCTCGAGCACCACAGGGGATGCACATTGAAAGAGGAGGTATTTGTAACATGGTGGTGGACTAATGTTGCCTGTATCAATTCATCTCCATGTTTATTGTGTGACGTGGGAGTGGTTTTGTGTGTCACATTTGCTGTTTGCCTATGGCTGTGATGGGTTGGACTAATTGAAGGCAGGTGTATTTGATTGCACTGATACTCTAGTCTACTTATAGCCCACACTGCAGACACTGCTGTGATATTGTCTCTCTGTGCAGGTATGTGATATGACCTGATGTGTTTATGATGGATAGCTTGTTACTCTGTAACTTGTATGATGAAACTGGGTGATATTTTGTCTCTCTGTGCAGGCCAGGACCTACTACATGCCACAGCCTAAAGGCAGAGTTGAGTTGCTGAGGCACAGTGATTACTGGCATTCTTCTTACAGGGTGGTGGGTCTTGGAAGACAATTGCTGATCCCTGTTAAAGCAGTCAACATGTGAAGTGCAACTGGCTTGTGACATAGCTTGCTCTGGCCTTGAACTGTGTGTTTTATTCTGTACTCAAGTGGGACACTGGACTGTTTTATCCTTCATTTTTGAGTCATTGTATTAATAAATGATCTCTTAGAATTTTGACTGTCATCTTTTGCCTGCGACTGAGACCGTTGGTCAGACCTAAAATCTCTGTGTTGCATACAAACAGCATCAAAGTCACAAAGTTCCCCAACATTCAGTATCCAACAAGTGCAGTGAAGAAAGGTCTTATAAATCCAGTTTTTAGACAATCATGAGCAGTTTCTCTCCTTCTCCATGCTTTCTTTTTTCACATCCCATCATCTGGTCCAAGTTGATCTTGGTTTCATCACTCTGTTTTAATGGAAAGTCTAATATCGACATACCGTTGTTGAGGGTAACCAGAAGTTTACACGTTGCCTCCTCTAGAGCTTTCTTTGATTTGGTTTTTCTTAAACAAAGAAAGATTTTTACAATCAGCAACTTGAAATATCTTCCAGGTCTTTGTGGCAGAGGTGACCCGTGCATTCCTCCTTTTTACAATATACCAGGTCGTTCATTTGGCCACCCCTTAGGTTTTTGTTTGTTTGTTTTTTATAGTCTTAGCTGTATTAGGTTTGTTTGTTTTTTTAAGGTTAATAATGGGCTCCCTCACTTTCATCAACATCTCTTGGGACTTCAAACACAGTTGGAATGTTTGATTTAAAAATGCACTGTGGTTGTGTACAGACACAAAAGCTAGTTACTAGTTAGCTCGTACACAGGCACAAGCTGATCAAACGGTGCGCATCAGTTTGAAAGCAGCTTTTGCAATAATTTACAGTAACATGGATACCGGTAAGTAATTTAATAAGGGTCATCTCCATCAGTCTTCCAATGTGTAGTTAAAACAGCTGAGGCTGCAGTTGTTCTGCTAACCTGTGCTTATTTCTGCGCATATTCAAATACCAGTACCTGTGCCTACATGCGGACACGCAGGTTCAGCCTTCACAAACAGTCGAGTGGAGCCGTTGCGGCTACGCCTCAGCCCGGGACTGTCACTGTTAGTGATCCCAGCCTCTTTGATGCTGTCAGCCAGACAGATTACCCTGCTTTTAACCATCTTTTGAACTAAGCATGCCACACAAAAGCCTGCAGTACACCATCATGCCAGTGCAAACACTTATTCACATTAATGCCATTTTATTCGCTGTCGTTACTTCACAAGTGGAGGAAGGACACATTTGTTCTGAGTCATTATTTAGATAATATGTCACTCACACTGAAAGCGGGCTGAATTAGAAAAGGTCAACAGTTCAGTGAAAGTATCCGTAGCTGAAAGGAGAAAACCATCATCATCATATGTTGATTAGCCAAACACACCTGGGAAAGTATGTTTATTACATCAACAAAAAAACTCCCTTGCTTACAGATCATAATAAGGATAATAATATCCTTTTATTCTAAGAGTTGCCAGCTCATCCATCTGCCTTACACTCCACATGCCTTTATAAGACACAACTGCATGTCATCAACAATGCTTTTGTCCTCTCTGTCACTGCACGTTTCTGCAGATGTCTGTGGATGGGAGTTTCATGTTTATGAGCTGCAGGTAGTGGCCTGACCAACCTGCTCAGTGTTTGTTGTCTTTTGTATTTCAGAGGTTTGCTTTTTTCTCTCCTTCCCCTAATCACTTCAACCACTCGAGGCAAATGGTTGTCCTCCGTGACCCTGGTTCGACCACCGGGTTTGTTCTTGCTAAAAGTGGTTCTTTTTTCATTTGTTTCATTCAGATTAGTTCTTTATAATGGGGTTTTTTTTTTCCTTTTTTTGTTTTTTGCAAGAGTAAGAGACATGAAGTTAGAGATACAAACACTTCTTTAGAACATAAAACCATTTTTGTGTCACTTTGCAGTTTTCAGCGCTGAGGTAGGAGGGAAGGGAAGGCAGGGTTGGAAGGTCAGTGTCTCCGCTGCCGGAGGAAGGGAAGCAGTCAGCATAGGTTCGGGGGGTAAGAAAGGGGGAATTTAATTAGAGCAAGTGCCTGCATCCCCCTCTGGTGTCCTGCTCCGAATTACTATTTGCTGCCAAGGGTTAACTGGCCTGATAAATGGGATCAGTCACACTTGTACACACACATACAAATACAAACACCTGTGCTGTGGAGAGGAGAGGACTAAGGCCTGTATGATACAAACAGAATGAGTGATGATACAAATATCAAAATAGCATGTAGTTCAAACACTGCGTTCACCTAAGCAATGACCTGTTTTGTGTTTGGATCCTATTGAAACCAGATTTTAAATTTCAATCTATCTTTATGCTTAAGGTTAATACGTTAAGCCTTTTATCTTAGTGCGTTACTGAAGGCTTGGTCAGTGGTAATCCCAGTTTGTATGCCCGCTGGATTTGAAGACACTTAAGTGGATTTACTAAATGTTAATCAGCCAGCAAATTTTTTACAAGCCTGGATGCTGTTTAAAGCTACTTAATGTTCTTCTGATGGATTTCCAGAACCTTTAGAGTGCCCTCGAACCCTCCAGATCACGGATGGCTTCCTTCTGTTTATCTAATGAGTTATTTGGACTCAGACTCGAAAACTAATTCTAATCTTGTTAACAACTTGACAAAAAAATTTGCCCATAACCTAAGCGTGGATAGGTCAATGATGACAAATTTCTCAACATTATCTTGCAGAATTAAGAATTAAGGGCCAGACTTACTGAGCGGGGCAAAACATCAATTTGAAAAGTGTCCTGACACTACCTGTCAAATGTTTGGTGACATTCATAAACTCAACACACCTCAGTGAATAAATAGGATAGTGTGAAAGGCTGCATTGTGTTTTTGTTTTTTTTATTCAAAGCAAATATTGTGTCCAATAACAGCTTAGCGTGGTTCCCCTGATAGCAGAACAGAAAGTACCTAATGGAAGAATTTATTTCGATACAGCTGTGTTGTAGGGTCAAGCCTGTGGGAGGCAGAGGAGATAGGGGTTAGTGCAGGAAAGGGAGTTATTGCAAGAATATAGGAAGATAGTGAAGGACATTAAAAACAGTTCTCAAAAGATTAGTAAGTGTATCCGTACGTTTATACAATATTTCTACTCAGTCTTAAGTCAGTGCAAAAGTTGAATGTTTGGCCGCAAGACTGTTTCTATTTCAAAGTGGAAATGCTTTTGTATGTAAGAAGGAACAAAAAAATAAAAAATAAAAATGATACGAGCATTTAGTTGGAAGAAGATTAATGAAATTATCATGTCATTAATCTTTAAAACCTGAAACCTGAAATAGTGAAAGTGGAGCCTTATGACAAATTCTGAAAAATTAAAACAAAAAAAACCCATTAAATTAAATCTTAAATATGCATATATGAAGTTTAATTTATCACATTTGCTACATCTGGCATTTTTTTAGCCAGCAATTTATTCCCAAACACATATTGTGCAATTTATTTAGGTTTTTCAAAGAGAAAAAAATCAGGTTGATGATGTAGGAGTCTCAAAAACTGTATGTATATCATATAAATATGATACACAAGGGGTTAAGGAGATAAACCCTTCATTGGCTTTCCCCAGAAGCCATTTAGCCTAGTTCAGCATGAAATATGAAGTCATGTAAAAGTTAGCCTGGTTCTCTCAAAATCTTTGACATACACAACTGACCAAAACCTCCCAAATGAAGAATTTTATTGATGTGCTCAAACATCTTTACTAAGTCATAATTCAATAAATATTGCAATTTGTATAGTGATTTAAAAATAAATTAGAATACAGGTATATCATGTTCATGTCGGTGCTCTGCAAGTGCTAATATGAAAGCAGGGCTACCATAACTTAGCATAAAGCTTGCCATAAAGGCTAATAATATACACCTAAATAAATAAATTAATGATGTTAGAACTTTATTTAGTTGTCACTGTCAAGTTGCTGTTGTGTGCATTGCAGCCCACTGCCACAATGACCCAGCAAAGCTTTAATGACACTTTAAAGGTATGTGTAGAGTGTGGTGTGAGCCTCAGAGTGAGACACAACAAATCCTTTAATTGTAGACTAACCTTTGCTTCGAGACACAGTGTGAGACGAAGCAGAAGACAAATTTCATTCTCTCATCAGGTCAGAACCTCTAACAGACCGGGCAGTTACTATTTCGGTTAGTTCACACACTGAGCGAGTCCCACCATGGCACATTTCCCGAGTCGCAACACGTCAGTACACCAAGAGCAAACAGAATATAACAAACGGCACTAATCTCATAAGACTATTTGTACAAAACCAAATGCCAACAAACATGAGATATTGAAATGTAAATATGGTACATTTTCATTTCCCAGAATCATTTTTAGAATATAAACAGATCAGCACACAAACAGCTGGATTTAAAATTTACACCACACGTCACTAAAATACAACTTACATGAGATAGAATCATAAAGAGTGAAACACAGGATACAATATGAAAGTATACAAGTAAGTTAACCATATAATCTGTTCTAAAATTTAACCAGCAACCAGTGGGACAGTTAGATCAATCATTCGTTGGGAAAAAAGTAAATGTTGGAATTTTGCCTCCAAACAACCACAGTGAAGTTTTTTCAGTCAAACAATCAAGATGTGATTGAAGTGCAGACTTTCAGCTTTAATTCAGGGGGATTATGAAAAGTTCATTAACTGTTTAGGAGTTACAGCAATTTTGGTGCAGGTCTCCTTTTTCTGAGGCTCAAAAGTAAATGGACAGTTCACTGACAAGCAATTTATCATGTCATTACTGGGTTTAGTTCTGATAGCTGCTAGTATGTATCTGTAAAATCCTCCAAAATTATAGATGAAAATCAGGTGCATCTTCTGGCAATGCCGTGTCTTAACAAAGATAATCCAGACGCACCCTGGAGTCTAGTCTGGTTGTTCTTCGGGCCTCTCCACAAACTTTCCTAAAATTTGGCCTCTATAGTATGCTGACCTTGCCATGGCAGTGGAAAAATGTCATGCTAAATTCTAACTATCCTACACATTGACTCAAAAGCACAGAGTCTCCAGTTATTTGTGACAGGCTGTGTAAAAGTGATTTAGCCCACCTTAAATATTGAGCATGTGTAATTTACTGAGAGGGCGGGCCACCTATTCACCTCTCTAACCTTTGGGCAGTAAATACAACAAATTTGAAGTACAAAGAGTGAAGGCGAGATGAGTCAATGAGGTGCACACACACACACACACACACAGATGTTTGTATTTAAACCACTTTACTTGCTCCCTCAAAACGGGTATTGTGTTTGTCAAGAATAAAACTTGAGATTAACCAGGAGAGTGTTTGGTTTGAATGAAAATTTACTTAAAGTCAAAAAGGGCCAAAGCTAAGGTAGATATTTCTGATTTCAATTTTTTATCTAATCTTGTATTTCCAGCTGAATTTATAGAGATCTGTCAAGTGGGAATTTATGGGAGTATTTTGACCGCCAATTCATCAGGCCTGTGCTATTGACCATTCTTTGTCACACCTCTGATAACATTTTGATCAATTCAGAGCCGTTAAAATATACCTTGCTGCTGTGATTTACCTCTACTCCAATTTCAAAGATTGGTCAATCTTGATAGTGACCTGTTAGCCAATTGACAACGTCAATAGACTAAACAGGTCTATTGAACAGTCAAAAGTGACCGATCAATTCATTTCACTTTTTGAAATATTAACTTTGTCCTCACAGAAATCATGTGTTGGGAGGTGACTCTCCTAGTATTAGTCAACAGAAACGCATTTACTTAAAACTTTACCCTCATGCAGGGTCTAATTTGTTGTCCGGGTTACACAGAGTATTCAAAAACTTAGTATGCATGCTTATGAAATAGCAAAACTTACACCTGGCCTCTATTTCCTTTAAGGCCGTCTCCATGTGGACCTCTGCACCACAATGCTTAATTTAGATCACTCTGTGGGGCATGCCATTCTGCCAGTTGCATATGGGATTTTAACATAGGTCTTCATGTTGAGCATCATTATTAGTAATGGCCTGAATCTGGCATGACCCACCACTCAAAACTGGAAGAGTTCGTCGTCCATAGCCAAAGCCCTGAGGTCTGTATCGTGTCAAATGTGGTGCAAAAACAACAACAACAACAAGGAGGAGGGTGGTGTGGCCTCAACAACAGCAAGAAGGTCCTGGGTTCAAATCTAGTCTTGGGCCCTGCCTTTAGTTTTTCTGTGTGGAGCATTTTCTCTCCATATCTGTGGGGTTTACTCCAACTTCCTCCCAGGCTGCATGTGGTTAGATGATTCTAAACTGACTGTGAATGCAAATGTGTGTCTCTGTGAGTTGGCCCTGCAACAGACTGGTGATCTTTCCAGGATGTACTTTGTCTTTTATACTATGACTGTTGAGATAACCTCCAGCCCTCCTGTAACCCTGAATGGGAGAAGAGGATGGATGGGCAGTCTATTTGTTTGACAAAAGGCAGCCTGTATCCTTTCATCCATTCTCTTTTTCTTGTCCTTATCAGGGTCACAGGGGCACTGGAGCCTTTCCCTGCGAGATGCAGGTACACCCTGCACAGGTCACAGATCTGACAATAACACATAATGACAAACAACCATTCACACTCTCACCCACAGACAATTTAAAAATCACCAATTAACCTAACCCCACTAATTACATGTCCTTGGACCGTGGGAGGAAGGTACCTGGAAAGAACTCACATATACACAGGCAGAACATGTAAACTCCACAGAGAAAGGCATGACAGTGGAGTCTATCTCTGGAGTTTTGTGCTGTGAGGCAACACTGCGAGCCATCACACCATCGTGCTGCCTGCAGGCCACATCCTTTTAAAGGAAAAAAAAATGTCAAAGTTGATTATTCAAGCTCATAAATTGATCTAAAAAGAGGGTTGCCTTAAGCTTTATGGCACTTAAAAGGTGACAGTAATTTATGTTTGTTCATTTTCATTTGAATTCTGTTCTTCTATATGCAAACCAGAAAAAAATCGGTTTGGGTCTTGTGAAGTTTCTTTTGAAACAGACTTCTCACACATACAACCTCTTTCCAAAGTGCTTTTAATGTCAGTGTGGAATTCGAATGTAAAGAGTCTGAATTGGGGATTTCCAATCCTATGGCCAACTGACTGAGAAAATAGCACCTCCTCTGTCAAACATGGTGTAGGGTCGCTTATGGCTGTTGGTGGTTTATGGGACGCTGGCATTTACAAATGGTTTAACAGCTGAGAGGGGAACAGCAGAATTACTACTTAATATTCTGCAGATTATCTAAACCGAAAAAAAGAGCATGATGAAAAAAAAAGAGTCAACCTAATATTTTTAGCATATTTCAAATACATTTTCTGCAAATGAAAAAACCTTCAGTATCCGGTATGTTGCTCTCATATCTCCCGCTGCTCTTCTGCGGTTCGCCTTCAATAACCTTTGGTAACAGTTAACATGCAAATTGGGCAATAAGAAGCTATTACCTGATTGTTAATGGCAGCAGGCGGCTTCCTCACAGCGGAAAGAATGGCAGAAGAATTGCTATCAGGAGCAATGAGCTGCATCTCTAAAAGTGCAATTAGATGTAGATTTATATGTCACTTTCGACAACAGAGAATTGCTTACAGTGGTGGTAAAGACACAAAAATTTATAACATAGTTGAAACTGAATTGATCTGTAGAGGCGGAAAACCAAAAGCACAAACCGCCAGCTGGCGGAGATCTTCAAAGCTGAATATCCTCATAAGTGGCCTGATAATGCACGGCGGAGAGGGCTGGTGAGATAGCAGGGTGAAAGTAATGATGTCTTGTTGTGGCTGATAAGGTGACTTTATCTCCTATCTCCCATATCTATGCACAATGGGGCCCTTGTATGGGTGATAGTAAAACATGGGGCTGTTAGATGGAACAACCCATTAAATGGCCATAAAAGTCGCACTGGACTGGATAATGTGAAAGGAAGCTTTGTTTTCCATTGTGGAATAATGAAACAGGTGAGCAGGGAAACAGACTGAAGAGTCATAAGGTTGGAATTCCCCGAATCAGACTTCATGAATTAAGCCTCTGAAGCCGATGTCTCTTGTTGTTTTATCAGATATCTCCGCATTTCAAGCCATTAATCGCCTAAGATCAAACTGGAATGGTGCAAAGGGGCTATTCAGATCAGGCTGTAATTATTATTATCTATTTTTAGAGATCTTTATGTTGCACATTTTGCATATGTGGTGCTCAAAAGGTGTTACCTAACCTAAAAGCCAGATAATGGTGTTAGAGCTATCACATGTCAAATCATATTAATCTGTGGTCCATGTATTTAAGGCCTCTTGTAGACTGATTATATCTAAATATGGAGAGTTTTCATTATCCAGGTCCAGATGGGTGGTAGTTTCTAACGGTGGATTGAATGTGATTGCATTCACACTTTTCTTAACCTGATAGTGCTGGGATTGGTCAGCTGTGAAGTGGTGAGAGCAGAGCCAATAATTGCACTGTGATTCATCCCAAATCAGTCTAAATGTTGCCCACTGGAAAACATTGACCTGTGGAAAAATTTTGGTATAAACTAGTTTTGATCATAACCCAGACCTCAGGCCTTAAAGCAATGGATCAGTTTAGGAAAAGCAGGGGTTTAAAATAAGTATTTTTCTAGGGAACAGTTATGGTGATGGCATACTGTCGTCTGGTAACATGAAACAAAGCTTGGCTTCCAGCGCAGCCTCCTACTTATGCAGACTTTGTTGATCACTTTCATCCTTTGCACCTGTCATAGTTAATGCAGATCTTTCTTCTCAGTGGGAGCTTAACAGCATCCTCTGACGCTGAACATTTTAAGAAAATGTGAAAGTGCTAAAAGATGCAGTTCTGCTAATGGCTACTTGAGGATCTCCAAAATCAGGCCAACACCGAATAACTGTGTTAAAAATGCACAAATATACAGTAGAAAAATATATGACCTTACAACTCCCTGGGTCAAATTATATTAGGGTGTAAGGTCAGCATTTTAAGCCATTAGTTGTCCAGAGTTCTTAATCTCACCTTATATAACCTCTGAACTGTGGTATTGGTACCATTAAGAGCATTTTATTGCACTTATCAGAGAGATAATAGGGCTCAAAGCAAACCCGTACATGCTGTCACATTAAATATTTTGGGTCTGTTTGTGTGATGAATGAAACTGACCAAGTTAGCTTTAGTCAGGAGCAGAGATGGGCACTGTAATCTGATTACTTTTTTCAAGTAACTAGT
>NW_005187412.1:419028-427641 GCF_000239375.1 Pundamilia nyererei
AAAAAAAGAGACTTTTCCATTTGATTACATTTTGTATGATGGATTATGCAGAAAAAGTAGAATTGGGCTGAAAGATCTATCGCTTTATCACTTCTTCAGGTTGTAAATCTTGTTTTTAAAAAGTAACTAAGTAATTCATTACTTTTGAAAATAAGTAATCAGTAAAGTAACGGGATTAGTTTTTTGTGGAAGTAATCAGTAATTAGTTACTGATTACTTTTTTCAAGTAACTTGACCAACACTGGTCAGGAGTTTGGCTAGCAAACCAACATGAGTAATGTAAATTTGGCTAACAGCAAACCTAGCTTGATAATAAAGACTTTATATTGTATAAATTAATAAAGAAAATACTTGAATTGGTTACCATTTCAAGAGGTTTAGGTTATTGTAAGCCTTTTGGTTGTCAAACATTTGCAGAATTGGGGAAATTTCCTGGTTTCCCGAGCAGGAAGTACCTCACACACACTCGCCCTGCTAACTTTCCAATTACGGTCAGTTTGCACCTTCTGTACCAGCCGAGGATGTGATTGTCTTTTCATTTGGCTTCTTTTACTCTTGTCTTAATGGTATATAAAGTGTACACTAGTTTGCATAAAAACAAAGCTTTCACACAGAAACATCCAAAAGTTCAAAGTTTTTTTTATCATTGCAGTGCATTCCAGCTTTGGCAAACACCTGTGTTATCTCTCTGCTAGACGCTCATAAACATGCTAACGCACAATGAAAGCGAGAGAGAGAGAGAGGAGAGCGAAGGGGCCAAAGTAGCAAAGACAGACAACGAAAGATTCACATCCAGCAGGCTAGATGTCATATGGCAAAGCTCAATATTGGTTAATAAATGAAGGGGGACAGGATACAGAGACAAGGAGGAGAAGTAAAAGTAATAAATTACTTTTATCTCCTTAATGAGACAACATTAATTTTGGTCTCAAGGTCTGGCAGAAAAGTGAGTTGATTTATCATCTGTCTTTAACGCTGTGGGAATTAGTCTAATTACCAGAGCTATGGAGAGCTGATTTTCACTTCACAGTAAGCCCATTGTGCACCACAACCATTTATCACAGCAGCAGTCTGGTCGTTGTACTCCAGGCCTGGTGGGAAAGGTGGTGTTGGTCAACAGCGTCCCTGAAACCTTTGTGTGTCACAACATGCCTGAAGAGAGGGCAGATCCAGGAATGTGCACACACAATCAAAGTAAACTGGATTAGGATCAATCACAGTGCCTAGGTATAGAATCAATGACAGCGAATCAAAGAAAATATATCTTTCAATGTCCGTTACATTGCTTTGTTGATGTTTTTCCATGTTCTGTGTTGTTCTGACGAACTATAGAAGCGCCTGAACTTTCTCCGTTCTGCTCTATCAGCAGCAGGAAAGATCTTATCAATACCTCAAACCGCCAAGAATCACTGACCCAGTGGAGGTGAAAAACATAATGACTGGTCCAGCATGCAGATAGAACAAGAGCACACCTGACTTAGTTTAAGGACAGGGTGAGCTGTCTCAGAGCTGTGGTAATGATTGAAAAATATGCCTGTAATTGCTGATAAGCTCTTTAATGTTTCAGTAAACTCCTGTTAGCCGCTAGGTTTACTGACGCATAACTCGTCGATAAACTCTGGCTTTGTAGTCAAGGGCTCGCGGCTCCTTTGAACCAATTGTCCTCTCACAGAGAGAAGGGTGTGCACTGCTTTTGGAGAGTTCCACTAAAGGTTCAAGGGGGCATGTGCATGTGAGGACATGTGTCACAAGGAAAGAAGGGAAAGGAAGTAATGATAGTTTAGATCTGAAAACATTTATTATTCAGCCTTCCACCACATTAAAATAAGACACTTTCAGCTACACCTGCTGTCAGATATTTCACCTGCAAACTGCAGCCTGGAGTAATGTTTGCTCTTACTGACTCATTTTTAACAACAGTGTAATTAAGCTATCATGCTATTCCCATTGTCCTGCATTTTACCTAGTTTTGACCTCTGAGAGGTTTGCCCATAACTAATCACAAGACAGATCGCATTACTATATCTGCTGTTTATAGTTTCAAAGTAAACAAAGAAGAAGAAGCCATCAGCTTTACAAGAAGCCATGTGACTATATTCAGCACTGTAAGCTAGATGGTAAAATCTGCAACCAAGAATTTGTGCTTGAAATCAGTGCTCGAAATTGCAAGAAACCCAAGAGCTACATTTCAAACTCTACAAACCTCAGTTAGCAAAGTTGCACATGAACAAACCACATGACTTCTGGAACAATGTCCTTTGGACAGACAAGAACAAAATGAAGATGTTAGGCTATTATTCAAAGTAGTATATTTGGTGAACACAAATTACCTCATACAACCGTCTAACACGGAGGTGGAGGGATGACGATTGGGGCTTATTTTGAAGCCATGAGCCACAGCAGCAAATCTACAACAGATTGCCCAAAAAAGAAAAGAATCAAAGTTTTGTAATGGCCTGGTCAAAGTCCGGGCCAAAGACCTCGACCTCATTGAAACCCTGTGGCGGGATCTTAAGAGGGCTGCGTATGAACAAATGCCTGGAAACCTCAATGAATCACTAGAGTTTCTTTTGATTTATTCTACTATTAAATTCATGAGCATCTTGCAAAAATAAAAAATAAAAATCATAGCATTCTCTCCAACAACATTCAAATTTATATCATCAAACAGGCACTTAAGAAATTGCTGAGCTAACCTCAACAGCTTCTTCTTCTAAACTATTAAAGCTCTTTAGACCCCATCTCAATTACACCAGCTCCACCTGTTCTGTCTGTAGACATTTATATTAATCAGTCTTCTCTTCATTAATAAGATTTGTATTATAAGTTCTTAAAGCTTCTGATCCAGCTGTTATATTCAATTATTAACTTATTTAGGATTAGCAGGACTTATGTACATATAGCAGCAAAATTTCATCTTTTAGGAGGAAAAGACCATCCATCGTCAGAAGAATGCACCAGACACTGGAAGCAGGCGCTGATTTAATTTAATTCGTGGACCTCTGTTGGCAGACTCAAGTGACAGGTTTAGCGGTGGCCTGGCTATTTAAATACTTTCAAATAATAAAGGCAAAAGAAAAGAGGGGAGAGGTTGCGAGAAACAGGCAGAAGGTAGCACTGATTACCCAGGAGCAAATTACCTCTATATCAGCCCCGGAGACAGACACCAATCTGCCTGATAGAGAGAGAGAGAGCTGAGGATGAGAGACACCGCAGTAACACGGTAAAGGAGAAAGAGAGAGTGAGAAATGGGCGGACTAGCAATTTCCTGGAGGTCAACTGCACCGCACATACACACGTGTGCGCACAATTTTACAGATTTAAGAAGGGGGTGTCCTCAAACAGGTGGCGTTTTTGTTCACATCAGCAGAACGAAGCACACAAAGGCCCACGTGTGCTTTTATGTGGAAAATGTAATATTGTGACATGAGGAAAAGATGACTATTTGTTAGTGAAGGTGTTAGAGCCTAAAACATATTCTTGGGAACACATAAAACAAATAAATATAAATATTAGATTGTTAGTATTACACAAGCCACAACTGCACAGGAAAAAATCACATTATTTATAGTTATTGTTGGGTTGGATAGAGATCTGTAATGTCGCATTATCAAAAGATGGAGTTTTCCTTCTGGTGCAGCAACATGCAGATTCCACTTATTATTCTGTGACTTATAATTTTTGATAAACTGTATCTCTATCGATGTTGTGGTACCATGTCTGAGAGACGAAGAGAGACGGATGTACGCCGCCTTTCTCCAGTCTTAAAACTGCATTAGTTCACATTAAGCAGAGGGCCAATTAACTTATAGCCTCTTCTGCCAAGTCATTACACTTTTATACGGTTTGTGTGCAATTCCTGATCGTAAACTTTAATAGCATCGGTATGGCCTTGGTATAGGAATGAAACAAACCATTAATACTAATGATTTAAATACCGTACACAACGTCTCTAACGTCACACCAATCAGAGGTAACCAATAACATTAGTGTTGAAAACAGGCCAGTATTTGGCTCTAAGGTGTGGAGGATATTAGCAGCACTAATAATTAGTCTGGACAATGAAAGCAGCGTATAATTCTTTGTTTATGGCAGCCAGGTAGCCGCAATCTGTGGAGAGTACGATGAGCTGGCAGTAAGATAGATACTGAAAATACAATTGCCCAATCTTCTAATGTACTTCGGTGCTTTGATGCAGTTGAAGGTGTTTGCAGGCGGGACAAGGGTTGGACATTACCTCACTCTGAATGCTTTCTGGGGGGAGAAACGAGCGAGTAATTAGCTGATTAGAGGCCCGTCAGAGCAGCTCGAGCTCCAGCCAATCCCCAGCTGGCAGAGGCCTCCAGGGGTGGAGAAGGACGGCGGATGTAGAGGGAAACATACCTCTGTGGGTTAGTTTTCCAAGAGACTCGATGGTGCGGACTGACATAAAGGCGCAATTTAAAGAAACCGGTGCACGCGCGCACACGCGGGTGTCAGTTAGAGTGGCATTTAGCTGAAACAAGTACAACGAGGGAAAAACCTGCCAATGTGTTGTTTTAACGAATATACAGGTTTCGGGTTATTTTTCTTTATAAAAGGGGGAAAGGAGAGCTTATGATTTTGTGACTGAAGAGCACGGCACAGGTGCGCACCTGGAGAGAGCTCGACTTGTTTTTTCTAAAGACTCCTCAGTCCCGCTCTCTCTCGCTCTCTCTCTGCTGCTGCTGAAGACATCATGGAGAAATCGAAAAACTTTCGAATCGACGCTCTTCTCGCCGATGAGACCAATCGGTGTGGTCGAGACCTCTCACCCGGTCTGAGCAGTGACAGCCCGGCCGGCAGCCCGGTCTCATGCCGCCGTGGGGACACTCCGTCCCCGCGAGGAGCGCACCTTCAGACCGGAATAATCCCCAAGCAGAGTGTCCTCAATCTGCCCCATCCGGGGCTTGCATCGCTGCCTCAGGGAGCGATTCCCGCCATGTATCCTGCACCCATGTACCCACTGTCGGCGTTGGGTGGACAACACCCTGCGTTCGCCTACACTGGCTTCACGCACCTATCGCAGACCTACCCAGAGCACCTGAAGGTGGCTACCATGGCTGGATCTCTGCCCCTGGAGCACTGGATCCGCGCTGGGCTCATGGTGCCACGACTGCCGGATTACAGCTGTAAGTGTGATGACATTAGATAAGCAGAGGTCCAGAATAATCTAACTTTAAAATAAATAAATATATAAATAAAAATAAATTAATTTCACAGGAGAATTTATCTGTTAATTTATTTTATTTTCAGACAGCTGTGTTACACTAAAAGAGAAAGAGTTTAGGCGGAACTGGTCAAGTTAATCTTCTTCTTCTTCTTCTTCTTCTTATTATTATTATTATTATTATTATTATTATTATTATTATTATTATTATTATTATTATTATTATTAATTAATAACTAAATAGTTGTCATTTCGGGGTTTTTATGTTTGCTTATTTTTTCATGATATCAAGCACACAGCACAGATTTATTGTTTAAATCACAAACCGGACTAACGATTCTGACATAGATTTTTTTCTATTCTCCAAAGTTTTATTACATTTAAAAACCTTAATATTTAATAATAATCTGAGAAAGAAACGGGCAGCATTTTGATTTGTTTATTTATTATTCATAAATACATTTCACTGGCAGCGTAATTTAAAGCCTTCGGTCAGCTTTGCTTTGTGCGCCTTCTGTTGTTTTTGTTGTTGTTGTTGTTGTTGTTGTTTTTTATCTAAGTCCTGTATGTCGCGTTAATGGCAGTCATACATCGTCCCTCACAGTACAGTGGCACCTGTTTTACTGCGTCTCTGTCATATTTTAATTTTGCCCCATTTATTTCTCTATAAACGCCAGCCCGATGAAAACTGTCTTTGTGTGATGAAGAAACTATAAACAAACACCTAAAACGTTCTGTAGTTCATCAATAAAATCCCAAAAGCCTTCATTGAATTTTCATTAAGTTAATGGCATGCCTGTGTTTTTATGGCCCCTGCGCCCGCTTCTGCCGTGTCCCCCCCCGTCAACAATAAACTGGAGTAAAGCTATTATAGTTAATGATGGCCGGAGAGTGCCGGCATATGTGCGTCTGTTCCCACCCACAACATTACCATGAACTTCTGATGTCCTTGATGTTACAGTATATAAATAAGAGTGGTGGCAGCCAGTGAGCAAATATTCCTGGATAGAGCCTTAAATGAATCCAAATAATTAGGAAATAACTTTATAATATTAATATTAATATTCACATATTCATCCTGTTTTTAGGTTATTTAGGTTTTTAAAATATACACTTATAGTCATCTTGCATGGGACCGCACACAAACTGATAACTTTGCTGTTCCTCTTCCAGCGGGTGCTCAGTCAGGCCTGTTGGGGAAATGCAGGAGGCCCCGCACCGCCTTCACCAGCCAGCAGCTCCTGGAGCTGGAGAACCAGTTCAAGCTTAACAAATACCTGTCCAGGCCCAAGCGCTTCGAGGTGGCCACTTCACTCATGCTGACCGAAACACAGGTGAGCCAGACCAGAGACTGCAGAGCTCCTCTTTACATCTCCAGATCACGGCGCTCAACAGATGCCAGCACACTGTATGTGTGTAGTTACAGTTATAACATTTATATCTATTTTTTATTTTCTTAATAAGAATAACTCGGTAGAGTTAAAGGAGTGTGAAACCCATCACCTAATAACACTAAATGAGCCACAATATCAAAATAGGGAGAAAATAAAAAGAAAACAACCAATCAACAGATTTCATCTTCCTTTTTCTTTTTTTATTGTAGCCTTAAATAAGACCAAACCATTTTTATACCATGAAAACAGCCAGCAGCACTCTATTAGCTTTAAATGTTACACTTTACTAAAGTATCTTCATTCTTGTTGCAGTTAGCTGATCAGCAAACTGCTTCTCATGTCCACAGATGTTGTGTTGTCAATCATCTGTGGCAGTTTTCAGTGTTCATTGTTTACCTATCTTCATATATTCATGTGTGTAAGACTCACATGTCTTATGTTTCTGTTAATATTTATTTTTCACTGATTGTTTCAGTGTTATGAATGCTAATACCTCTGGTAGGAGGAGGAGGGATAAAAAATTTGTGATAATAAAGAGTGATGTCGTTAATGATAACCACAGCATGAACCCCAAAATAACACTTTTTATCCTCCCCAACACTGACATGCAATATGAAACATATCACCTTAAAAATGAAGGTAAAATAGAATAAACAATTTATAAAGCAGCTTTTATCTAACAAAGAAAAAAGAAATAGGAAAGAGAGAGCTTCTGGAGCTGTGACTAAATTTGTCTTTGTTTCTGTTCAGACAAACCCCAGGTTGCATTTCTTTCTTTTAAACATGCGTTCTTCTTCTACTATGATCACTTCGCAGGTGAAGATCTGGTTCCAAAATCGGAGGATGAAGTGGAAGCGCAGTCGGAAGGCAAAGGAGCAGGCCACTGCCTCCACCCAGTCTGAGGCAGAGAGACTACGCAGCTCGGGAAAGACAGGCTCCGACAAATCCAGTGAGAGCAGACGAGCTTTGAACCCGGACGACCGAAGGATAGCTCTCGAATTGGAGGATGGAGAAGAGGAAGAAGATGGAGAGGATGAGGAGGAAGAAGTAGCGGAGGCGCCCCAGCGTGGCTTTCCTCTTTCTGCGGGTAACCTAGTTGGGATCCAGCAAACCACGGACTTCTTGCAGCGTAACGATGAAGCTGGCTACAGCTCCCACAGCCCTTTCTCTGATGATGAGCTGGATGGGGTGGAAGTGGGTGGGGGTGACAGGAAAATTGGGGCAGGACTGTGAATACACACCCAGAAAAAGGTTTTAAAAACACATGAGAATTACCTGAGTGTTTCAGCGACATCACAACAGGAAAGTCTGTGTTTGTGAGAGAGGACAAACCTAAAGATCTTCACCTCGTATGCTCTGAGAAGGTTTTTCCAATCAAGACATTTGTTGGACTCATTCACACAATCACACATAAACAAATGCAGGATTATGACGCGCGTATAGTGCTTAAACTATTTGTGAATAGAATTATCACTAAGTAATTTACATTGCTGCAGCATGCTGGAAAAAACTGCTTCTTTCTTTCCCTAATTTTGCTCTTTTTTAATGTGCCAGTGGTCCTCTGTGGCAAACTTGTTTCCTCCATCCACTCACAGCCTGAGCTCCACTCAGTGAACACATTTTTTAGGAATTAAATGTTAAGAGGAGTGAACTGCAACACATTCAAACAGTTTGATGAGGTTCAGGAGGCGCACGAGCCGTGTGACCATTGATAGAACGGACAAAGGCTCAGAAACAGCTGCAGTTCCAGATGTTTTTGCTCCCAGACTTTGCACAACATCCCATGTAGCGCATTTCCATTTGTGCATTTAATGTGAATATTCAGATTTTTTTTTCAATAATATTTATGACTTGGTTGTCGTCACTTACATGTAAATAAATGAACTTAATTTATTTGAATGATTGAAGGATGAATCGTACGTGTATTTATCTCAAACTTGTGTGGTGTAAATGTGAAATAAAGAAAATGGCAACAAAAGAAGTGAATTATTTCCATTTGATGTGATAGAAATGTGTATATATATATATATA
>NW_005187412.1:427664-430763 GCF_000239375.1 Pundamilia nyererei
ACACACACACACAAATACATTTGATTTCAATTGTTTTTTAAAATACATAAAAGAACTCACACAGGGATGATGCTGAGCGTTGAAGGAGCTGCTTACCTGCTGCCTCGTGATTAAATTACCAGCTGAAGTCTGCAAAGCAACGTCTGCTAACAGCTGCTGTGGATGGATAAGATATACTTCTATTTATTCTATTATTAAATTCAATTTCAATTTTTGTCACAGGGCTAATACACAGAGAGAGAGACAACCTGTTGTGCTCACATTCACACCTAAGACCTATTGATAATCAGTCTAACAAGCAAGTCTCTAGACTGTGGGAAGAAGCTGGAGTACCCAGAGAGAGACTATGGAATTCTTTCTGAAAAATCAGGGAATCATTTACACAACTAAAATTAATCCAGAAAGCAAGAAGAATGTAATTATGATGTGTTTTTCAGTCTGGACCAAAGTGCTGGATAACCACTCTGAGAGTTGTTGTGCAAAAGAAAGGAAAAAAACACAAACAGCTTTATCTCACTCCCGTGAAAATGCTCCTTGGCTACAAAAGCAATTCACTGTTCATGTTTGCGTCTTTTTCAGTTCCCACCCATTAGCTCACATCCCTGCTGCCTCTGGTAGTAAACCAAAGCACAAGTACGCCTCATTTCACAGTTTTAATTTACTGCAGAGGCTCTCAGATATTAATTACTTGGTGAGGTTTACTGATGGCCAAATAATTAAGCTAATGAATAGGAAGTAAAGCAATCAAAAGCCTGATGGGGAGCGGTCACATAGGCCCATTTTAATTTCCAAGAGCAACGGCATGATGAGTTTGTGCAACCGCAAGAGGCTTTTTATTGGACCCCCATGTAAGGGCTGTGATTAAGGAGCAGACTGGAGGACATGCAGTGTGGTGAAACTTAACCCTCTCTCAGACCACGGTCACATATTTATATAGTGATTAAATGCATTCTTAACTGGTGGCAGTGATTTAGCAGTGCTTTTAGCACCCTTATGAGGCTCTTGGCTGTTCTGTCTTATATATATATAAGAAACTTAAGAGACCCTTAAGAGCATCACTTGTTAAAAAATATACTTTTAATATGAAAATCATGTATATGTTTGTGTAGGATAAATAACAGAATAATTACAGCTGACATCAAGTACAAAGAATCACCTTGACATCAAACTTTATCGAAACAAATCTGATAACATATTCATAAAACTGTGTTATGAGACCTCTGCTGAAATATTCTCAGTGCAAATACATAAGCACTGGGAATATTTCCCAGTGCTTATGTATACATAAGCATTCATGCCATTTGTGCAAGTTTTATTTTAAGTGACAGTAAAGGATCAATTTCATGAAAAAAAAAGACCTCCAGAGCTTCTGAGGTGAGGCTGTGGTAAACTATGAGGACCTTCTTAGTGGTAATACAGCGGAAATCTCTGCTCAGAGAGACCTCACAGAAGATCAAAGGTTTTATAACGAAAGGGATCAAATAAAGAAAGGTGGAAGCACACAAGGATACGAGTTTTAACACGTGGTCAGGGCTTTAACAAATCTGGTTAAGATCGAAATGATGATTAACCTGAAGCAGCATCAAATCCGCTTTTTTATTTATTTATTTAGCCAGTGTTTAACTCCAAAGAAGTTTTCGTTTAACTTTGACTTGATTTAATAGGAGTGAACGTAACACGCCTGCAGAGTGAGCCTCTATCAAACCGCAGCTTTTAATTTGGCTGATGAAAAATCTCGCGAATCAATAGGAGCTCATTTAGTTGTGTGACTTGTCAGCTCTATGACGAATGCCATTTGGCCCATTTTATGACAGAGGGCCCTCTGACACAGGACGCGCGCGCGCACACACAAAATCACAGCTAATTGATAAGGCAGCGGAGGAATATATGGAGGTCATTGATTCTGTTTCTCCTCTAATTTAATCTGAATACACTGTGCGTGTTGATTAAAAAATTTCCCCCCTCGCGTAAATTACACTCACCGCTGATAACGCTGTCACTTTCCGGCAACAAAAAGTGCTGACGGGCTCCTGCCTCTCTCTGTTTTTCCCCAATAATGCGCAGAGAGCCCGCGTCTTTCTATAAAAATCTTTCACTGTCTATTGAATCACTCAAGTCAGCCCGTGAGACGTCAAGAACGGTTTACCAGAAACCCCCATTTTCATGGTTAGACAAATAAATTGGCCTCCTTCTTCTTTTTTTTTCTTTTTTTTTGCTTTGTCGGATTATAAATCAGCGTGCCCTTAAAATATTTACACCCTGTAGTTTAATCAATCAGCAAAATGCCGGACTCATTACGTAAATATGAACAGATTGTGCGATCTTTTAACGTAATCACACGTACCGCCGCAGGTTTCCCTGGGCCCTGTCCTGTCACTTAACTAATGGACAAGTAAGGCTGCAGTGAGCGACGGGGTCCCATAAATCCACATCTGTCCGACTTAAAACGCTGTTCTAAAGCACGAAAAAGGGCACTTTTTTTCTTTTTTCTTTGCCAGTAAAGTTTATTGAAGAGGCGTTTTAGGGGTGAATGTATTCATGGGCGTCATTTATTATTGCAGGAAAAGTAGGGTGAATTAAGGCTGATTGGGACAGTTTTTTTGAATTTCCGTCCCGTGTAAATGTTCGTGTCATAAATTTACTGAATAAAAAAATAAATAAAAATCATGATGGATTTCTGCAACAATGGAGAGGCCGTCCATCTGTGTGAGGAGGAATGAAGGTTATCTCACTTTTCAAGGAGACGTAAACTGACACCAGGCCTGTTTTCTCTTTAAGTGTTTGGATCTTCTGGATGATTGTGACAACCTTTATCATTAGTGAGGAAAAGTTTTTTTCTTTTGTTTTTTAATTATAATACAATCTAATTTTTCGGGCATATTAATTTGCTTTCCTGCTCATCATAATTTTTCTGATTAACTTTATTAAAATATAAAGCCACACTCTCACAACACAGTGACAGCTGGATGCTCTGATGTCAAAGCTTCCAGTCATGCCAATCCAGAAAAGGGCCGTGCAGAGGTCCAGTCTGAACTGTAGAAGCATGGGTTATGATAACATGGCTGTGGTTAAGGTCAGCAATGTCTTGCTTGAAAAATT
>NW_005187412.1:430783-432065 GCF_000239375.1 Pundamilia nyererei
AAAAGGGCCGTGCAGAGGTCCAGTCTGAACTGTAGAAGCATGGGTTATGATAACATGGCTGTGGTTAAGGTCAGCAATGTCTTGCTTGAAAAATTCAGCTGATTCAGGAATATTTTCTGCATACAAGTGAAGTAAGGCCTGTTCCACTCTGGTGTAGACAGGAAACAAAATGTAGGTGGAGTGAGCTTGCAGAGCTGACACGGTTAATATTGTCACTGGTGTGACCATCATGGACAGGATTAGAAATGAGTCTATCACAGGGACAGTCGTAGAAATAGAGGCAAGGCTGGGATAGTTCAGACATGTTCAAGGATTAGTGAAAAAATTGGACAAAGGATGTTGGAGATGGCGCTGCCAGGCAGGAGGAAAAGACGAAGACCACAGTTTGCCATGCAGTTCATGGGTGTAATGACACCCGCTTCAGATGTTATCAGTCCATAAAATGGGCGTTATTAGCAGAAATCAGCCCCATATTTATGGGCCAATAGGGGGCCATCTCCACCTGCTAGTTTGTTCCGAATGTTGTTATCATCCATTCAGATGGAGCATCGCTAACAGAAGCATAGGAAGACTCCACATCTACTCTCGCTGGAATCCAAGGAGGACACTCGGAGGGGTGGTGTGACAGAGGAGGATGCTGGGACAAGGTTAGATGGAGGGGATGATGATCTGCTGCCGTGACCTCTAAGGATTGTATCTGCATGAAGAGCATATGCAGAATATATGCGTCTTTTATATTTTTGTTCACTGATAAAGCAATTTCGTTTTTTCCCAATACTAGAAACATCACATTAACACATATTTACTGGTTTTGTTGCAGTAGAACATCACACTCATGTTTCTATCAGTGTTTTGTGGAATATATAAACTACAACAACTTAACTTAAACTGAATCATGATGCCTTCGCGAACAACTTCCTGGTTGACACCCACCTGTCACAACAAGGAATTTTTACTTCATGTTTTTACAGATGATCTTGGTAAAATAAATTAAGAAGAAGAATTTTTAATTTTCTGTCATCAGGTAAGAAATAAAGCCTGTTTAGGTACTGTTTCATTCAGTCACTTCTCCCAACCACTCTTTAATTTATATACTCTGTAGCTTAAACTAAAATTCATGCTGGTCAGGAATATACTAATAATAATATGTTGTGTTTTAATGTTATTAAAAAACAACATATTATTATTAGTATTTTTTAATTAAATCTATAAATCAAGGATAAACTTATTATTAGGAGAAAGCGCTCTTCGTGTCACCAGGTGTATGATGTCAGTGAACTTT
>NW_005187412.1:432085-453700 GCF_000239375.1 Pundamilia nyererei
TAGTATTTTTTAATTAAATCTATAAATCAAGGATAAACTTATTATTAGGAGAAAGCGCTCTTCGTGTCACCAGGTGTATGATGTCAGTGAACTTTGCCAAGCTTCGGATTATTTGTTAATAAAATAAATGAAATGCAAAAAACAGAAACACGCTGACACGTGTACGAAGAAGGACCAAGTCTGCCCTCTTGTGGCAAAACCAAGAATGACACCTCGTCTGGGTGGCCTTACTAGCTGCAGCCCCTCCCCGGCTCATGATTGTAATTTTGCTGGTAAATCCTCAAATTAACTCAAAATTGATGATCACACGTTTACAAATCCAGTATTACACTTTCATATAAAATAAGCAAGAGTAATTTTGAAATGACATCAAGACAACATAGCTAGTTACTGCTGTACTGGTGATATGAATGTGAAATTCATAATTTACACAGTCTCACATTTCAAGACATAAATCTAAAGGTAATTGGAAATACTGCTGTCTATCAGTGAGTGTGTGTGGTCATTCTTATTATTTGCAGTAGTACTTATTGTTGTTGTTGTAGTAATATTTTGTGTTAATTGCGTTTTTCTAATGTAAATGCACATTTTCTGCGCCGTTTTGCTCTTTTGGGTGCGCTTGTGTGCGAGGGGCGGGCCGGCTTCAGAAGGGCGGGTGTTCGTAGTTTTGAAGCGCATGATGAAGCCGTGAACAGCCTGCAGCTTTGCCTCAGCCTCCTCTGCATCGTTTGCTAATTGTGAAACTGGGAGAAGCGTGAGCAGAGAGCCAGCCGACGCTCAGACAGACAGACTGCCCACTGTGAACACTGTGACCGTGAACATGGCTTCCTCGGAGCTTGGTGAGTTTCTCTGAGCATGAAGCAAACTTTCTGAGTTTTGGTGTTGCGACATGCAGGCTGCTAGCTGACGGGCTAACATTAGCCAACGTGGTTAGCTCCACTAAAAACTGGCATTTATTCTTCGTTTGCGTTTGTAAAATGACAACAAGTCCTGGGTTAAAGCTCTGCTCATCTGTCTTTGCAGCACTTCTGAGTGTTTCTGACAAAACTGGACTGTTGGACTTCGCTAAGAGGCTGGTGGGTGTGGGGCTGTCTCTGGTGGCCTCAGGGGGCACAGCCAAAGCCCTGCGGGATGCTGGACTGGCCGTCAGGTGGGTGCTCCACTAGCCCTTAAAGTCAAAGCCATAGGCGTCCACATGTACTACTGCAGTACTGTAGATACCTGCAGCATGTGAGGCCTTCTCTAAGTTCTCAGAGTCTCTGCTTTGTGTCAGGGATGTGTCTGAACTGACTGGACATCCAGAGATGCTGGGCGGCAGAGTGAAGACCCTGCATCCTGCAGTGCATGGAGGTATCCTGGCCAGAAAAACACCCAGTGACACCGCTGACATGGAGAAGCTGGGCTACAGCCTGGTAAGGTGAGACAAACACAGCAAACAGAAATGGGCAAAAGCTTTCTCAAGCATGTAAAATACTCTGATGTGTACAGTGTGATGGATGTTTGTGTGTACTTGCAGTAGAAAGAGAAGGCTGAGTGGAAATGAAACCCTTGTGCACATGTGACCCATGTGGAGTGCAGGCACGTGCTTTTTAATCAAGAAGCATGTCGAGTTGATTTGGCTGCTGGATAATTGGAAACCTGCTGCCCGTGCATGCTCATCCTGTGACTCCTGTTCATTGGAAGAATGATTCGATTTCACTGTGTCCTCAGTGGAAGATTAAACGACACGTGATTGAAGTTTAGCAGATGACTGTTTCTTAACAACTTTTTTTTTTCTTTTAAAGACAAGAAAATCAGTGGATCCTGTTGTCGGTGTGCAATACTTGCTTTTTTTCTTTTTTTGTCGGATTTTTTAAAATGTTTGGCAACATATGAAAAAATGCTAAAACTGCAGTAAAGTTAATGGATTTAATGATTTCATTTACTGACTGTTTACACAAGTAGTCATAAGACACGCTCGAGCAAAGCTTGTCTTGCTTTGTACTTTCTTTGGTAGTGGGTGCAAAAATGTATTGCATGGACACACGATTAACCCCATTCAGTTTGTAACACCGTGCTGCAAAACACGATTTTGATCATTACAGGTTGAACATTAGAGCTTTTCAAACAGCAGGTGACCCTGCTTACTAATACCTACCACGAAAAATGCTCGGTGCCCACCAAAGATGTTTTATCCAGAACCAAAGGGAAGCACCAGCACGTTGATAAAACGATCTGTTTAACCAGTTGTGGTAATTTCATTAACTTAAGTATGTCAGACACTTCTGCTCAACAGAATCCGAGGAAATACGTGGATTTCTCTCAGAAAAGTTGCAATAAGTTCATCGAGTTTATTATGCCTAAATGCATAGACTGAAAACACTATGCATGTATAAGAGAATTAACTGTGAACAGCTTGTTTTGAGCATGTGGATTCCCATGAACACCTTAGGTCTATGTAGGATCTCCCACTGAACTGATCTCCATCTTTACCTTATCTGAAGCTGGCAGAACTACTGTGTAGTGTGCCTGCACAGCTGGATCAGTAAGAAGCAGCTGTTTAGCTAGAAAAATGCACCTGCATTTAAAATGTGAGGGCCCTCAGTTCATTATTGTACTCCAGTGTTTGAAAGTTTTTAAGTATGAAAAAATTTTCCTTTGTTTGCCCTTTTCAAGAGTGGTGGTGTGCAACCTGTACCCATTCATAAAGACCGTCTCTAACCCGGATGTCACGGTGGAGGATGCCGTAGAGCAGATTGATATCGGTAATGCATAGAAGTGCACTCTTTGCTTGCCTGTCTT
Source organism: Pundamilia nyererei (assembly GCF_000239375.1). Lineage (NCBI taxonomy): Eukaryota > Metazoa > Chordata > Actinopteri > Cichliformes > Cichlidae > Pundamilia > Pundamilia nyererei. The sequence goes on from NW_005187412.1 coordinate 434,867, forward strand.
ACTAATGATGAAACACTTATTTATTTGTGTACTCTGCGTGTATTGATAAAAACTGTTCTTTCTTCTCAGGTGGTGTAACTCTGCTCAGAGCAGCAGCCAAAAACCACGCTCGGGTCACCATTGTGTGCGATCCTGCCAACTATTTGCTGGTTGCCCAGGAGATGGAGAATTCGGCGGACAAAGACACAACCCTGGAAACTCGCCGGACTCTGGCCCTGAAAGTGAGTCTGTTTTGTTGCAAGCGTGTGACCTGATTTTCTGAGAAAGGAATTTTAGGAAAATACAAACTTGTAGACTTTTTGAGGTGGGCTTTTAGATTTAAGGGTTTTAAGGTTATAATGCCGTTTTGGGGGAGGGCGGGGTTAAGGTGAGGGTTGGTTTTGAAAATGGGGTAAAAGGGCACGAGCTGTCACCTCTCCAAACGCATAATTTCTTTATGCCTTTCTGCTTTATCATACCTGTCAGAGGGAGGCCATTTAAAGTTTGTCATTCAATCCAATTTTATTTATATAGCGCCAGATAAGACTAGACAAGATAAAAACCCTACAGTAATACAGAGAAAATCCCAATAATTGAACAACCCACTGTGAGCACACACTTGGTGACAGTGGGAAGGAAAAACTCCCTTTTAACAGGAAGAAACCTCCAGTAGAGCCAGGCTCATGGAGGGGCGGCTATCAGCCGTGACCAGGTGATCACATGAAGTCACATGTTTGCGTGTTGGTTGGTATACTGCAGTTTCAGAAATTCACATATCACGTTTTATATTTTATAAATTGCTATTTATCACAATATATTTGAAAATTTGCGATAAAGATATAACTGACGATATAATTGGCGCGAGACAAAATACCTCACAATTCCACAACTTTATTAGTGCAAAAAAAGCCCCATCAATGTATTTTCACTTAAACAAGCAGCTGTTTTTTATGTGCATTAAAGTTATATAAAAATGTAACTGTGCAAATGCAAATTCCTTGCTGACAGTTGAACCAAAAGGCATTTCCAGTGGAAATTGGCCGACATATCCTCAGCATAACCATGTATAATATCTACAAAACTTAAAAGAGGTTATACACACACAATACGGTAATATTATGTTGAAGCACAGTACGTATCACTCCGCCAGGCTCCTGCCTGCGGTAAACGTAATGCTCCGACAGTCCATCAAGCGGTGCGGGTTCGTAGCTTAGCAAAGTCGTACTAAAACATTTTTTTGACAGATTTTCGAGCGCCGTGTATTACATAAAATCGGTTCGAGGTCAGTAAACACAACCAGAATTCATACATAAGGCACACGGGATTATAAGGAGCACACAAAGGATTGATTTTAAGTGCGTCTTATTTTCCGAAAAACACGGTAATAACGACGGCCCGCTAGCATGCTCTACCAAAAATTGTCCTTTGGTGTGTATCTGACTTGCATGCTTTAATGCCTGATCATGTATTGAAGGAGCCATATGTTACAGCTAGTTGCCTTCAAAACGATGTTGCTTAAACTTAAATTTTAATAACCAGTTGAGTCAAAGACAGTTTCCTGATGGGGTTAGTCATAATCCTGCGTGGAGAATTTTAAAAGTGCCGTTTCAGAGTTGATCACATGAGCCTCGAGCATCCATCCATTCTGTTCAGACTTGTTCCACTTTAAGCTCCATGCTGAAAAGAGACTTTTTGTTTGGAGTAAGAGGGGAAATCAAGCCTCCGGCTCTTTTTTATAAGGTATCGTTGCCAAAATAGCTGCTGCTGCTGTTGGAGTCTTGATGTGTGGGGACTTCAGGGAGTTTGCTTTCTTTTGATAAATTTTTTATAATCACAACATTGTATTACCCAGTGCTATTTTAAGCTGGCTTATGATTAAAAATAAAAAAAAAACAAAAGCTTGAGGGTGATCATTAAGGAGTTGCTACTCCCCCCGTGACTATTTGTTCTGGTTTTGCTATTTGCTCAGAGATGAGGGTCAGCGAGTCGAAGTCCAGGCTGTTTATCACAGAGTGATGAAATGTGTTTAACATTTGAGGAGCAGTGAACTCTAACCTCACAGTCTGACTGCACTGAGCTTTGAGTTAAATACTGATAACTGTCCCACTTTGCCTGCAGCCCTTTTTTCTTGTGGAGAGATGGTTCCTTTCCTAAAACATCAGAAAGTGATGTAAGCAGTTTTTTTTTGTTTTTTCTTCCTAACCTTTCTCTACTCGTTCTGCTTCCTGTGCAGGCCTTCACACACACAGCACAGTATGATGAGGCTATATCCGACTACTTCCGCGGGCAGTACAGCCGCGGCGTGTCCCAGCTGCCTCTGCGATACGGCATGAACCCCCACCAAGCACCCGCTCAAATCTACACTCTGCGCGCGGCTCTGCCGCTCACAGGTACCCTCACACCACGCCATGCCACGCCGCAATCTGTCCTTTAATGTCACCCATCCTCTTTTAACGTTCCCTCTCTTAGTGGTCAACGGTGCTCCTGGCTTTATCAACCTGTGCGACGCTCTGAACGCGTGGCAGCTCGTTAGGGAGCTGAAGAGAGCCCTCGGCATGGCTGCAGCGACTTCCTTCAAACACGTCAGCCCTGCTGGTAAGAAAGAAAGACCCCATTCAGACGCACTCTTACAGTTAACAGTGTCCACAAAGATCTGACAATGAAAGCTGTCACCTTGTTTCTGAAGGAGCCGCAGTAGGAGTTCCTCTGACCGAGGAAGAGGCCAAAGTGTGCATGGTGCACGACATGCTGAAGGACCTCAGCCCACTCGCCACCGCCTACGCAAGGGCAAGAGGTTAAAAAGTCACCTGTATAGCTGATGCCCTGAAAATGATTGTGTGCTGGGTGCTCTCTCTTTTTGTTCTTTTTTTTTTTTTAATATGTTATACATTTACTCTGTGCCTCCAGGTTCAGACAGGATGTCTTCATTTGGAGATTTTATTGCTCTGTCAGATGTGTGTGACGTTCCCACTGCTAAGATCATATCAAGAGAGGTAAATAAGAGAGCAAGCTTTTAAAAATGTTTTAATCATTACTATTATTATTATCTTTATAATTTTATTTTTTGTGATGTAAAATTCTTAGGTCTCAGACGGTATCATTGCTCCTGGTTATGATGAGGAGGCACTCAAAATCCTTTCCAAAAAGAAGAATGGCAACTACTGTGTGCTTCAGGTGAGGGCGCTGTTTCCCCACGTCTGTATTTGTCTCTGTTTTTGGAAGCATGTCTTTGGACGTACTGATTGGCTTAAAAACCTCATAATTCTCAGACACATGCAGATTGAATAACCTGCTCTTTTTTTTTTCTTTTTTTTTTTGTCTAGGCAGATAATGTAACTGGAGTAGTTTCAAGTCATACTGAAGATAAAAATGTGTACAGTACATACATACTATGTAAACTGGGTTATGGGTTATGTCCGTGCTTGTGTCTCAGATGGATCCTGACTACGAGCCCGATGACACCGAGGTGAGAGTGTTGTTTGGTCTCTATCTCAAACAAAAGAGGAATGGAGGACGTATCAATAAGGACTTCTTCAGCAACGTTGTTTCCAAAGGCTCGGTAAGACACTGAAGTGTGTTAACGTTTTACTGACTCGATCCAATCTGACAGATTCTTCTCTTGTGTCCTAAAGCTCTCTGAGGAAGCTGTACGTGACCTCACCGTGGCAACCATCGCCGTCAAGTACACGCAGTCTAACTCTGTGTGCTATGCTAAAGACGGACAGGTAAGAGGTGGCACATAAATGAGGAAGGAATCCAGAGGAGCCTCAGTTGTTCCCCAATCTTTCTTCACCTGTGTTTTCCAGGTTATCGGTATTGGTGCAGGGCAGCAGTCTCGTATCCACTGCACTCGGCTGGCGGGTGACAAAGCTGACAACTGGTGGCTCAGGCACCACCCTCGAGTCCTGAGCATGAAGTTTCGCAGTGGTGTGAAGAGAGCAGAGATGGCCAACGCAACCGACCAGTATGTGAGCGACACCATTGGAGAGGTGAGGGAGTAACATTTGGAGACGTGCACTGTAGTTACCAGTGAGGAAAAAGTACAACTGTGTTTTTATTTTGTTTGGATGTAAACATTTCAAGACTGCATTTGTGTTTATGTGAATATTTAAAATGCGTACATGCAACCCTTTGTGTCTTAAATGCAAAGAGGAACTCAGCTTCTGACATGGACACAAATAAATATGCAGTTTTAAGAGTGTTTTGTACAATAGATGAAGAATTACTGTATTTTGCGAGATGTAAACACATCCAATGTTCCTGTGCATATTGAGGACTGAGGCACAAAGCAGCAGATTATTTTATTACGTTAATAGATTCTGACTTTTTGTATACAAAAGATTTAAGATGTTCCCACCTCTGATGTTCAATGTCATGTCTAATCCAACAGCATGCCAAGTTTGAGACTGTGTGAGTAAATGAAAACCTGTGTCCTGTGTATATTCTGTCCTGTGCCGGCAGGGCCCAGACTTGGAAGTTTGGAAGTCGATGTATGAAGAGGTCCCTGAGCTACTGTCAGAGACTGAAAAGAAGAACTGGATCAGCTCACTGCAGGCTGTGGCTGTCAGCTCTGACGCCTTCTTCCCTTTCAGAGATAACATAGATCGGGCCAAAAGGGTAAGTGCCTTGCACGAAGAACGTGTACATGCTGCACACACCTTGTCAATCTCACTGCAACTTAAACCCTGGTCTTCCTGTCATAACTCGCATTTCCTTCCTGTGTGTGTCTGTCTCCAGAGCGGCGTTCAATACATCGCAGCTCCAGCGGGCTCTGCTGCTGATGAGGTTGTGATCAATGCCTGTAATGAGCAAGGCATTACTCTGGTGCACACCAGCCTGCGACTCTTCCACCACTGAGTTCACTAAGCGTTGAGTTCGCTCTCAGTTTTGTGTCTTTACAAAGACGAAATAAACGTGTGCAACATTGCTGATCTTCAGACATTCCTACATTTAGCTGAACTGTAAAAGCAGACGCACAATTTTGTAACACACTAAATACATTCCTGACTTGTGATCAAAATGTTCAAGAGTGTAATACTGTAACTGCAGCTGATCCTTGTAGGTCAGTCTTGCAACACTATGAAATAAACTTGGAGTTTGACTATTTTGTCTCTTTCATTGTGCTAACTGCGTGGCACTGTTAGTCCATTGCATTAATCCAGACTCAAGGTCACAGTGCTTCATTGGGATTGCAGTGAGTCGTTCAGCAAAATTGAACTAGCGTGAAAAAAATGTGGTTACAGTTAAATCACAATTCAGCAAAGGGAGCAATACATTTTTCACATGGGGCCAACCAGATTTGGATAAATGCAAAATATGAATAATCAAAAACCTGAAAATGTAAGTGTGACAAATATGCAGAAAACTAAGAAATCAGGAAGAGGGCAAATATTTTTTCCTGCCATTGTAAGCTTATTGTTGGCACCTTAACCCACCCCCCCAACCCTAATAAGAAAACACAACACTGTGGTAATGTTTAAGAATCTCTCCAGCTTTTATTAAAATAAGGGACTTCTATTTGTCATCGGTAGAAACACTTTGGCACAAAGTACAAAAATAGAACGGTTCACATCCTTGTTCAACACATTCACACGATGAGATCAAAGGGATAAATTACCAGAACTTCAGAATGTGTCAATCACACACATGGAAGAGGGGCTACAGAAAAGAGAAGCACATTTTTGAGGACAGTTTCAGCAACACTGGTAACAACTACATTTTTTAGCACAGTGCGTACTTTATGGGTTTTGGTCAGGATATAATTGGAAAAGAAAAAAAAATTAAATGGGAAATAAATGCCAACTTGACAGATGTGTAAATCTGACTGGACAAGTTCTAAATAACTTTAGAAAGTTGGGGGTTTCTGTTTCTAATACATCACAAGCCTGGAAGTCGACAGTGAATAGACTCAAGTGAAGATTAATGATGAGGGCAGCAGGGCAATGTGTCAGCAATGTGATAAGGCGCTTAGTTTGTTTCATCGCAGCCAGCGTGGCTTCTACAAGGTGAGACAGTGCAGCAACTTGACGGTAAGGGAGCAAAGCAGATGTCAGATGACCAGCTCATCATTCCCGAGGATTGTGAGGAACGTGTGCATCTGCCAGCAGTTCAGGCCGGAGGCACTCGATGGGGCAGTGAATGTTCTGGAGGATGAACAGTGGCACAGTTTTAAACTTTGACACGTGCAGACTGTTGCACAACAGATTACTCCAATTTGAAAACTGATATTTACCGTTTGCATTATGTCTCCTGATTTTCAATACATTTCACTTACTTTGCGCAGTGTGTTGTCTCCATATCTGATTGGCTGCAGCAGACCGACATCGACATCGCCACCGGGTCTCCTGCAGTTCTCGCATCGCCAGCCCTAATAAAGGCAAAAAAAAGCATTTAACCACGCCCTCTTCTGGATGATCCCGCATGATGGAACGAGAACACGAGGAAGGCTCACGTGTCTTACCTGTTGTCCTCCAAAGCACGTGCAGGTGCAAATAGAACCCAGGTACTCCTTCTGCCACTGGTTGCCCACCCGGTAAGTTTTGCCATCATCGTAACACGTGGACTCATCTGCGTGAATAGATATTTGGGTTAAAAATGACACGCAGCTCATTCACTTTGTAACAGCCACAGAACATTTCAATTAAAAAGTTGAAGAGGCCTTACGCGGTTCACACTTAAACTCTCCTTTGCCGTTTCCTAAACAAGTGCAGCTCATTAAGTTCCCGTTCTCTGAGCGACGGTCCCATTTCTCTCCAATTCTGTAGTTGTTGCCATTGTCGTGGCACCACTCTGAGAAGAACATACAGTAACCGAGTGAAACTTATTCAATTTCCATCCATGTACACGTATTGGGGAAAGATACCCTAAAAACCTACTTGATGAATCACATCTGAAGTGGCCGCTGCCCAGGCCCAGACACCTGCACGACAGCTTGAAGCCTGTCTCAGACATCCGCTCCCATTCAGCACCGACGTCGTGATGGGTGGCAGTAAAGGCATCATAGCACGTGTCTTTATTTGAGGAATCTCCCTCTGTAACTGAAGGAAGAAGAAAGTGGGGGAAAAATTAACCACGATGGGCTTCATTCAGTTTCCTTTAATAATCAGATACATCACAGCTGGAAGCTTACTTGTGTTTCCAGCAGTCACTGTCTGCTCCAGAATCTTGTGTTTGAGGGCCCCCAGGAGTGCCTCCACAATAACGTTATAGTCTGCTCCGGGAGTGAGTCCTAGCAGGGTAGCAGTAGTGGCTGTGCCTGGCAGGCGGACCTGGGTAGAGAGGAAGAAATCATAGCTTATTCTCATAAATGGGAATAATGAGAATAATTGAATAATGGACTGGCCCCTTACCTGGAACATCTTCTCATTTAGCTGTGTGATGGGATGACAGGACACCAGGTAGGCATTGCTCTGCCTATAAGGCTTCCAGGAGACGGTGGTCTGAGTTTGGGCCTCCAGCGGCACACTTGTCTCGTTAAAGAGTATGGGTCCAATGGGCATGTTTAGCTTCACAATGGGCTTTCTGCGGCCTTCTGCATCAGGAAGGGGCACAAACACCAGGGGCTCACGAACTTGGCCATAGGGAGAAAGTGGATTCCGATTATATCCGTTGTCTCCATTGTTGTTGTACTCTGTGTACTCCACATGCTGGCTCTGATCACCAAACCCATCCTGGCTATTGGTGCCCACTAACTGGACGTTGTTGTCCAGAGATTCAGGCACATCCAGCCTGCCATTTCCAGGGCGGTTAGGCTGGGGCAGAGGCAAAGGAAGCAAGGGGTCTTGAGCTGGCGGGAGAGACGAGGTTACGGAAGCAAGCAGGTTAGACGAGGGGGAGTTAAAGCAGAGCAGCTCTAACACATCTCAGCCAAAAGGGATGACGGATACGCAGCAATGCAACTCACTGCAAAGTGTGTCATAATGCACTATTACAAACACACAAGATATTTTGAATGACATTTGCGAGGACATTCAAAATAACAAAGTGGGTATTATCGTTTTAGATTTTGGAAACACACTTGAGCTAAAGCTTCATACAGCTCCAGCTGAGCAGATGAAAGCTGCCGTTCCACCCCTTAATCTTACCAGTAACTGACTCGAACTCTGAATGGATCCTTTTTACTTCACATTTGTCACCATACAGAGAAAAAAGTATCAGTATAAGTACTCACGAGTCCTGCTCCTGCCCACCAGAGGTGTGCTTCTCTGCGTGTTTTGGATGGCGATGATCTTGATGATGTACTCCGTGTCTGGTCTTAGATCTGAGCAAAGAAAAGGAAAACTGTTGTTTTTCCACACGTAATTGGTGTGTCAGGATAATCCTGCGTGAAGCTTTAAATGTCAAATAAAAGTACGTACCATCGATGGTGGCGTAGTTTTGGCCAGCGTGGGGTCTTGGGAAAAGCTCCTGTGGTCTTCCTCCCGACTCTTCATAGGTGACATAGTATCCTGTGATTTGCGTGGCAGGTGGCTGCCAGGTGAAGGAGATGGAGTAGGGGGTGACGGACGTAAACTGCAGGTTGGTGGGCGCCTGGACCAGCGGGTCAACTGTAAGGACAAATACGGCTGTTAAACTGCCCGAATGCTATTTTTTTTCTCTGTGTGTGCAAACTAGGATGTGACTTGTGTGAGGCTGAAGCTGCATTTGTTGTCACTTAACCCATTATCAAGATGTAAGATCATACAAGCAGCCTGGATTTATTTTGTAATTTTGGCTGTAAAATTACAAATGATTTCTCACTTTAACGCTGTAATGCCAGAAGTATCATATCTGATACATGCATTTCTGTGACCTCTACATCACGAGTGTGATTTTTTTAATCTTTGAAAAACTGATGTACGCAATCAGATTAAAAATGCAAAACTGCCAGAGATTTAGGTGACCTCAAGATGCTAGCCCCAAACAGGTCAGGAAACCTCGCATGCTTCTGCCTCTTCTAGTTGCAGTTGTCTCTTGAATTACATAACTTAAGGAAACCTGGCAGCAAACTGTGATGTGCAGATCAGTGTACTGCAACATTATGTAATGACAGAAATCAAAAACCAGAATATTACACTGAAATTAACATTTGTTTAAAAAAAAAAAAGAAGCAGTTTTTAAACCTGGATTTTTGCATTACCTGTTTGAATTCTGGAAGTGAATGGGTCGCTCCTTGTGTTCCCACTCAGAGTGTACATGTTAACATTGTAAATAGTGTTGGGCCGCAAACCTACAACACAAAAACACACTTTAAAGCAAGACTGAAGCTCCAAAATCACTCTTTAAGACCTTAAATGCGTTAAAGTGTGGCGTACCGGTGAGGGTGTAGGTGTAAGCGTCACTTGGGATGGTCTTGGTGATGGTGGGATACGATCCACTCTGGGGAATGGCTTCAATAAGGAAACCAGTGAAAGGTTCCAGCTTGGAACGCCAGGTCAGTGTGAAAGAACTATCCGTTACTTTGATGACACGCACGCGGCGAGGAGCACTCAAAGCTGCGTTGAGGTGAAACAGAAGCAATTTTAAAAGGATCAGTTACACCACGAGTGAGGTCTGCAGATGTGTCCATTTATGGCGCAGCACGTTACCTTGCAGCGTGGTGGCTTCTGCCTCTGCTGGTCTGCTTGTGACTGTGTTCTTCAGAGCGTAAACCTGCACCTGGTATGTGGTTGCCACCTACACAGTACACAGTTCATATTTACTCACTGACCCATTGTGGATCCATGTAAAGATTCACACATGAACTCTGCTTACCATGAGCCCTGGCACCACAACACGAGTGGTGTCCGGAGCAACGTTCATTTCTCTGTGAGGGCTGTTGATGTTCTTGGGGCTCACGACTACACGGTAGCCGGTCAGGCGCGCGTCTGGAGCTCGCCATGACACAGTGAAGGAGGAAGGACTGACCTCTGAGATCGCCAGGTTGGTGGGAGCAGGGATTACTGAAGCACAAAGACACAGTGTCAAGGCCAAAGTTTTAAGACGGGGATATCAAATGGAGACAAATGCTTTGGTGTATTTCTGCTTAGCGCTACCTGTGGCCTGAGTTCCCACCAACGGTGAGCTGGGTGCTCGGTCATGGAGGGCGATGACCTTAACAGTATACTCTGTTCCAGGGCGAAGGTTTCCAAGCACCACACTGTCCTGGTCCCCTCTGGGTGCTGGGCGCAGCTCTCTCTCACCTTCCTCTGCACTGGTGTACAAGACGCGGTATGACGTTACTGCGCCGTCTGGGCTGTCCCAGGAGATGCGCATGGAGGTGGAGTCGATGTCAGAGAAGGTGAGCTCCTTCGGACGGTCCATAGCTGCAGAAAAAGAGGAACAGGAAGATTCCTCAGTGCTAAATAGATTTTTCCTGTTGGCTTTGGAGGAAATTTACCTGAATTTCCTGTAGCAAAACTGCCGAGTATAGCTCTAACATAGTGCAAGGGAATCAGGACAAATAAAGTTAGAGCTGAAAGAGAAGTGAATTAAGTGAGACTAACCAGTGACTGCATTTTCTATTAGCGGGGAAGATGGCTGTCCATTATTTCCCAGGGCATACACACTCACAAGATACTCAGCAGTGGGCATCAGACCCGTGAAAGTCACCTCGGTCTGATCTGTAACAGGAGAGCAGAAAAGGAGCCAATAAGATGATGAGTGTTGTGTGTGAAAAATCAAATCATCATGGCAATCTGATTGTGAGCATCTGGCATTCCTTGCAGGCCTTACCAGGAGCCAAATCCTCAGAGTACGAGGGTCCCACGCCATTTTTGGGAATACTTGTGACTCTGTAGCCTCTGATTGGTCCCCGAGCAGGAGACCAACGTACTGTGATGGCATTGTCACTTATATCAGCCACCCGCATGTCAGGGGGGGCCTCGATATCTAAAGGAACAATGGATAAAGCTTTAGATTTACCATAAACACTCAACATTAAGTTGCTTTTCCAAAAATTTTCCCGTATTTCTGTACCAGTCCTGTGTGTTATGTAGACGGGGACACTGGTGGCGGGGTTATCGCCTCGTCCGCTAATTGCATAGACTGTGATGGTGTATTCAGTGCCGGGATTCAGTCCGGTGATGGTGGCAGTGGTGTGAGTGCCTGGGACATTAATCTCCCGAGGAGTCTCGCCACCTGAGAGGGCAGTAAAGAAGGCCCAAGTGTTAAACTTGTGTGGCTGACGTTAGAGGAAACCAAGAATTCAAAAATAAAATGTACAGACTTGTTCCTGCATAGGTGATCCTGTAGTTTCTCACTGAGATAGAGGGAGCATCCCAGCGTATGGTGACGGCGGTTGGGGTGGATCTTGTTACCACTAGGTCAGTGGGCGAATCAGAGACTGAAAAACATTAAATAACAGAATAGAGAAAATCACAGAGGATAATTATGGAGAAAAAAAAAACATTAAAACAGATGAGGAATGATCACGCCCACTAACTAAAAGAATAGGTGGGACTCACTTGTTGCCTGTGTGCCAGTCAGAGGCTGACTCTCCTGGCTGCTGCTCACAGCATACACATATATCATGTACTCGGTTTCAGGTGACAGTCCAGTCAAAGTGTAGTGGGTTCTGGTCGGGGGGAGCCTCTCATCCTTGGCATGTCCACCACTGGTCTTCTGATAGCGGATTCGGTAGCCCGTGATTCTGGCCTGTGGAGCTTGCCAGTGAACTGTAAAGGAGTCGGTCCGAATGTCGGAGAAGTCCAAGCCAGTCGGGGAATCCAGCGCTGGAAGAAAAATGTAGTGAAAAACTGAGATACATTTTCAGTTATATACAAAGATAATGCCAAATACAGTCTTTCTGGTAGAAATAAGCAAACGTTAATGTAAAATATGTGAAATGGATCAACTGATATTAATAAAAATCAAACAAAAAGTCACCAAATGCAGGCAAGCTTTAAATAGATTAGGTAACTCTGGAATAAGAGACCAAATATTTATTGTTGATATTATTTATAGTAGCATTGTAGTTATTCTGTTGTAGTTTATTCTGCAGGATAATACGCACTCATACATCTTGTCAATCACACTGTATTCACACTCTCGTTTAACACCCTTTTTACCCTAATGAACATCACATCAAGAAACTAGTGACTGAGATAATAAACTAATACCAGTGAAGTGAGAATTGGGATCTTTATAGACTCGTATGCTTCTTTTAAGTTTCCCCCCACCCATCATTAGAAAAATGATGGACATTTCAGACTCGGGGGCTACAGCCATCTTTTATTTGCAACACCCTTGGTTCTTCTGTGAGGCCACCTGTGTAGATACTCACTGGTTTTTTGAGTCCCTGTGGCTGGTCTACTTTCTCGTTCACCATACACACACACCACACTGATACGATAGTCAGTGTTGGGCTGCAGGTCTGTGAAGATGATTGGTACAATTAGTATTGTTCGAGATGGAGCACAAGTCATTTTGCCTTTTCAAGCCTCTGAGTTCTTCTTACTTTGCAGCAAGTAGGTGTTGGTAGCTCCTCCAACATTGACCTCCTTGATGTCATTATCAGTGGATACAGGGTGATAACGGATAACGAACCGAGAGATGTCGTTTGGTGTGGCAATTCTGGGGACTGACCAAGTCACCCTAATGTGGTCAGGGCCCACTCCTCCAAACTGCAGGTTGGTGGGAGCTGGAATGGCTGTAAAAATGAGGAGTTATAAGCTATAGCTATCACTGGTAACGCAATGAATTTAAGAAAATAACGGAGGACTTCCAGTGGCACAAAGAAAATATCAGAGAAATGATTAAATTCAGATATTTACTGCAGTGTGGCACACTTAAAAAAGAATAAAGGTGCCTCAGATCAAGACCCAACCCCTCCCCAGTGATGGACTGAAAGAATAAATCACCAGCATGCGTTTGCTTTGTGTGTGTGGCCGGCTCGCTGTCCCCCTCTTCTGTAACAGTGAAGATACTGATGTCATAGTCCACACCGGGCTCCAAACCACGAATCGTGTAATAACCAGCAGATGCTTCCACCATATCTTGAAAAATTGGCAAGCTCTGGCCTGAAGCTACTACCACTATCCGGTAACCAATAATGGTAGTACTGTTCAGAGGGATCCAGCGTAGCCCAATGGTGGTGTCAGTAATGTCGACAAAGTCAATTTGACTTGGAGCGGGGATGTCTGAAAGGGTTAGGCATGTTGCAAAGCGCAAGCAAAATTAGACAGACAGAAAAGCCCCAATTATTTCATTGGTTATATCAAGAACATTCATTTAATTCCCGATAAAGCGTTCAGAGAACCTGGGTATAACAGTAACCATGCAAGACAATTACACATAACTGGATTGGAAAACATTCAGAATTAAAATTATAATTAAAGGTAAATATAAGGCAGTAATAATACTACTAATGGACGTGCAAAAAAATCCCAAAAATATTCACCCTACCAAGTGATAAACACGATTTCCATGCAAATGGTCAGTTAGCCAATAATCATGCTAGCAGTAGATTATAAAAAAAAGCTGCATTAGACATTTGAACCAAAACTGAGCTTAAAGAACACTGACATTTAGATTTAAATTGGTTGCCAAATAGTGAGCTCCAGCACACAGTCCCATGGCTACCAAATGTGCAAATGGGTAATCTTTTCGCTAACTTCAAAATGTAAGTGTATTTTTGTACATAATGACATTATTCTTCTATCTAGTGGGTAAAAATTAACTAATGCAGCTTTAGTTTCTTCTGAAACTAGGCCAAGCTCTGTGGGGATGGGAGTAGCAGGGTCCATTTTCATTGAATGGGAAAATTATGTCATTTGTTCCTCACGATGAACCAGACACACTAGTCTTTGTGGCTTTCTACCACGTGTAAATGACTTCCTCTGGCTCCTACCTGTTGTGACAATAGTGGACACTGGACTGCTTTCCACATTGTCCTTGGTAGCGAACACGCTGATGTTGTACTCCATACCCAGAGTCAAGTGCTCTAGAACAACTGAGGTCTGATCAACTGCAACAATCTCTTCAAGGGAGTATCCTCTCTGGCCATTGGTTGGTCTGCTTGTCACTCGGTAGCTTGTAATACCTGCAGAGAGACGGGAAATATAACAAATTAATGAATTAATATTAGAAATCAAAAGGAAATACCAGGAACAGCTTTTTGTTCTAGTGAAAAGAAAAAAAACTATTTGAAGACCAAGGTCTAGAGACCTTCTGTGATGTCAGTGCGTGGGGAGCAAAGTCAATATTTACCTGGTGTTTTGGAGGCTACCCAGTAGGCTGTGAGAACTCCTGTGTTCGGGTTGGACTCAAGTCTGAGGTCAGTGGGAGGAGATAGAGCTGCAACAAGAAACAGCAGACCATGACGCATTGAAAAAAAAACTTCAGCGCAGCAAAAAATATCTGGCACAAAATCACGCCAAATGGTTTTAACAGCACTCTGTCAGCTCAGAGCAGCATTAAATCAACCGGACGATCGGTCACACAACTGGTTTTACAGTTGGTTTTGTTCAGCAGTCACCACAGTGCCTGGCTTTTTATTTGTGAAATTAAAACAGATACGCACAAGTGACAACATTGCGGGTGATGGGATTTCCGCGGTTCTGTCCATTGTAGATGGGCTGAACGCTGTAGGTGTACTGAGTTCCTGGAGTCAGACCATCTACATAAACACGTCCGGAGGAAGAGGTTTCTTCTCTGGGAGACTCGCCTTCCTCGCTGGGCAGCACAGACAGCTGGGGAAATAAAACAGACATGAGAAAAACTGGAGAATACGCTTAAAAGAAAAAAAATTAGAAACAATTAGCAATGGCCTAAAATCTGCCCACACCAGAGAGTAAATATTAGACTCTTTGGATCTTTACGGTTCCGCTATGTTCACCAGCTAGTTTCTAAATGTGCTTGGGCACTGCTTGGAGATAAGTAGTTAGTGAACAGCTCCAGTGATTCCTTTAATGTAATGAGCTAACCTTGTAGCTGAACCTGCGGACGGGTATCCAGGTGACGATGATCGAGGTGTCGGTAACCTCAGTACTGAAAGTGGGAGCATTTCCCATCTGGGGAGCTGTAAGAAAGGGAAGAAAGGGAAGGGGGGGGGACAATATTTTAAAATGATTGGAGCAATTTATTCCCGTCTTCACTTGTGTTCGGTTTCTCCAAATACCGACCGGTGGTAAAGTATGTGGTGACGCCCTCGCTGAGCTCATTTTCGAGATCAGAGTAAAGGGTGGCAGTGTACTCCGTATCTGGACGTAGATTCCTCAGTAGGTACTGGGTGACCCTGCCTGGGATCCTCTTTTCAATGGGACTTGAGCCTTCAATGCTCAGGTAAAGGCGGAAACCACTGACAATGGCACGAGGAGCCTCCCAGACAATCAGTGCGCTGTCAGGGCCGATCTCAGTGAAGCGTACATCGGTGGGTGCATCAGGTTCTGGAAGAGGCAGAAAGCATAACACATGTAAGGCAAAAAAGATCTGTTGTGTTTTGGATAAAATCCCTGCGTTTATGTATTTGGGCTTTTTTCCAAAGTGGCACTTACTGGTAGCCTTTTCTCCTACAAGAGGCTCACTCTCCACTCCGCCGTTGATGGCATAGACGTAGAAGCGGTAAAGCGTGCCTGGCTGCAAGTGGGTGATCTCAGAGTATGCACTGGTGGAGACAGGCAGCCCCAGGGGCCTTACGTCAGTGCCATCAGACCCAACGGGGGAGAAAGTGACTCTGTAACCTGACACCTCATTGGGTGGACCGGTCCAGGTGATGGTGACCTTCGTATCCGAAACCTCGTAGAACTGCAGGTCTGTGGGGGCTTGGACCACCTCTGTGGAGAGGAGAGTGCTAGTTGACTAACAAGGGTCACAGTCAAACCTTAGAGTCTCCTCAGGAGTTTTTTTACTATGTCATTGGTTATGTTTGGAGACAGATGTGAACTTAATATTTATTTTACATTTATTAGGCCCCATAGGTAAAAACATAACCTTTTAAAAAATAATAAAACTCATACCTAAGTTATATATAATAAGTATACAGAGCTAAATATGCATTATTGGGTGCAAATATTACTGCTGCTTTTTAAAAATCTTTAATTTAATTGTACTTGGCTTAGATAAAATAGATGCTGTTAGCTTAGAGTCTAAAATGGAAATCCATTTAAAAATATTCTCAAAGATATTAGAATGATTTATGAATGATTTATGAATGCATCCTTGCTTTTCTAAGTGTTTTAAACTAAGTTTAAAAAGGTCACTGTTTTGCGGCCAAGTCTGATTTAAAAGAAGTCATCTGAGGTCCATAATATTTAAGGAGACAGGAAGAAAAATGTTACAATGGCATGGCTATAACCATAAAAGCACATTTTGACAAAGCCATGTTTTGACAAGCCCTCTTAACTGAGCAGTGAAAAGCCCTTTCTAAGGCCCTACAAGGAATCTCCAGCTGCAAGTATAAACTGAATCTGTTCAGCCTTCACAGACAGCCGAAAGGCTAAGAATCACCTAAAAAGAATCCTGAGCGATCTAAAGAACAGCATATTGTTCAAATCTTTCACAAAAAGAAAAATTAAGTTTTACAGTGCTAACTCGTGAATTGATTCTGTTAAAAAGGCATATTATGTCTACCTTGGGTAGGAGATCCAGCAGTGTTGACCTGTACAAAAACAGGCTCACTCTCCTGGTCCTCTTCCACAGCATAGATGCTGATGTTGTAAAGCAGACCGGGGCGAAGGTCAACCAGGGTCACGGACGTCTCTGACTCTGGGAGGGTCAGCTCTGTGCTGCTGCCTTCCACTGATGGTGTGTAAACCACACGGTAGCCTGCAGGCACAAGTATACAGTTATACACAAAGCCAGGATAAGAAAAAGGATTTATATCTCAAACAAATACAAAATAAATGGTTTGTTACCAGTAATAGGAGCCTGAGGTCTGGACCAGCTGATTTGGATGGAGGTTTCTCCCACTTCATTGACAACATGCCTAGTAGGTGCGTCAGGAGCTGCCAAAAGGATGAGAGGATCATTCTTTCAAACGCACTTGGTGACTATGAGTGTAACATCACGACAGTGGAGAAGAGAGCTTCTCCTACCTGTGGTCTGTGAGGTAGTGAGGATGAGGTTGGGCTGCCCCCGACTTGGGACCTCGAAGACGCTGACGTTGTATCTGCGTCCAGGCAGGAGATTACTGATGGTGACAGAGGTGGATGTGCGAGGAACATCTGGAACACAGTCAAAAGTCAGAACTCTGTATAATAAAAACTGAATTGATCTGCAGGAAATATGGAGGCATTACGGAGGTTTCAGGGATGGTCAAAGGCTCTCACCCAGAACTTTAGGCTGGGACCCCTCCTCACTGAGCTCATACTCCACCCTGAAGCCAGAGATGGTTGTATCAGCTGATGTCCAGGATACAACAAAGCTGTTTGAGGTGATTTCTGTCACAGACTCGGAGGTGTCCAACACAGGTGGAGGTGCAGTCGTCTCTCCCTCATATGTCTCCACTTTTGAAATTAAGGAGCATGGCGTTATTTTAAATATTTCTTTAGATGTGCTGCTTTGGTGTAGCCATGTAGCTGTACAGCATACTCACAGGAGCCAAGGTTAGTAGTGAAATCAAAACGCGTGACCTCACGGCGTCCATAGTTCTGAATGCTGATGAGCTGACCCTCATAGGTGATGCCTGGACGCAGCCCGCTAATGGTGTAGGAGTTGATGTTGCCCGGGATGGTGACCTCTCTCCAGGGAGAATGGGTGTTTTTCTGCAGATTAGCGATAACGAGAGGTTGACAAGTTTAAACCTTTTAATCTGTGAAGATAAAGAAGAGGTACTCAACAAGAACTTTTCAAAAGTGCTTAGGGAAAAAATAGAGATTTAAACATCTATATTTACTTTATAATGAGGTAAAATCCACCTGTGGGCAAAGACAGTTTTGACTAAATAAATCAAAAGGGTGGAGTCTTTAATTAGCTCTGGGAAATAAACCTGTGGTCTGTATATATTGGAGACTGGGCAGCCATTCAGTGTCAGCTCTTCCATTAGGAGTATGTCAACTGGCTTTGAACTGTTAGAAAAATATAAACTTTTCAAGCAGGTTTTAGACTTTGAGTGGCTTTGATGTCCAAGAAATACAGTCCAAACCCATAAAGCGGAAGCAAGTTTGACTTCAGTTGAAGTTCATTAACATCTCAACCTGCCTCAAGACGTCTTTGAGGTCTTCAAAGAGAAAAAACAACAACACTGGATGTTTATCTGGGAATCTGCTAAAAACCTGTGTCTGCGTATACAGACTGCAAAGGCAAGTAAGTTTACCCTCTAATCACTTTGTTTGTTCAACCTTCAGACTTCACCAGAGGCACTCACCCTCAAACACAAATGTATCCGCCTTTACTAAATGCTACTATTCAGCAAAATTAAAGCCCAATTTTGAGCAAAGAAATACGACTCGCTTTCATTTCTGGAGGCAATTTGTAACTGAGGGAAGCGAAAGTGAGACTCACAACTCTCCATTTCAGGATGTACTGGGTGATCTGAACAGATGAAGGGGCGTTCCACTGAATAGGGCGAGAGTCGGACTGTTTCCCAGCCTCTGTGATGATCACCTGGATTGGTCTGCGGCCATCTAAGGAGAAAAAAAAAAGATTTAGGAGAAGACATCAGGAGTAAAGGAAAGGGTGGAAGTGAGAAGATTTTTTTTCACATAACTTAACAGCATTGTGTGTAGGGAGTGTGGGTGAAAGTTGGCTACTTTTCGGTGAGTTCTGTCAGAGGGAGTCATTGCTCGGGGACAGAATCAAACCACCAGACGATGCTAAACCAGCTCAAACACCCACAGACATTTTCAAGTCAGATATAACGTCTGCATACTATATTCATCATGGTTTATCTCGTCTCTGTTCCCTAGAGAACACACACACACCCACAGACAGACAGACAGACAGACAGACAGACAGACA